>NC_064647.1:223044332-223360971 GCF_023864345.2 Schistocerca serialis cubense | reverse complement strand
GCTTTTGTGATGTGCCGAAGGGTGCGCAGTAATTTGGAGAGGACAGGGCCCCTCTGATCGTCCGAGGTCAGCGTTTCCACGTTCCACTCTGTGATGTTAGACCTTTAAAAATAAAACGCAGTCAGCTGGTGTAACAAATGAAATCCTGAAATTTGATTGTAAGAGGGGATGTGATACGTGGGGAGGAGCTGGCGCCAGTTGCTGTCTCCATTCGATTCACCCGGATCGATTGTTTCCCTCTGGCGTTGCTCATCTTTGCCTCGCTGGCCGGTGGTGGTGCTGGTGGGGTGGCGGGCAGACTGGGTTTTGCCTTCGGAACGGCCAGTACGTGTCGCTGCTCAGAGGGTGAAACTTGTGTTTGCGTGAGTTAGCTGGATTCGACCGGTGTATGTGGCTCGGAGTGCGGAAGTGCACCTGTTATTGCAAGTTCTTGAGGCGTGACTGGCCCATGGCCTTCTACACAGGACGCTGAGCAATGTGTTATTCATTTCGGCTATTGGAGTTGAATTATGTACCACGCAGCTGTCTACTGAAGAAGTAGACATTCAAGCTTTCTACTTTTGCAATCAGGCCTACCCCTGTTTTCACTAGCTTCTTTCTTATGAGTGTCAATATTGTATTGGAACTGCGATGTTCTGGTGTAATAATGTTATGCTTTGTCTCATCGTTGCCCTTTTACAACTAGTCTGTTTGTTGCGGGGGCAGTTTTACAAATTTTTAAAATTTGAAGTTTACAGTTAATGCTTTCAATCATTTTTAATTTGCCTTTGTCTTGATGTGATCTCTCTTTGCAGAATTTTATCTTAATATATTCTGGGGGCTGTTAACATTGTTTCTTTTCATTGCGGCTGTGTGTTTGTGCTTTTCTGTTGCAGCACTGCAGCGGCCACCTAGTCCGTGTCTAGATCGATGTCCGGAGTACGACGCCTTGGCCGACCAACACCAGAGGGAACGGGAGGTTCTTTTGGCCGCGGGGAAAATGGCAACCGATACGGCGGCCACTGAGTTCTCCGGGTTGCAGTGAGTGGGGATCTTGCATTCAGTTAAGTTTCCTCTGTATCGGGACGCCAAGGCGTTTGTTCCGTTTTCTATACTCCTTATATATTTACCTTCAAAAGCATAAAGGAAGGAGACTAGTGTTCTGAATTATACCTTATGTGCAGCGGGAGTTGAACTTGCGTACATGCTAAAGAGAAATACTTGATGGGAAGCGGAAATTGGAAATTACGTGAATTGTTCTATTGCGATTGCCCAGGTGACCTATTTAAAAGAAACTTATTTCACCTTTATTATTAAAGTGCCCTCTGTCAAATGAAACTGATTTCACCTTTTATTTTATAAGTTGTTACAGTTTGTATAGAAGTTATAAGAAGTTCTTCTTTGCAAGTAATTCAATCAGAAAGGTTTTGTGTAATGTATTTTTTTGACTTGTGTATCCTGTTCAAAAGAAACTTATTTTACCTTTATTATTCAAGTGCCCTTCTTAAATGAAATTGATTTTACCTTTTATTATTGAAGCGCTTACAGTTAGTAGAGAAGTTATAAGAAGTTCTTGTTTGCACCCAATTCAATTAGAGAGGTATTGTGTAATATATTTTCTGACTTGTGAATAAGATACACTTGTACAAAATTTTTGTGTAAATACTGTGCCCTTTGGGTTAAACTGTTGATCAGTAATATCTTGCAAACCCTCTGTACTTATTATTTCACTTGTCACTGGTTTTCACGTAAACACGACGTTGCAGCTTGCTTAACAGTGATGCCTCCGGATTGTTAGTGTGAAACTCTCGACGCTTTGAAAATAAAACATTCTTCATCTTTGCGCTTCACGTCCACATATTTGCAGCCCTCTGACGCTAGAGGACTCACAACTGTAGAGTGTAAGATGGCGGTGTGTGACGTAACTTTATCAGTGCGTGAGAAACAGAGTGCTGTAATCGTGTTTCGAATCCTAAGAGATCGGCCAGACACAGGGCAACCTCTCCTGACAGACCACACATGAAGGCTGAAGCGATCCAGCGCCTCGAGTTCGCTCTCGTCGTTCATCCTCCAAACAGTCCGGACTTTGCGCCATCCTACGAGACGTGTTTTTTAACTAAGTACCGTTTTGAAATAAAAAAGACGTTCTAAGGTGTCTCAATAATTTTATTTCTACATGAAAGCCTGTACCTTAATCTACTTTTCTACATAAATTCCGTCAATATTGAGGCACTTGCCATAACGTTGTACCAGTTTTTGAATACCCTCCTGATAGAAGTCTGCCGCCTGACTTGTTAACCACTGCATCACCACTGTTTTGACTTCATCGTCTTGAAGACGCTGACCGCCCAGGTGTTTCTTCAAGTGTAGGAACAGATGGCAGTCACTGGGCGCAAGATCGGGGCTGTGCGGAGGATGATCTGGAGTTTCCCATCGAAAAGATGTGACCTTTGGTCTGATTCGCCACGAGCGGACGGGCATTGTCTCGCAGCAAAACGATGCCCTTGCTCAACTTCCATGGACTGTTTCTTTCTCTCTGGTGGGACGTAGGCCACCCATGTTTCATCGGCCGTAACAATTTGGCTCAATTTGTGGTACCGCTCAAGGAAAACTTTTGGTTTTGTCGACATCCGTCAACATTTTCGGTAATTCGAGGCTCTGAGCACTATGGGACTTAACATCTATGGTCATCAGTCCCTTAGAATTTAGAACTATTTCAACCTAACTAACCTAAGGACACCACACAACAGCCAGTCATCATGAGGCAGAGAAAATCCCTGACCCCGCCGGGAATCGAACCCAGGAACCCGCGCGTGGGAAGCGAGAACGCTACCGCACGACCACGAGCTGCGGACTCGGTAATTCGAGTGCTCGGTCACAATGCCATACATAACACTACGAGAAACACTAGGAAAGTCATCCCGCAAGGAGGAAATCGTAAAGCGTCTGTTTTCTCTCACCTTACTGTCCATTTCCTGCACCAACCTTTCATTAACGACCGAAGGACATGCACTCCGTTGTTCATCATGCACAGTTGTGCGGCCATCTTTAAATGCTCTCACCCAATTTCTTACCATTCCATCACTCATAAAGTTTTGTCCGTAAACTGCACAGATCTCACGATGAATATCGATCGCTTTTAGGCCTTCAGCACTAAGAAATCTTATAACAGCCCGTACTTCACAGTCGGCGGTACTCACGATTATCGGAGGCATCGTAAACACTCAGTACACAACGTAAACAAGGAAGAATCAAACTGTAATGGCGTCAGTGCGTAGATTAAGGTACAGGCTTTCATATAAAAATAAAATTATTGAAATATCTTAGCACGTCTTTTTTTTAATTTCAAAACGGTACTTACTTAAAAAAACACGCCTCGTATATTCATCTGTATTTTTCAGCACATCCCAGTATTTTGATGAACAGAATTGTGAAAGCTAAACCTAACTTGCCCTTTCACCAGTATTAATGTTTTCCTTTGGTACAGGTGCCCAGGTCATAAGAGATGACTCAGAGTGAGCTCCTCCAGCGTAGCAGGCCGGAATGGCCGAGCGGTTCTAGGCGCTACAGTCTGGAACCACGAGACCGCTACGGTCGCAGGTTCGAATCCTGTCTCGGTCATGGATGTGTGTGATGTCCTTAGGTTAGTTAGGTTTAAGTAGTTCTAAGTTCTAGGCGACTGATGACCAGAGTAGTTTTAAGTTCTAGGCGACTGATGACCAGAGTAGTTAAGTCGCATAGTGCTCAGAGCCATCTGAACCATCATCCTCCAGCGTAAATTTCGGGTGGTATGCGCGTCTGCTCACACATTTTCGAAAACTGACGGGTCTCTGTTGAAATACATGGTGTCAGAAAAGTCTTTCCCTGATTACATAATTTGATAACTCAGGCTAGAAGTAAGATAGAAATATGAAACTTGTGTCGAATTGTTTACAGCTATCAAAGTTTTTTTTCTGTTTTAGGATTGCAGCACGTAGGTAGTGGATGAGGAGAAGTGCCGAAGAAGCCATGTCAACCAATCAGGAGAAGGCACAGTGTGTCCTGTGGTACCATGAGATACGATCACCAGCCACAGTGCAGAGACATTGGAAGAAACCCACCTGATGTCAAGAGCATTAAAGAGGTTCAAGAACACAGGATCGGTTGCTGACCTTCCGACGTCTGGTCGACCAAGAACCTCAGCAGACAGGGTGGAAGCTGTAAGGCAGTCTTTCCTGCGAAATCCGAAGAAATCGATGCGCGGGGCCTCACGTGAATTACAGATGCCAAAAAGATCTCTCCGTGACATTTTACACAAACGTTTATTGTTTCGTGCATACAAAGCACAAATCGTTCAGGCCTTGTTGCTCGATGACAGTACACGTCGATATGACTTTGCGGTCGAAATGCTATCACGTATTGAGGACGATGATGGTTATCTCAGACGAATTGCCTTTTCCGACGATGCGACCTTTTTTGTCAGTGGAGTAGTGAATCGCCATAATGTGCGCATTTGGGGTTCACAACCCCCGGGTGAGGTCATGGAGTGCACCAGAGGCAGTCCAAAGGTGAATGTTTGGTGCGCGTTATTGCTTGACCGAATTATCGGACCATTCTTCTTCGCTGAGGCTACCATCACATCTGCAGTGTATCTGGACATGTTGCAACTGTATGCTGTTCCTCAGCTGCTTCAGTATCACCCCGATGTCTTGTTTCAGCAAGACGGTGCACCGCCTCATTGGGGTTTGGACGTCCGTGCCTATCTCGATATGACCTTTCCTGGGCGATGTATTGGTGGTGATGGGCCAACGGTTTGGCCTCCACGCTGACCTAACATAACCCCATTAGACTTCAATTTATGGGGTTATGTCAAGGACGAGGTCTACCGAACACGTGCACCAGATCTTGAAACCCTGCGGCAATGGATAACTACAGTCGCTGAATCGATCCTTCCAGTGAAGTTGGCTAATGTGTGGACGGAAATTGAATATCGCCTAGATGTGCTACGTGCTACCAAGGGTGCTCATGTGGAAGTTTACTGATGTGTGAAAAAAACTTTAATACTTTATTAACAATTAGACACGAGTTTCATATTTGTATCTTACTTGTAGCCTGAGTTATGAATTTATGTAATCAGGGAAAGACTTTTCGGACACCCTGTACAACAATACCTGTACCCATATGCACCAAAGAATGTGGCAGGACAAGAACATGCCCTAGTACATGAGGATCATTATCGCCATATTGTGGATTTTGGAAAGCGCTGTTTAGAAATGACTTTTTATGAGATTGTGTCTTCTCAGTAATTTGCTTGTTGGCAGCCGTGATTCAGGGGCTCCACATTCGTTTGCTGGATGTGGGTTGGCGATCTCGGGTTTTCTGAGCTGGGGACTGGTAAGCGCCGGCAGGCCCCTGTCACCGTAAGCTCCAGGGAATGCTTCAGCGACCACCATGGCAGTGGAGTGGTTGAACGTTGTGCGTCTCAGGGAATGGGGATCTTGGCTTGATTTCCCGGATCGCGAGGATGGTACAAGCCTCCATAAAAAAGAGAAGCCTGTATCTCGAGGTGTGCTGCATGCTGGTGAGATGCATGGCTGTTGAGGTGTGACAGTCTGTGGGGGCTTGCAGGACATCACCAGGGGGAGCTTTATTGGTCAGAATGGGGCTCTGCCCCTTGGACATCTAAATTAGAGAGTAGGCTGCGTGGTTCTGGGTCAAGAAAGGAAATGTTACGAAGATAGAGGAGATTTTAGGCACTGGGGCAAGGGACAAGGGCGAGATTCGGCAAAGGGGTGAACAACTGTGGCAAGAACTATGGGAGACGGACGAAACAGGACGTAGGACATATGAACTTATTTCGAACATTAGGGAACAATTAAAAATGAAATACTTTGAAGCCACCAGAGGGCTGATCCATTTTCTCACTGGAGATGGGCCATACCCGACATACTTATGTCGGTTCGGGAAAAGGGCCACACCCGCGTGTGAATGTGGTGAACTGGAGGGTACTTCCGATCATGTGATTTACGAGTGTCCTCTTTTGCTTCCACACTACGTGACCAATTACCTGACCATGACGCATACCAGCTAATAAGACAACAAGACACTTTTCAAACTCTTAACAAACTAGTAGACGAGGTATCACGAAAAGTGTTAAAGGAATACATGAGAGAAATAAATTAACATACATTAAAGTAAAACTGAAGATATTCTAACACCAGACACGCGCCCTACTCCTATACCGCCTGCGCGTGGACAGGCCGACCTTAGTAGTCTGGAATCCGCCACGTGCGGGACTAGGGGGAGTGGGGAATAATATGACGGACTAGACGAAGCACTGGAATTGACTTAGGTTAGAACTAGTTAGTAGGAATTAGATTAGGAAATTAGTATTAGGAACCTGCAGCGAATAACATCCTGGCCTGCCTAGTGTCAGGGGCATGCCCATCGAGATAAGCTCGATGGGGCAGGCAGTAAAATAGGTTTATATATATATATATATATACACCTCGTTCAAACTCAGTGAGGTGTTGGTAACAGGCCTTAGTCACCCTAAAGGCAGGCTTCACTAACGTCAAGTCACCATGACGTGTCTCAGATGTAACTAACGCTTCTAGCATCATAAAAGAAAAAAAATAAGTTAAATATATTTCAATTTTTTTCAATTTTAGTCTGATAATCATGTATATATTACGTTTCATACTAGAATGTCGTGTTCCCAGTTTGGCACAGCTTTGCCACGGGAAACACGACAGCGGTCGAAGACGTCCGTCATCTGGTCGGCTCCTGGTTCAAAATGGTTCAAATGGCTCTGAGCACTATGGGACTTAACTGCTGAGGTCATCAGTGCCCTAGAACTACTTAAACCTAACTAATCTAAGGACATCACAAACATCCATGCCCGAGGCAGAATTGGAACCTGCGACCGTAGCGGTCGCGCGGCTCCAGGCTGTAACGCCTAGAACCGCTCGGCCACTCCGGCCGGCCGGTCGGCTCCTGATCGTTGTCAGAAGGAGGCTAGTTTTTGATTACGCAAAGACTTCTATTATTCAGAAAAGAACAACCCGGATTTCTTTACGTAATCAGTATGAATTTTATAGTTACCTAAGGGACCTTTAACAATGAACAATAAAAAAATTTGCATTTGAAAATGAAATCATTAATAAATGGGGCAGCTATGTGTTGTATAGGAGACAAGGAGCGGCCTTCTGTCTACGACCAGGATGCCGCAGTATTCTCTGCTGTAGTAAAGGCTGTCTGACATTTATAAAAATAACATGACGTGGAGGTAGAAAAAAATAAAGGAAAAGAATAGAATAAGAAACCTGGTAAACACTAAATATATTCAAATAATCCTCACACGCAATTAGGGCCTATTTATAAACAGTATAACTTACATAAGTAATTTTCCAACTGTATGGTGCGATCAGATTTCAGCCCTTCCTGTGTTAGATTCTTGGTTCACGTTTTTTGTCACAAATTACAGTCATTACTTTTCTCCTTCCTTCGAGACAATTCTTGCACCAATCAACACCTTCATAACAATAACTTGCCGGTTTACAGTATCGAACATAAATTACTCGAATTTTATTAATTAATAATGTTGTCTGCTCGCTGGCAAGACCGCTCACTTTTATGGCTTAAAGACGACCTTCTTTACGCTTTCACATTACAAGCAGAAGTACGATAAAATCGGAAGCTCTACAAAGGTTTTTACAGTCATCTTTTATTTAGATCAAAGCGGAACGTTCAGTTCAGCTTCTGTTAAAATGTTTATTTGATTGCACAAACGATGTATTAGCGTCCGCGATAGATGCGCATCTTTACAGTTACGTAAATTATATAAAACGTCTTTCAAAGTATAGGTATCGTCTCATAAGTTGATCATTTAATATACAGATAGGTGAATACCTTTCCAAGGGTACTCACAGCTTTCACACGACGGGAATCCCAATAATATTACACGCTGACGACAGTGTGTATCTAAAGTAAACTGATGTGCATCCTCAAAATGGCGCTAGTGGGACCACTCTTATGCGACTGGCGCGGAATTTGGATAGACGTGGTCTTTCAGATGTACAAACACGTCTACCATCTTTCGTGTACAACGCACCGCTCTTCTGGCTTTTGCGTTTTTTCCGTCACTGTACTTGCATGACATCTACATAATACAGATGCATATAAAATGTGGTATGACCATAGCACGGAAGTACATTCAGCAGGTTAGATTACTCTCTGCTGACCGCGCGGAGTGGCCGTGCGGTTTGAGGCGCCATGTCACGGACTGCGCGACCCCTCCCGCCGGAGTTTCGACTCCTCCCTCGGGCATGAGTGTGTGTGTGTTGTTCTTAGCATAAGTTAGTTTAAGTAGTGTGTTAGTCTAGTTCACATAGATTTGAACACTCTGCTTAATGTACAAGTTCTGTATTATGATTGTACGCCTTTTTCATATGCATCCTTATTGCGTTGATGTCAAGTAAGTATATCATTGGAATTATGCTGTAAAGAACACCTGAAATGTAGTGGTTTGAGAATGAACGTTTAAATTGGAAATTACTCACTACCAAGAAATAGCACGCAACGCTAACAAAAACCTGAAAAAATAATAATCTATCATAAAGAAGTATTTTGTTTGTTTTGTATTTTTAAAGAAACTAATCTCCACTAAGATACTAAAACTAATTTTGAAAAATGCATAACGCCCTGCTGTCTCTAATAATGTTAATTTATTTTTCTACTGGTTTCGGTTTTGAGCTATCATCAAAGGCAAGGCAGCTGTACGACGTACAAAAGTGGACACTGTGAAAATGCCAAACGAAAGACGAAAAACAGAAAAAACCTAAAATTGATCAAAATACTCACGAAAATTGTCGAAGATGTACCATATTCCATACATGCTTTAACAGAAGTTTCCACAGGAAACCATAATTGCCAAGATAATATAAAATCAAAAATTGTAACATGATAAAAATATGATGGCACATTGACACAAGTACAACAAAATAAATCAAAGAAATTCTAGGTCAAAGATTACAGTCTTGGTAAAACCTAACAAGTTGCCATTAAATAATTATGTGACAATAGGCTAATAAAACTTGATTGAGATTACATAAAAACGCCAATAAAATAAAATGTAAATTAACAGATGAATGTAAAATTATAAAATGTTTTACAATCCATTCAGAAAACGTAAGCATGTAAAATGCATACTCCAAATTAATACAAGAAGCAAGATTAACAAAAACTAGCGACAAACAGGCAGCACACAACGCATCACAATAACATGCAATACAATCAGAAATATTATCAAAGATTGCAGTACGTTTAAGATCCATTAGTAACAGGGTATAACATTTTTTTAATATCATAAGAAATGTTATTAGAGAAGTTTAGAGTATCAACTATCGGAGTACAACATATAAATCTCAGAGCAACATCAAAACACCTTGGAATATAATGAGGACAGTCTCAGGGAAGCAGGCAGTTCACTCCTATGGTAGGATGAAGACGTTGTTAATATTAACGAGACATGAAAAAGTTTGAATAATAAATTACTGTTCGTGGTAGACAAATTTAATCTCTTGCACAACGTCAACTATTCAGATTTCTCATAATACTAGGTGCGTCTGTAAAGTTCGGTGAGTGGTCTGAAAAAACAAAGGAAACAAGAGTTACAAATAAAATACGTTTACGGGTCTTCATAGGAAGCAGTACTGGCTACAATACACTTCTGGAAACGGCTGTAGAGCTCTTGAAAACTGTCAGAAAAACACTTCTTGTGGAATCGATCGAAGCACCGTGGTCACGTATTGTTGGATATCCGCAGGCTCAACTTTCTCGCTCAACGCAAGCAGTTCTTGAACACCTTCTTACTATCCAGATTTGGTGCCGTATGACTTCTTCTTAACAGTAGTGGACACAGGAAGATCCCAAGGAAGATCCCGGCAGAAGGGTCGAAACATTGATCCTTTTAGAAGAAGTATGACGCGGCGTAATAACCCAGAACATTTTAACTTCAGTGACAACGTCCACGAAAGCCTGCAGACTTACATTAAGCCTGCTGACTTACATATAACTTCTTTTTGTTTCCTCGCTTTAACTTAATGCTGAATGGCTTACGCTTCACAGGCATTTCGGGTATACAACAAGGCGTGACCACGCTACTTCGGGAGATTCCATAAGAAGCGTTTACTGACAATTTTCAACAGCTTCACAAACGATGTCAGGGGTGTGTTGCACCTAATGATGAATACTCTGAAGGTATTCTGTTCGTAACTAACGTTTCCTTAATTTTCGGAGACCATGCACCGACCTTTCCAGACGCATCTTGTACTATTACTTGAAGGGAGTAACAAAACATAAAGCTGATGGGTGCAAATACTGGAGAAACTGAAGTAATAATTTCGTTGCGCGAGAATAAGGGTGCATACCTTTGAGGTATGAACCATGGACCTTGCCGTTGGTGGGGAGGCTTGCGTGCCTCAGCGATACAGATAGCCGTACCGTAGGTGCAACCACAACGGAGGGGTATCTGTTGAGAGGCCAGACAAACGTGTGGTTCCTGAAGAGGGGCAGCAGCCTTTTCAGTAGTTGCAAGGGCAACAGTCTGGATGATCGACTGATCTGGCCTTGTAACAATAACCAAAACGGCCTTGCTGTGCTGGTACTGCGAACGGCTGAAAGCAAGGGGAAACTACAGCCGTAATTTTTCCCGAGGGCATGCAGCTTTACTGTATGATTACATGATGATGGCGTCCTCTTGGGTAAAATATTCCGGAGGTAAAATAGTCCCCCATTCGGATCTCCGGGCGGGGACTACTCAAGAGGACGTCGTTATCAGGAGAAAGAAAACTGGCGTTCTACGGATCGGAGCGTGGAATGTCAGATCCCTTAATCGGGCAGGTAGGTTAGAAAATTTAAAAAGGGAAATGGATAGGTTGAAGTTAGATATAGTGGGAATTAGTGAAGTTCGTTGGCAGGAGGAACAAGACTTCTGGTCAGGTGACTACAGGGTTATAAACACAAAATCAAATAGGGGTAATGCAGGAGTAGGTTTAATAGTGAATAGGAAAATAGGAATGCGGGTAAGCTACTACAAACAGCATAGTGAACGCATTATTGTGGCCAAGATAGATACGAAGCCCACACCTACTACAGTAGTACAAGTTTATATGCCAACTAGCTCTGCAGATGACGAAGAAATTGAAGAAATGTATGATGAAATAAAAGAAATTATTCAGATTGTGAAGGGAGACGAAAATTTAATAGTCATGGGTGACTGGAATTCGAGTGTAGGAAAAGGGAGAGAAGGAAACATAGTAGGTGAATATGGATTGGGGGACAGAAATGAAAGAGGAAGCCGCCTGGTAGAATTTTGCACAGAGCACAACATAATCATAGCTAACACTTGGTTTAAGAATCATGAAAGAAGGTTGTATACCTGGAAGAATCCTGGAGATACTAAAAGGTATCAGATAGATTATATAATGGTAAGACAGAGATTTAGGAACCAGGTTTTAAATTGTAAGACATTTCCAGGGGCAGATGTGGATTCTGACCACAATCTATTGGTTATGAACTGCAGATTGAAACTCAATAAACTGCAAAAAGGTGGGAATTTAAGGAGATGGGACCTGGATAAACTAAAAGAACCAGAGGTTGTACAGAGATTCAGGGAGAGCATAAGGGAGCAATTGACAGGAATGGGGGAAATAAATACAGTAGAAGAAGAATGGGTAGCTTTGAGGGATGAAGTAGTGAAGGCAGCAGAGGATCAAGTAGGTAAAAAGACGAGGGCTAGTAGAAATCCTTGGGTAACGGAAGAAATATTGAATTTAATTGATGAAAGGAGAAAATATAAAAATGCAGTAAGTGAAACAGGCAAAAAGGAATACAAACGTCTCAAAAATGCGATCGACAGGAAGTGCAAAATGGCTAAGCAGGGATGGCTAGAGGACAAATGTAAGGATGTAGAGGCCTATCTCACTAGGGGTAAGATAGATACTGCCTACAGGAAAATTAAAGAGACCTTTGGAGATAAGAGAACGACTTGTATGAATATCAAGAGCTCAGATGGAAACCCAGTTCTAAGCAAAGAAGGGAAAGCAGAAAGGTGGAAGGAGTATATAGAGGGGCTATACAAGGGCGATGTACTTGAGGACAATATTATGGAAATGGAAGAGGATGTAGATGAAGATGAAATGGGAGATATGATACTGCGTGAAGAGTTTGACAGAGCACTGAAAGACCTGAGTCGAAACAAGGCCCCCGGAGTAGACAATATTCCATTGGAACTACTGACGGCCGTGGAAGAGCCAGTCCTGACAAAACTCTACCATCTGGTGAGCAAGATGTATGAAACAGGCGAAATACCCTCAGACTTCAAGAAGAATATAATAATTCCAATCCCAAAGAAAGCACGTGTTGACAGATGTGAAAATTACCGAACTATCAGCTTAATAAGTCACAGCTGCAAAATACTAACACGAATTCTTTACAGACGAATGGAAAAACTAGTAGAAGCCAACCTCGGGGAAGATCAGTTTGGATTCCGTAGAAACACTGGAACACGTGAGGCAATACTGACCTTACGACTTATCTTAGAAGAAAGATTAAGGAAAGGCAAACCTACGTTTCTAGCATTTGTAGACTTGGAGAAAGCTTTTGACAATGTTGACTGGAATACTCTGTTTCAAATTCTAAAGGTGGCAGGGGTAAAATACAGGGAGCGAAAGGCTATTTACAATTTGTACAGAAACCAGATGGCAGTTATAAGAGTCGAGGGGCATGAAAGGGAAGCAGTGGTTGGGAAGGGAGTAAGACAGGGTTGTAGCCTCTCCCCGATGTTGTTCAATCTGTATATTGAGCAAGCAGTAAAGGAAACAAAAGAAAAATTCGGAGTAGGTATTAAAATTCATGGAGAAGAAATAAAAACTTTGAGGTTCGCTGATGACATTGTAATTCTGTCAGAGACAGCAAAGGGCTAGGAAGAGCAGTTGAATGGAATGGACAGTGTCTTGAAAGGAGGATATAAGATGAGCATCAACAAAAGCAAAACAAGGATAATGGAATGTAGTTTAATTAAGTCGGGTGATGCTGAGGGAATTAGATTAGGAAATGAGGCACTTAAAGTAGTAAAGGAGTTTTGCTATTTGGGGAGCAAAATAACTGATGATGGTCGAAGTAGAGAGGATATAAAATGTAGGCTGGCAATGGCAAGGAAAGCGTTTCTGAAGAAGAGAAATTTGTTAACATCCAGTATAGATTTAAGTGTCAGGAAGTCATTTCTGAAAGTATTCGTATGGAGTGTAGCCATGTATGGAAGTGAAACATGGACGATAAATAGTTTGGACAAGAAGAGAATAGAAGCTTTCGAAATGTGGTGCTACAGAAGAATGCTAAAGATTAGATGGGTAGATCACATAACTAATGAGGAAGTATTGAATAGGATTGGGGAGAAGAGAAGTTTGTGGCGCAACTTGACCAGAAGAAGGGATCGGTTGGTAGGACATGTTCTGAGGAATCAAGGGATCACCAATTTAGTATTGGAGGGCAGCGTGGAGGGTAAAAATCGTAGAGGGAGACCAAGAGATGAATACACTAAGCAGATTCAGAAGGATGTAGGTTGCAGTAGGTACTGGGAGATGAAAAAGCTTGCACAGGATAGAGGAGCATGGAGAGCTGCATCAAACCAGTCTCAGGACTGAAGACCACAACAACAACAACCTTTGAGGCCACTTATCAAACTTTTAATAACATCTAAATCTACTCGTTCGTCCATACTCTGCAAACCACTGATAAGTACATGGCAGAGGGTACTTGCTCCACCACCACGTACTGGGCTGTTCTCATGTTTCATTCTCGTCTATGCTAGCTGTCACCAGTCTAACCTTGCCTCTGCTATTGTTACGAGAGCCTTATCTAGGGGTCCTATTATACTTCTAGCATCTTCATCGCCAATAGTTTAAGGTCAATGAGTGTTGCGATACTTTTCAGGATTTACTCCCATCTAAGCACAGTCCTGAAAATGTTCAAACCTCATATCGCGCACATGCATTCTTTCACCAATGACGCACCGATTATCGTCCATTGCACACACGAGAATCTACCCTAGTTCTGTCACGCGTAAAATAAGACCGACCAGTTCGTAGTTTACTCAGTATTAATCACAGCCTTTCTGCGGTTCACACGATACGAAGAGCATAGTGACCGAACCGTGGGTAGTGTCACCCACGCCATCACAACAATCAGCGTTCTTCTATTTTCGTCACTCCCTACCACTCGACTGTTGAATGTGGTGTGGTCGAAAGAGATTCTGTTACGGTATAACAAAGGTATGTACAATGAAACATTTTTGTTCTTGATGCTTATACAGGGTGGTCCATTGATAGTGACCGGGCCAAATATCTCACGAAGTAAGCGTCAAACGAAAAAACTACAAAGAACGAAACTCGTCTAGCTTGAAGGGGGAAACTGGATGGCGCTATGGCTGGCCCGATAGATGGCGCTGCCATAGGTCAAACGGATATCAACTATGTTTTTTTTTTTTTTTAAATAGGAACCCCCAGTTTTAATTACATATTTTGGTAGTACGTAAAGAAATATGAATGTTTTAGTTGGACCACTTTTATCGCTTTATGATAGATGGCGCTGTAATAGTCACAAACCCATAAGTATGTGGTATCACGTAACATTCCAACACAGCGGTCGGTATTTGCTTCGTGATACATTACCCGTGTTAAAATCGACCGTTTACCAATTGCGGAAATGATCGATATCGTGTTGATGTATGGCTATTGTGATCAAAATGCCCAACGGGCGTGTGCTATGTATGCTGCTCGGTATCCTGGGCGACATCATCCAAGTGTCCGGACCGTTCGCCGGATAGTTAAGTTATTTAAAGGAACAGGAAGTGTTCAGCAACATGTGAAACGTCAGCCACGACCTGCAACAAATGATGCCCAAGCAGGTGTTTTAGCTGCTGTCGCGGACAATCCACACATCAGTAGAAGAGAAATTGCGGGAAAATCGGGAATCTCAAAAACGTCGGTGTTGAGAATGCTACATCAACATCGATTGCACCCGTACCATATTTCTATGCACCAGGAATTGCATGGCGACGACTTTTACGTCGTGTACAGTTCTGCCACTGGGCACAAGAAAAATTACAGGACGATGACAGATTTTTTGCTCGTGTTCTATTTAGTGACGAAGCGTCATTCAGCAACAGCGGTAACGTAAACCGGCAGAATTTGCACTATTGAGCAAACGGGAAATTCACGATGGCTGCGATAAGTGGAATATCATCGATCTTGGCGGGTTAATGTATGGTGCGGCATTATGGGAGGAAGGATAATTGGCCCCCATTTTATCGATGGCAGTCTAAATGGTGCAATGTATGCTGATTTCTACGTAATGTTCTAGCGATATTACTACAAGATGTTTCACCGCATGACAGAATGGCGATGTACTTCCAACATGATGGATGTCCGGAACATAGCTCGCGTGCGGTTGAAGCGGTATTGAATAGCATATTTCATGACAGGTGGATTGAACGTCGAAGCACCATACCATGGCCTGCACGTTCAACGGATCTGACGTCCCCGGATTTCTGTCCGTGGGAAAAGTTGAAGAATATTTGCCATCGTGATCCACCGCCAACGCCTGACAACATGCGTCAGCGCATTGTTAAAGCGTGTGCGAACATTACGGAAGCCGAACTACTCGCTGTTGAGAGGAATGTCGTTACACGTATCGCCAAATGCATTGAGGTTAACGGACATCATTTTGAGCATTTATTGCATTAATGTGGTATTTACAGGTACTCACGCTGTAACAGCAAGCATTCTCAGAAATGATAAGTCCACAAAGGTACATGTATCACATGGGAATAACCGAAATAAAATGTCCAAACGTATCTACGTTCTGTATTTTACTTTAAGAACCTACCTGTTAGCAACTGTTCGTCTAAAATTGTGAGCGATATATTTGTGTCTATTACAACGCCATCTATCACATTGCGAGTAAAGTGGTCCAACTAAAACAGTCATATTTCTTTACGTATTACACAAATATATAATAAAAAATAGGTGTTCCGTTTGACGTATGGCAGCGCCATCTAGCGGGCCAATCATAACGCCATCTGGTTTCCTCCTTCCAGCTAGACGAGTTTCGTTATGTGTAGCTTTTTCTGTTGTCGCTTATTTCGTGAGATATTTGGCGCCGTCATGATCAGTGGACCACCCTGTATACTGATGCAGTCTGAAGCGACCAATGGGATTCAAACCGGGGTCTCCTGCTGACTAGGCAGATGCGCTGACCACTACGCCACCCTGGCATAACGACTTTGGAAAACTGCTCAGACTTACTTTAGCGCATCTCCCTCCTTCCAATGCACGCCTTAGCCCATTTGGCATTCACTCGAAACTCAAACAGCATTGCAGAGGCTCTCGAACTCTATTAGAATAACACCTCCACATCAAACGATTCGGAAATTCGGATTGAGGAGCAATGGATGTGAAAGGGTCCTGTGGTCCCCTTTCATTATCATTTTATTTCCTTTCCAATGATACAGAACTCTCTGGCATGCGCGCGAGTGAATGAATGTGGGTGTGTTTCATTTTGCTATACGGTAATTTAGTCTGCTGCAGAGAATCAAAGGTAGTCGCACAGAATGGTAACCCTTGTACACTACTGGCCATTAAAAATCGCTACACCACGAAGATGACGTGCTACAGACGCGAAATTTAGCCAACAGGATGGAGATGCTGTGCTATGCAAATAACTATCTTTTCAATGCATTCATACAAAGGTGGCGCCGGTGGCGACACCTACATCGTGCTGACATGAGGAAAGTTTCAAACCGATTTCTCATACACAAACAGCAGTTGACCGGCGTTGCCTGGTGAAACGTTGTCGTGATACCTCGTGTAAGGAGGAGAAATACGTACCATCACGTTTTCGACTTTGATAAAGTTCGGATTGTAGCCTATCGCGATTGCGGTTTATCGTATCGAGACATTGCTGCTCGCGTTGGTCGAGATCCAATGACTGTTAGCAGAATATGGAATCGGTGGGTTCAGGAGGCTAATAAGGAACGAAGTGCTGGATCCCAACGGCCTCGCATCACTAGCAGTCGAGATGACACGCATCTTATCGGCATGACTGTAACGGATCGTGCAGCCACGTCTCGATCCCTGAGTCAACAGATGGGGACGTTTGCAAGACAACAACCATCCGCACGAACAGTTCGACGACGTTTGCAGCAGCATGCACTATCAGCTCGGAGACCGTGGCTTCGGTTACCCTTGACGCTGTATCACAGACAGGAGCCCCTGCGATGGTGTACTCGACAACGAACCTGGGTGCACGGATGGCAAAACGTCATTTTTTCGGATGAATCCATGTTCTGTTTACAGCATCGTGATGGTCGCATCCGTGATTGGTGACATCGCGGTGAACATACATTGGAAGCGTGTATCCGTCATCACCATACTGGCGTATCACCCGGCGTGATGGTATGGGGTGCATTGGTTACACGTCTCGGTCACCTCTTGTTCGAACTGACGGAACTTTAAACAGTAGACGTTAGATTTCAGATGTGTTACGACCCGTGGTTCTACGCTTCATTCGATCCCTGCGAAACCCTACATTTCAGCAGGATAATGCACGACCGCCTGTTGCAGGTCCTGTACGGGCCTTTCTGGATACAGAAAATGTTCGACTGCTGCCCTGGCCAGCACATTCTCCAGATCTCTCACCAATTGAAAACGTCTAGTCAATGGTGGCCGAGCAACTGGCTCGTCACAATACGCCAGTCACTACTCTTGATGAACTGTGGTACCGTGTTGAAGCTGCATGGACAGCTGTACCTGTACAGTTCATCCAAGCTCTGTTTGACTCAATGCGCAGGCGTATGAAGGCCGTTATTACGGCCAGAGGTGGTTGTTCTGGATACTGATTTCTCAGGATCTATACACGCAAATTGCGTGAAAATGTAATCACATGTCAGTTCTAGTATATTTGTCCAGTGAATACCTGTTTATCATCTGCATTTCTTCTTGGTGTAGCAATTTTAATGCCCAGTAGTGTAGTTTTCAGGTAGGCAAAGAGGTTTGCCCCCCCTTGTGTGAAAGTTACCGGTGTTAGGTTGGTGGCGGAAGCCTCATCTCTGGGTTTTCCTGGCCACGGGGTCGCGTGGGAGACGTTGGAGTGTGTGGACAGCCAGTCTGCTTCCAGCGCGCCGAGGGTCTGCAGCCGAAGTCTCTTCGAAGAAGGGTGAGCTGACTTAACCGTGTGGCCCTTTGTCTCATAAGAAGAGGGGAGACTTTAGATTTTGGTCTCGCGTTTCATCTTATGAAGATTGATTTGCTGGCTCCCAGCAAGGAATGCACGTCTTTTGCAGACTTTCAGTTTGATTCCTATACTTGACTTTGATCCGTAAGAAGAACATAGCACAAAGGTGTTGCATACGTTGAAGCCCCCTCGGTTCAGTGTGAATGTTTGTGTGCCTGCAACTGCGTGTGTATGCGTTCTAATCTTTTCCGAATCTTGGCAATTTTTGCTTCTTTGTGAATTTTCTTTGTCTCGTTACTTTATGCGCAGTGGAAACCATCAACATGGGTTACAATTAGAGTTTGTTGGCCTCTGCCATTATCCTTTGTCTGTTCAAATGTGTCCTGCGTAAAATGTTAATTGTTCGCGACTGCGTGGTTTGATGTTACTAAAATATGGCGACTGTACGTAGAAATTGTGTCTCCACGAACCACGTGGGCACACGAGTCTGTTGTCAAACGTATAGCGTTTCACAAGCAATTGTACTTAGTTACCAGGCAACAGCAGTCTATAGATGCATTACATCAATGTTTTAAGGAATAAATAATTTTGCCTCCAATCTTATCCAGTGTACCGATGCTACGTCTCAGTTAACTACGCCATTTACCGTGTTGTTTTCCTTGTTAGCCCATCCATAGTGTTGCCATGTGCACAGGTCCAATAACACAGCTCTACAAAATAAAATTTTTTTTTCGTTGCCAGGGAAGTTTGAACGAAAATGGGATATTGTTATGATACTCATTCCGAGTATATTTGTACTTTTTCCAAATTGGCTCTGGTTTTTGAGATATAGGTTATTTGTGGAAATGAGAGTTTCATGTGGATAATATCGACTGCAGGGTCCATATATGGTGTAATGTATTTGCTACCTGTTTTTTAATTAGTGATATTGTACTATCTTTATTAAACAATTGTGCTCAGGGAGTGCATCTGTGTGGTTGAGGATTACATCATGCAAACATCACACTGTCAGCATGTGTTCAGTCCTGTTGTGCGGTGCGTGTGTTGAAGATATTGAGAGTTGTGCAGATTTGAATTCGGCCGTACTCGACATTCATTTGTTGGCCGAGGTAATCCCCGCAACAGCCGATAGGTAGCGTTCAGTGTAAACAAGAAAAATGGCGATGGTCGAAAGTCACACACATGTGCAGTGCAGCTTCAAGGAGATAGAACCTTTTCATCGTGACGTAGCAAATAAGAGGTGAGTATTCATTTCACACAAAACAATTAATGATGTTTGTTGGATGTGATTGACATGCAAATACAAGAAAGTTCTGCATAATATGTAGTATTTGTGCAATTTTGTTTTAGGAAAACATGAGTTCTTCACGCCGTCTTTGCGTGAACCATCCAGATGAGTTCTGCTACATTTGTGGTGAATACGTTCTTCAAAAGAACAGGAAGAATATCACTCTTTTTGTGAAGGAAGCGTATCTGGCATATTTCGGAATTAAACTTGGAGATCAAGACAAGGCGTGGGCACCCCATAAAGTTTGTAAATGCTGTGTGGAGTGCTTACGGCAGTGGACAAAACGAAAAAGGAAAAGCTTAAACTTCGGAGTGCCTATGGTATGGCGAGAGCAGAAGAACCATACAGATGATTGCTATTTTTGCATTGTTAATGTGAAAGGTTTTAATAGGTTGAAAAAACGAAAGTGGGAATATCCCGATTTGGAGTCAGCAAGAAGACCGGTGGTGCACAGCAACGATGTTCCTGTACCAACCTTCACAACATTACCCACGCTAACATCATCAGATGACGATGTGCACGGCGAGGAATGTACAAGTAGTGGTTCGGAATACGAAGGACGTGAGACACAACCCCAGCAGTTCGACCAGAAGGAGCTCAGTGACTTGATATGAGAACTCAATCTTTCAAAGCAAGCATCAGAACTCTTAGCATCCAGGCTTAAGGAAAAGAACTGTCTTCATCCAAGTGTTAAAATAACAGCTTACCGGACGAGAGAAGAAAACCTTCTTCCATACTTCAACCAAGAAGAGGTTATAGTGTATTGCAGCAATGTACCTGGACTTTTACTTGAATTGGGGCTGCCGGAATATAGACCAGAGGACTGGCGTCTCTTCATAGACAGTTCCACTAGAAGTTTAAAATGTGTTCTCCTACACAATGGCAATCGTTACGCATCTATTCCAATTGCCCACTCAACAAAACTTTGTGAAGCATATGCTAACATCAAGATGGTTCTGCAGAAAATTCAGTATATGCAGCACCAGTGGTTGATTTGTGTTGATTTGAAAATGGTGAACTTCTTGCTTGGACAACAAAGTGGATACACAAAGCACCCATGTTTTATCTGCATGTGGGATAGTAGGGCAAAGCACGAACATTGGAAGCAGAAAACATGGCCTCCAAGGGAACATATGGCTGTTGGTGAAGCAAACATCATTAATGAACCTCTGGTTAGTAGGGACAAGATTGTTCTTCCACCATTACATATTAAGTTAGGACTAATGAAGCAATTCACCAAAGCTTTAGACAGAAATGGTAATTGCTTCACATACATCTGCAATACGTTCCCTGGACTCAGTAGTGAAAAATTTAAGGCAGGAATATTTGATGGTCCTCAAATTCGCAGGCTCATCAACGATACCAATTTTAAAAGTGTCATGACTGTCACTGAAGCATCGGCCTGGAACAGTTTTGTCGCTGTTGTAAAATGTTTTTTGGGCAATCATAAAGCTCCCAATTACGAGGAACAGGTCAAAAACATGCTCACTAACTTTCAAAACTTAGGAGCTAACATGAGCATAAAATTTCACTTCCTTCACAGCCACTTGGATCGATTTCCTCGTAATCTAGGTGATTTCAGTGAGGAACAAGGAGAGCGGTTCCATCAAGATATGAAAGGAATAGAGGAAAGATATAAAGGAAGATGGGACAGGCATATGATGGCAGATTATTGCTGGAATCTGCAACGTGACTGTTCTGAAGAGACCTGTAAAAGGAAAGCGTGCAGGAAGCGGTTCGTCATGGACGGAAAATGATATACTTATAGAGAAACTTTTCAACTATGTTTTATACGTGGACAAATGCCTATCAGGTTTTCATAGAAGCTATTTATAAGGATTATTTTCTTTTTTCATTGTAGTTTTTAGCGCTCGAGTTCAGTATTAGCAATTTTTTCTAATTTTTTGAATAAATCATGCATTATCTCAAAAACTAGAGCCAAACTGCATAAATGGTTGCTATATTCGTCCTCAGCACCACTAACCCATCCTAAAGCCACTCAAATATCCTTGGCAAGAAAATGAGTGTTGACCAGTGTAATTAGTGTCCCTTTCTTATTTAAAACAAATGTTCTGGAATAGATCTTGTTTTCGGCAATGTTGCTGCAAGCTGCACATATGCGCAGTGTTCGCGCTCTCTTTACTTTATTCAATATTTGATTGACCGGAACAATGCGTGGATCGTATTAATAACTACATTCCATTCTTTATCAGTGACTTTACAATGAATGTTCTTTTGTGAATTTTCGTATGAATAAATTAAATAATTTTCCAACTCAGCGCAACCGGCTTTTTGTTGTGTGGCTAGAGTTGGTGGCGACCCAATCTTTTACGCTGATTTCAATGTCTGATAGCATTTTCTTATTCAAAGTGCGCGTGGCTCTTTCAGCCATCGGGATACATTCAAAGTGCGCTTCACGCTACTTACTCATGCTACGGAAGACGCTCTACCTTCTACATGTTAACGACGAATATGCTGCCATTTACCCTACGTTCGCCTAAAGACATCGACAACCCCTTAGACACTGTAGCATTACGGGGTTGCATACTTGCAAGGCGTAGCCTTCCCGGCCAACGTCGAACAAGGACGACAGGCGGCAAGAGAAGCCTCGCCAGAGATCCTTCGTGCCAGGGACCCATTTCCTCGGCCATGTCACGTGTGCAGAACTGGATCGGTATGAATTCTTCCGCGTCCCTGGTATATAGCCTGGCGCAAACCAACAATTCGGCAGTTTGCTGCACCGGAGGTCTAGGCCAATTCCTGCGCCGGTTCTTAGCAGCCCATCAGTCATAGCCCGGTCAGAAGGCGCCACAGTGGGACCTACGACTTTGCATCGACATCCTGAGACGCACCTGTCGGCCAAAAACGCCGAACGCTCAGCTCCGTCCTTAGCGGTCAGTTGCACAATCTTCATGTCCCTCAGCGTTTATGTAATGTTCCAGGCCTGTATGAGAAGTTGTAATAATTTTTTGTTAAGAAGAATATTTACCTTGTTATTAAATTTCTCAAATGTGGTCCGAATAAACCCCTGTTCTTGATTACCTCTGTTTTATTATTGAGCCCTATATTTGGGGCGACGTCGTTGTTTTCCCGGGTCTTGTGACTGGGTGAGTTTGGTACTCAGGAGAAGCCAGGTCCGTGCAGTGCCAGAACACGCTGTGGCCGCTGGCGGCACGCATGGACATTTCACAATATATATAAATGACCTAGTAGATAGTGTCGGAAGTTCCATGCGCCTTCTCGCGGATGATGCTGTAGTATACAGACAAGTTGCAGCATTAGAAAACTAGCGATATGCTGGAAGATCTGCAGCGGATAGGCACTTGGTGCAGGGAGTGGCAACTGACCCTTAACATAGATAAATGTAATGTATTGCGAATACATAGAAAGAAGGATCCTGTATTGTATGATTATATGATAGCGGAACAAACACTGCTAGCAGTTAGTTCTGTAAAATATCTGGGAGTATGCGTGCGGAACGATTTGAAGTGGAATGATCATATAAAATTAATTGTTGGTAAGGCGGGTGCCAGGTTAAGATTCATTGGGAGAGTCCTTAGAAAATGTAGTCCATCAACAAAGGAGGGGCTTACAAAACACTCGTTCGGCTTATACTTCAGTATTGCTCATCAGTGTGGGATCCGTACCAGATCGGGTTGACGGAGGAGCTAGAGAAGATCCAAAGAAGAGCGGCGCGTTTCGTCACAGGGTTATTTGGTAAGCGTGATAGCGTTACGGAGATGTTTAGCAAACTCGAGTGGCAGACTCTGCAAGAGAGGCTCTCTGCATCGCGGTGTAGCTTGCTGTCCAGGTTTCGAAAGGATGCGTTTCTGGATGAGGTATCGAATATATTGCTTCCCCCTCCCTCCCGAGGAGATCACGAATGTAAGATTAGAGAGATTCGAGCTCGCACGGAGGCTTTCCGGCAGTCGTTCTTCCCGCGAACCATACGCGACTGGAACAGAAAAGGGAGGTAATGACAGTGGCACGTGGAGTGCCCTCCGCCACACACCGTTGGGTGGCTTGCGGAGTATAAATGTAGATGTAGATGTAGACTGCCGGATGGAAGGGTTGTGGTCACCAGAGTGCACGACTTCGTCATAAACCGGATCCAGCAAGCTTTAAGATGAGTGCATTTCATTCCAAGTAGAGAAACCTCCACCATTGTGACATCTCGCCATTCTCCAGTGACTTGGATTCGTGTTGCTGCTCTTAGCGTCGGCGAGACGAAGAGCAGCGAGTGGAGTGCTTGGGGAAGGTGGATCTGATTAGCTTTCCTCGACTTCTTATTACTATTTACTGCGTTCAGCCTCTTACAATTTGTTAAGGTCAACCAACGGCAATTTTTCTTGCGTGGCGGCCTCTAACGCCCTAGTTACCTGCCCAGCGGGTTAGTATATGTAACGGCAGCGTACATTTCCTCGCCTTGCAGCTGCTGTCCGGTAAGGCGTATAGCTTTGACAGCTTTCTTTATTGTAGGCCGGTTGGTGATTCTTCTACACTGATGGTAGTGAATCCTTTCTCGTTCTGGGCGCTCTAAACACACTATTCTCGTCGTGGTGCACACCGCCGGTTCCGATTTTTGCGTATTGTTCCATCGTTGCATTTGATTTATCGGACGTCAGGTAGCTTCAGCAAGATTTTCATTAGTCATTCGTTAGTCTGCCGCTAGTCTGAGTTACCATCTTGTAAAGTGCATGCAACTCTTGTCTGCCTATCTCATCGCTCGCGAAAGTGTTTGTTGCCGGACCTCCTCAGAGGTTGATTCCTGGAGCACCGTCTGGATCAGCTGCTTGTTTTTTTAATTAACTTTTGCTATTTGCTGTTCTACAACAGGTTTCAATTTTTTTGTATTATTGCCGTTCCTGGCGTGTAAGGCATTCAGCCGTGTGGTTATTTGCTTTAAAATTCTAATTTGGTATTTGTATTTACGCAGTAAGCCTTTAAAAACTTATTTACTGCCATTCTTGGCGTCTGATGCCGTCTGCTGTTTTTGTGGCGACTTGCCTTTAATATTTCAATACCCGTAATTTGCAAGTTGCAGCGAGTTTTAAACAATTCTTAATTTATTGCCATTCCTGGTGAGTAAGGCCTTCTGTGCAGATCACAGTGGCTTGCTTTTAAAACATTATCTGTTGTATCTGTATTTAATGGTGATTTGCTACATTGTATCTCACTGAAAACACTATTTTTTACACTGTTGTTTATTCTTTCATTATAAACGTGTGGTATATTTTTAATTTATTGTCGACTCGGGAATTGCTGACTTAAAACAGATTGTGTGTAACTGTAAAGCGCAACCAATAATGACTGAATATGGCCCCGTCCACAATCGTAACCGAATCCTGCCTTCCCTCGACTACCAGGTCACAAATTTTGCTTCTCAAGCACTTTCCCGTGCGAGATATGGCGTCCCATTATGCAAGATGAGAAAAGCGGACTACGTTGCTGGTTTGACTCAAGTACACTATCTCACCTCGACTGGCATACAGTATCACCTGATCTAATGCCATCGACGATCTCTGGGAGTAATTGGAAAAGCGGCTGAAACATACCACTCAACGCCCCTGCAGTTCGGTCCCTCTAAGGGTTCAAAACATCAGGGAACGGACTCAGCCGGCTGTAATCTGAAGCCTGTTGGATCCTCTTCCTCGCCGAATTGATGACATCATCAGGGCTACAGTCAATTCTGATTACGTAGGCTTTCCCGGCGTAATAAATCTTGAAAGTCTCTTCGGGTTTGCTGCCGGATCCTAAAATCAACTTGACTCGATATTTTACGCTCCACACTGCCCTCCAATGCTACATTTGTGATCCCTTGATGCCTCAGAAGATGTCCTACCAACCAGTCCCTTCTTCTTGTCAAGTTGTGCCACAAACTCCTCTTCTCCCCTATTGTATTCAATACCTCCTCATTAGTAACGTGATTTACCCATCTAATCTTCAGCATTCTTCTGTAGCACCACATTTCGAAAGCTTCCATTCGCTTCCTGTCCAAACTATTTAACGTCCATGTTTCAGTTCCATGCATGGCTACACTCCATACAAATACTTTCAGAAACGACTTCCTGGCACTTAAATCTATACTCGATGTTAACAAATTTCTCTTCTTCAGAAACGCTTTCCTTGCCATTGCCAGTCTACATTTTATATCCTCTCTACTTCGACCATCATCAGTTATTTTGCTCCCCAACCTGCAAAGCGCCTGTACTACTTTACGTGTCTCATTTCCTAATCTAATACCCTCAGCATCACCTGACTTAATTCGACTACATTCCATTATCCTCGTTTTGCTTTTGTTGTTGTTGTTGTTCGATGAAGGAAGGAAGTACAGAAATGCCAGGGTTGGTTGGTTGGTTGGTTGGTTTGGGGAAGGAGACCAGACAGCGTGGTCATCGGTCTCATCGGATTAGGGAAGGATGGGGAAGGAAGTCGGCCGTGCCCTTTCAGAGGAACCATCCGGCATTTGCCTGGAGTGGTTTAGGGAAATCACGGAAAACCTAAACCAGGATGGGCGGACGCGGGATTGAACCGTCGTCCTTCCGAATGCGAGTCCAGTGTTGCTTTTGTTGATGTTCATCTTATATCCTTCTTTCAAGACATTGTCCATTCCGTTCAACTGCTCTTCCAAGTCCTTTGCTGTCTCTGAAAGAATTACAATGTCGTCGGCGAACCTCAAAGTTTTTATTTCTTCTCCATGGTTTTTAATACCTACTCCGAATTTTTCTTTTGTTTCCTTTACTGCTTGCTCAATATGCAGATTGAATAACATCGGGGAGAGGCTACAACCCTGTCTCACTCCCTTCCCAACACCTGCTTCCCTTTCATGCCCCTCGACTCTTATAACTGCCATCTGGTTTCTGTACAAATTGTAAATAGCCTTTCGCTCCCTGTATTTTACCCCTGCCACCTTCAGAATTTGAAAGAGAGTATTCCAGTCAACATTGCCACAAGCTTTCTCTGAGTCTACAAATGCTAGAAACGTAGGTTTGCCTTTCCTTAATCTTTCTACTAAGATAAGTCGTAAGGTCAGTATTGCCTCACGTGTTCCGACATTTCTACGGATTCCAAACCGATCTTCCCCGAGGTCGACTTCTACCAGTTTTTCCATTCCTCTATAAAGAATTCGCGTTAGCATTTTGCAGCTGTGACTTATTACACTGATAGTTCGCTAATTTTCACATCTGTCAACACCTGCTTTCTTTGGGATTGGAATTATTATATTCTTATTGAAGTCTTAGGGAATTTTGCCTGTCTCATACATCTTGCTCACCAGATGGTAGAGTTTTGTCATGACTGGCTCTTCCAATTAGTTCTAATGGAATGTTGTCTCGAGGTATAGGAAAAGTGAATGGCAGTGTACGAACAAATGTAAGAACAGTACAAGGATAGTAGAAGTAAGATTAGTGGTTGGGGCTCTCAGTGGCGTACGTACCCCGACGCAGAGCAGGAGTCGATGCAGTCGGCATTGACGAAGCACGCGAGGTCCATGGTGAGCTGGTAGCTGTCCGTGGCGTCAGTGAGGCCGGCGAGAGCAGCCAGGCCGTCGTCGCACTCCTCGAACCCGAGCCTCCAGGGTCCCAGCGTCCAGCTTGTTATCAGGCGAAGCATGGCACCCACCGCGATGTACCGATACTCGAGGGTCTTGCAAGCTATCAACACGTCAGTGTGTCCTGCGAAACGTTGTAACGTATTACTATCTTTACGATGTTTCTCGTCGAGCCATATGCGTTACTTGCATTTCTAGCTGCTTTTCTCACACAAATAATGATAAAAATTCAGATATTCAGGGGCGCCACCAGCCCAAGCCCTTCCTAACCATTTACAAAAAAACGGATCAGCCAGATAAATAGCACTCCGTGTCGTGCATGAAGCAACTTCCAGAACGAGATTTTCACTCTGCAGCGGAGTGTGCGCTGATATGAAACTTCCTGGTTGATTAAAACTGTGTGCCCGACCGAGAGTCCAACTCGGTCCCGAGTTAGAGTCTCAGTCGGGAGTTCGAGTCTCGGTCGGGCACACAGTTCTAATCCCCCAGGAAGTTTCATATCAGCGCACACTCCACTGCAGAGTGAAAATCTCATTCTGGAAACATCCCCCAGGCTGTGGCTAAGCCATATCTCCGCAGTATCCTTTCTCTCAGGAGTCCTGGTTCGGCAAGGTTCGCAGGAGAGCTTCTGTAAAGTTTGGAAGATAGGAGACGAGGTACTGTCAGAAGTAAAGCTGTGAGGATCGGTCGTGAGTCGTGCTTCGGTAGCTCAGATGGTAGAGCACTTGCCCGCGAAAAGCAAAGGTCCCGAGTTCGAGTCTCGGTCGAGCACACAGTTTTAATCTGCCAGCAAGTTTCATATCAGCGCACACTCCGCTCCAGAGTGAAAATCTCATTCTGGAAACATCCCCCAGGCTGTGGCTAAGCCATATCTCCGCAGTATCCTTTCTTTCAGGAGTCCTGTTTCGGCAAGTTTCGCAGGAGAACTTCTGTAAAGATAGGAAGGTAGGAGACGAGGTACTGGCAGAAGTAAAGCTGTGAGGAGCGGGCGTGAGTCGTGCTTCGGTAGCTCAGATGGTAGAGCACTTGCCCGCGAAAGGCAAAGGTCCGAGTTCGAGTCTCGGTCGGGCACACAGTTTTAATCTGCCAGGAAGTTTCATATCAGGGCACACTCCGCTCCAGAGTGAAAATCTCATTCTGGAAACATCCCCCAGGCTGTGGCTAAGCCATATCTCCGCATTATCCTTTCTTTCAGGAGTGCTGGTTCTGCAAGGTTCGCAGGAGAGCTTCTGTAAAGTTTGGAAGGTAGGAGACGAGGTACTGGCAGAAGTAAAGCTGTGAGGATCGGGCGTGAGTCGTGCTTCGGTAGCTCAGATGGTAGAGCACTTGCCCGCGAAAGGCAAAGGTCCGAGTTCGAGTCTCGGTCGGGCACACAGTTTTAATCTGCCAGGAAGTTTCATGAAGCCACTTGATTAATACAGGATTGGAAATCGGAGTAAGGGGGTAAGATCGACACCAAATAATTTATCTTTCAACTAGATTATTTATTGTAATTAAATATTGGCTTGCACATCCTACGTACACATAACTGATGCGTGACTCGAAATATTGAAGTAAGAATTACGTGAGAATGAAACACAGCACAATTTAACTACAGCAAGAAGAAACACAGCAGACGGGTGCGGGAGACAATTATACTATCATCTCCTTTGCATTAATACCGTAAAAATATCTAAGTGAAATTTGCATTACGATTATACGCATGCTCTATTCTGGACAGAGGTTTAGCCGATTCATAAGGCTGTGCGATCATTATTTAACATACTAACTGCGTCTGCTTCTTGCTAAAGGCGGGACTAGGGCACGTGGTGCTTTCTGACTCAAATTGTTGTGCTGCTTTGTAGAAAGCGCACGAAAGAAGAGATATTCATGCAGAAGTTGTAGCTCATTAAACAAGAAAACTGTTAAAATGAATCCTATTGCGGTGCCGTGGTGAACCAGAAGGGTAATTGATTACCAAACACGTGGCACAAAATCGGCACACACAGACAAAAGCAATTTCCACAAAATATAAGATTAAAAATCATTAAAAAATAACTCGCTTCACACGCTTTAGTTAATCTGAAGTTCTTAAGTATTTCACCAGTTAAACATAACGAAGTCCTAACTCAACCTGATTCCTATCACCTCAAACCCCCTTAAGAGCTACGATCCGTACTCACCAAGCATTCACCGAAGAGTGCCCCTTTCTCTTTCGAGATTACCTAGCTCCTCGAGCAGCGGAAGCTACCAGAGGGGTAGCCCTCCGGCACCAACCTCACACACAAAAATAGCCTTCGACACAGCCTTCGACTAAGATGGGAAAACGTCTCTGTTCAGGTATTGGAAACATAAGTTAGTCATCCTGTGCTCTCCTTTGAACGAGAAGCAACATCGTCTGCCCCAGCAGACGATGACATGTTCAGCGATTCCCACAAAACAAAACCGAAACCCACATTAAAACACACATATAATAATCAATAAGCCTTATTTGAGTGCTCAGTCTTTCTGGAAGAGTTCATAAATTGAGCTAAAATCAGGCAGTAAAATGAATAGGTTGTACAGAGTTCGAAAAGCGTCTTATGAAACGACTTCACAGAGATGTTTCAACGCTTTCAGTCATTTTCATGCATGTAGACAATTCAGGCAATATTTTATTAGCTAGTACTAAACAGAGGTGATGGCGATATGCATATACAGGGTGATCTATTGATCCTGACCGGGCCAAATATCTGACGAAATAAGCGTCAAACGAGAAAACTACAAAGAACGAAACTCGTCTAGCTTAAAGGGGAAACCAGATGGTGCTATGTTTGGCCCGCTAGATGGCGCTGCCATAGGTCAGACGGATATCAACTGCCCTTTTTTTAAATAGGAACCCCGACTTTTTATTACATATTCGTGAAGTACGTAAATAAATATGAATGTTTTAGTTGGACCACTCTTTTCGCTTTGTGAAAGATGGCGCTCTAATTGTCACAAACATATGGCTCACAATTTTAGACGAACGGTTGGTAACAGGTAGGGTTTTTAAATTAAAATACAGAACGTTGGTACGTTTGAACATTTTATTTCGCTTGTTCCAATGTGATGCATGTACCTTTGTGAACTTATCACTTCTGAGAACGCACGCTATTACAGCGTGATTACCTGTAAATACCACATTAATGCAATAAATGCTCAAAATGATGTTCGTCAACCTCAATGCATTTGGCAGTATATGTAACGACATTCCTCTCAACAGCGAGTAGTTCGGCTTCCGTAATGTTCGCACATGCTTTAACAATGCGCTGACGCATGTTGTCAGGCGTTGTCGGTGGATCACGATAGCAAATATCCTTCAACTTTCCCCACAGAAAAAAATCCGGGGACGTCAGATCCGTTGAACGTGCGGACCATGGTGTGGTGCTTCGACGTCCAATCCACCTGTCATGCAATCCACATGTCATGCTATTCAATACCGCTTCAACCGCACGCGAGCCATGTTCCGGACATCCATAATGTTGGAAGTACATCGCCATTCTATTATGCGGTGAAACATCTTCTAGTAACATCGCTAAAACATTACGTAGAAATCAGCATACATTGCACCATTTATACTGCCATCGATAAAATGGGGGCCAATTATCCTTCCTCCCATAATGCCGCACCATACATTAACCCGCCAAGATCGATGATATTCTACTTGTCGCAGCCATCGTGGATTTTCCCTTGCCCAATAGTGCATATTATGCCGGTTTACGTTACCGCTGTTGGCGAATGACGCTTCGTCGCTAAATAAACTCCTGGAAATTGAAAACAGAACACCGTGAATTCATTGTCCCAGGAAGGGGAAACTTTATTGACACATTCCTGGGGTCAGATACATCACATGATCACACTGACAGAACCACAGGCACATAGACACAGGCAACAGAGCATGCACAATGTCGCCACTAGTACAGTGTATATCCACCTTTCGCAGCAATGCAGGCTGCTATTCTCCCATGGAGACGATCGTAGAGATGCTGGATGTAGTCCTGTGGAACGGCTTGCCATGCCATTTCCACCTGGCGCCTCAGTTGGACCAGCGTTCGTGCTGGACGTGCAGACCGCGTGAGACGACGCTTCATCCAGTCCCAAACATGCTCAATGGGGGACAGATCCGGAGATCTTGCTGGCCAGGGTAGTTGACTTACACCTTCTAGAGCACGTTGGGTGGCACGGGATACATGCGGACGTGCATTGTCCTGTTGGAACAGCAAGTTCCCTTGCCGGTCTAGGAATGGTAGAACGATGGGTTCGATGACGGTTTGGATGTACCGTGCACTATTCAGTGTCCCCTCGACGATCACCAGTGGTGTACGGCCAGTGTAGGAGATCGCTCCCCACACCATGATGCCGGGTGTTGGCCCTGTGTGCCTCGGTCGTATGCAGTCCTGATTGTGGCGCTCACCTGCACGGCGCCAAACACGCATACGACCATCATTGGCACCAAGGCAGAAGCGACTCTCATCGCTGAAGACGACACGTCTCCATTCGTCCCTCCATTCACGCCTTTCGCGACACCACTGGAGGCGGGCTGCACGATGTTGGGGCGTGAGCGGAAGACGGCCTAACGGTGTGCGGGACCGTAGCCCAGCTTCATGGAGACGGTTGCGAATGGTCCTCGCCGATACCCCAGGAGCAACAGTGTCCCTGATTTGCTGGGAAGTGGCGGTGCGGTCCCCTACGGCACTGCGTAGGATCCTACGGTCTTGGCGTGCATCCGTGCGTCGCTGCGGTCCGGTCCCAGGTCGACGGGCACGTGCACCTTCCGCCGACCACTGGCGACAACATCGATGTACTGTGGAGACCTCACGCCCCACGTGTTGAGCAATTCGGCGGTACGTCCACCCGGCCTCCCGCATGCCCACTATACGCCTTCGCTCAAAGTCCGTCAACTGCACATACGGTTCACGTCCACGCTGTCGCGGCATGCTACCAGTGTTAAAGACTGCGATGGAGCTCCGTATGCCACGGCAAACTGGCTGACACTGATGGCGGCGGTGCACAAATGCTGCGCATCTAGCGCCATTCGACGGCCAACACCGCGGTTCCTGGTGTGTCCGCTGTACCGTGCGTGTGATCATTGCTTGTACAGCCCTCTCGCAGTGTCCAGAGCAAGTATGGTGGGTCTGACACACCGGTGTCAATGTGTTCTTTTTTCCATTTCCAGGAGTGTAGAACGCGTGCAAAAAATCTGTCATTGTCCCGTAATTTCTCTTGTGCCCAGTGGCGGAACTGTACACGACGTTCAAAGTCGTCGTCAAGCAATTCCTGGTGCATAGAAATATGGTACGGGTGCAATCGATGTTGATGTAACATTCTCAACACCGATGTTTTTGAGATTCCCGATTCTCGCGCAATTTGGCTGCTACTGACGTGCGAGTTAGCCGCGAAAACAGCTAAAACACCTACTTGGGGATCATCATTTGTTGCTGGTCGTGTTGACGTTTCACATCTGGCTGCACACTTCCTGTTTCCTTAAATAACCTAACTATCCGGCGAACGGTCCGGACACTTGGATGATGTCGTCCAGGATACCGAGCAGCATACATAGTACACGCCCGTCGGGCATTTTGATCAGTAGCCATACATCAACATGATATCGTCCTTTTCCGCAATTGGTAAACGGTCCATTTTAACACGGGTAATGTATCACGAAGCAAGTACCGTCCACACTGGCGAAATGTTACGTCATACCACGTACTTATACGTTTGTGACTATTACAGCGCCATCTATCACAAAGCGAAAAAAGTGGTCTAACTAAAACGTTCATACTTCTTTACATACTACAGGAATATGTAATAAAAAAAAGGGGGTTCCTATTTGTTGATGTCCGTTGACCTATGGCAACGCCATCTAGAGGGCCAACCATAGCACCATCAGGTTTTCCCCTTCAAGCTAGACGAGTTAGGTTCTTTGTAGCTTTTTCGTTTGATGCTTTGATATATTTGGCCCGGTCACTATCAATGGAACACCCCGTCTACAGATTAAATCAGTATCCCCTTGCACAAGGTATAAAAGGCAAATGTGTTGGTGGAGCTGTCATTTGTACCCACGTGAGAAGCTTTCCGACGTGATTATGCGCACATGACGGGGATTAAAAGACTTTGAACGCAGAATGCTAGTTGGAGCTCCCAGCATCAGACATTCCGTTTCGGAGATCGTTGGGGAATTCAGTATTTAGAGATCAACAGTGACACAAGTTTGCTGAGAATACCAGATATCAAGCATTACCTTTCACCACAGATAACGTAGTGGCCGAATGTCTTCACTTAACGACCGAGAGCAGCAGTCTTTGCGTACAGTCGTCACGGCTAACAGACAAGCAACATTATTGTTAAGGATTTCGCGGCCACTTGTTGAGAAACTGCCTAGTGGCTTCTGTCTCGGGTTCTTCGGCCGACGTTCATCTGATGATTTCCAGCACGAGTGGCTGCCATTGACAAAGTTTCACCCTCCATTGCCGTTTTTGAAACGGAGCTCCAGTTCACCACCAGCAATGGAGGGTGAAGCTTTGACAATGGCAGCCACTCGTGTTGGCGAAACGTCAGTAAAATCATCAGATGAACGTCGGCCGAAGAACCCGAGACAGAAGCCAATAGGCAGTTTGTCAAGCAACAATATGTCAAATAACCGCAGAAATCAATGTGGGACATACGACGGGAGTACCCGTTAGGACAATGTGGCGAAATCTAGCGTTAATGGGCTATGGCAGCAAACGGCCGACGCGAGTGCCTTTGCTGACAGCACAACATCGCCTGCAACCCCTGTCCTGGCCTCGTGACTACATCGGTTGGACCCTAAGCGATTGGAAAACCGTGGCCTCCTCAAATGAGTCCCGATTTCAATTGGTAAGACCTGATGGTAAGCTTCGAGTGTGGCGCAGACCCCACGCAGCCATACACTGAAGTCTCTGGTAATCCATCAAGGAAAGTGGGACAGCAGACGGAACGAAGTACTTGAATAATGATAACAAAACCAGCGGCTGTATTTAAATCCACCGTCGTCTACTATTTTTTAACAAATGTGACCAGTTTCAACACTAAATGGTGTCATCTTCAGGACCCAAACGTAACCAGCCATCCACAACCGCTTTCATAAGCACCGAACAGAATTGTTTGTAGCGGGCGAAAATTAACTGAATTACGTACCTTCCATGGCAATAATCGTCTGACCAGGCTGGGCTTGTTATTGTCACGGTAGCTACGGAACTCAGTTACAATCCTGCTGGAAGAACATCCGCAACTGAGCATTATACCAGAGGTTGAAAATACCGCTACAGTTGCACTCATAGGTAGCACACCGAGTCTAGTACACGTCCACTGCCAGTAACGATACCTGAGGATGGGCTTATGAGAGCTCGAAACCGGTTGTGATAATAAACGAAATTTACAACTGAAGCGGTATTTGCAACCTCTGGAGATTAGTTAATCCTGGCCCGATGATACGATTCTCTTCATTGGAGCGCCGGCCGCTGTGCCCGAGCGGTTCTAGGTGCTTCAGTCCGTAACCGCGTGGCTGCTACGGTCGCAGGTTCGAATCCTGCCTCAGGCATGGATGTGTGTGACGTCCTTAGCTTAGTTAGGTTTAAGTACACTGCTGGCCATTAAAATTGCTACACCACGAAGATGACGTGCTACAGACGCGAAATTTAACTGACACGAAGAAGATGCTGTGATATGCAAATGATGAACTTTTCACAGTATTCACACAAGGTTGTCACCGGTGGCGACACCTACAACGTGCTGACATGAGGAAAGTTTCCAACCGATTTCTCACTTTGGTGAAACGTTGTCGTGATGCCTCGTGTAAGGAGGAGAAATATGTACCATCACGTTTCCGTTTTTGATAAAGGTCGGATTGTAGCCTATCGCGATTGCGGTTTGTCGTATCGCGACATTGCTGCTCGCGTTGGTCGAGATCCAATGACTGTTAGCAGAATATGGAATCGGTGGGTTCCGGAGGGTAATACGGAACGCCGAGCTGGATCCCAACGGCCTCATATCACTAGCAGTCGAGATGACAGGCATCTTATCCGCATGGCTGTAACGGATCGTGCAGCGACGTCTCCATCCCTGAGTCAACAACCATCTGCACAAACAGTTCGACGACATTTGCAAGCACCGTGGACTATCAGCACGGAGACCATGGCTGCGGTTACCCATGAGGCTGCATCACAGACAGGAGTGCCTGCGATGGTGTACTCAACGACGAACCTGGGTGCATGAATGGCAAAAAATAATTTTTACGGATGAATCCAGGTTCTTAGAGCATAATGATGGTCGCATCCGTGTTTGGGGACATCGCGGTGAATGCACATTGGAAGTGTGTATTCGTCGTCGCGATACTGCCGTATCACCCGGCGTGATGGTATGGGGTGCCATTGGTTACGTATCGGTCACCTCTTGTTCGCGTTGACGGCACTTTGGACATTGGACGCTACATTTCAGATGAGTTATTACGACCCGTGGCTCTACCGTTCATTCGATCCCTGCGGAACCCTAAATTTCAGCAGGATAATGCACGACCGCATGTTGCAGGTCCTGTACGAGCCTTTCTGCATACAGAAAATGTTCGACTGCTGCCACGGCCAGCCCATTCTCCAGATTTCACACCAACTGTAAACGTCTGGTCAATGGTGGCCGTGCAAGTGGCTCGTCACAACGCCAGTGACTACTCTTGATGAACTGTGGTATCGTGTTGAAGCTGCATGGCCAGCTGTACCTGTACACGACATCCAAGCCCTGTTTGACTCAATGCCCAGGCGTATGAAGGCCGTTATTACGGCCAGAGGTGGTTGTCCTGGGTACTGATTTCTCAGTATCTATGCACCCAAATTGCGTGAAAATGTAATCACATGTCAATTCTAGTGTAATATATTTGTCTAATGAATATCTGTTTATCATCTGTATTTTTTCTTGGTGTAGCAATTTTAATGGCCAGTAGTGTAGACAGAATCGCGATGAGCGTTAACTGTAAACCTAGACCTTATTAACTGATAAGAAATTTACTTAGACGTTACGTTCTGCTTCTTAGATTAAATACCACATATGATCACCCATATATTGCTACGGTTCCACACGTTCTCATCCGGGGGTTGAACAAGATCATATGTCAGTTACGCGAGAACTTCTCAAAGATAGAGGAAGTTGGAAATAAAATAATTTCCATTATACATGGAGTAATACGTCACTTTTTTAACGCGAAACTTGACTAAGGTTGTTACGTTATGGCACTACATTACTACACATTTATAAGAGAGTGGGGGCATCATTTATGGCTTTATGCACAGATGGTCAACGTTGTATTTAGGAAACCTGTAATAACTTAACCAACGATACACTAACTATAAATATAATACGTACGACCGTCCACTGTATGTAGTTACAAGGGTGACGAGGAACAAAACTTTCAATGGGAAAGGTTAATTGTTAGTTAGTTGTTGGTTCAAGAGCCTACGCATTCAACTAGGTTATGCCACCCTAATTGTCGAAATACACACTCTAGTGTATCAGATATTACCTATTTAGGATGTTGCCTACAAGTCTATTAACTATTTAGGATGAGGATTATTGTGAGCGTTCTGGAATTCTCACATAGACTACCAAGAAATAAGGACCTAATATTTAAAGTAGGGTGTGTCAGGGCGTACAACGCTACTGCCTCCACACTTATATACTACTGACTGACAAAAGTCAATCTAATAATACGAACATAAGCTATATTTTTCCCTATTGAACGGGAACATAAATTAAGGGAATGGTCTAATAGTGAGCAAAGTATAAGTGTCCGACATAGGTCAGGCATTTACAAAATATAGTCTGCAAACTAAAGTTTGATAGGAATAATATCTCAAAGGTTCCATTGCATACAGCGGGACTACGTGGGCAACGATATAGTTTCCTTTAAAAAGATTCTTTAGAGCAACATGGTCAAAGTTATCTGCTTATGGAAGAATACTTTAAACGATATTGCACAAATATTAAATTTAGCTTAAATTGGCGTCAAGATCTCATGAAATAGTATTGGCCAGCTTGAATTAAAGGCGGCCATAAGGTTTAATGCCTATGGGTAGAAAGAAAAGGCAGTGTGAGCCAGTTGTGTTGGAACTAGAACTATATTTACCGTACGCAATATGAAATAAAAGTATTGAACTTTACCAAATGTCGTGGTGAATTTCTAAGTCTTAAGGGTCGAACTATCAGGAATGGATATGCAGGGACAAGGCACGAAAGTTAGTGTGATACTTTAGCTTAGTGCCTTTCTTAACTGTTAGTCGTAAACTAATCATTCACAGAATGGGTTAATTTTGACCATCTGTATTGAAAAAGTCGTCTATTTTCAAGTTGCATATAGTGATTTGGAAACTTAACTTGTATGTAACAGGGCTAAGTATCATAGTACACTACTGGCCATTAAAATTGCTACACCAAGTAGAAATGCAGATGTTAAACGGGTATTCATTGGGCAAATATTACACTAGAACTGACATGTGATTACATTTTCACGCAATTGGGTGCATATATCCTGAGAAATTAGTATCCAGAACAACAACCTCTGGCCGTAATAACGGCCTTCATACGCCTGCGCATTGAGTCAAACAGGGCTTGGATGTCGTGTACAGGTACAGCTGGCCATGCAGCTTCAACACGATACCACAGTTCATCAAGAGTAGTGAGTGGCGTATTGTGACGAGCCAGTTGCTCGGCCACCATTGACCAGACGTTTTCAATTGGTGAGAGATCTGGAGAATGCGCTGGCCGTGGCAGCAGTCGAACATTTTCCGTATGCTGAAACGCTCGTACGGGACCTACAACATGCGGTCGTGCATTATCATGCTGAAATGTAGTGTTTCGCAGAGATCGAATGAACGGTAGAGGCACGGGTCGTAACGCATCTGAAATGTAACGTCCAATGTCCAAAGTGCCGTCAACGCAAACAAGAGGTGACCGATACGTAACCAATGGCACCCCATACCATCACGCCGGGTGATACGCCAGTACGGCGATGACGAATACATGCTTCCAATGTGCGTTCAAGGCGATGTCGCCAAACACGGATGCGACCATCAATATGCTGTAAATAGAACCTGGATTCACCCGAAAAAAAGACTTTTTGCCATTCGTGCACCCAGGTTCGCCGTTGAGTACACCATCGCAGGCGCCCCTGTCTATTATGCAGCGCCAAGGGTAACGGCAGCCATGGTCTCCAAGCTGATAGTCCATGCTGCTGCAAACGTCGTCGAACTGTTCGTGCAGATGGTTGTTGTCTTGCAAACGTCCCCATCTGTTGACTCAGGGATCTGGACGTGGCTGCACGATCCGTTAGAGACATGCGGATAAGATGCCTGTCATCTCGACTGCTAGTGATACGAGGCCGTTGGATTCCAGCACGGCGTTCCGTATTACCCTCCTGAACCCACCGATTCCATATTCTGCTAACGGTCATTGGATCTCGACCAACGCGAGCAGTAATGTCGCGATATGATAAACCGCAATCGCGATAGGCTACAATCCGACCTTTATCAAAGTCGGAAACGTGATGGTACGCATTTCTCCTCTTTACACGATGCATCACAACAACCTTTACCAGGCAACACCGGTCAACTGCTTTTTCTGTTTGAGAAATCGGTTGGAAACTTTCCTCATGTCAGCACGTTGTAGGTGTCGCCACCGGCGCCACCCTTGTGTGAATGCTCTGAAAAGCTAATCATTTGCATAGCACAGCGTCTTCTTCCTGTCGGTTAAATTTCGCGTCTGTAGCATGTCATCTTCGTGGTGTAGCACTTTTAACGTCCAGTAGTGTAGCATCACAAGCTAGTATATTATGTATAGGATTATGAGTTATGCTACTAAAAGGTGTTTAACAAAATCAAATTAATAGCTTATACATACTGGGTTAATAAGCGGGCATTCATAGGATGTAAGTACGCGGTGACCAAGAGAGAATAAGGTGGTCGATTTTAACACAAAATGAATTACGGTGGACGAAACAATGGTCGGAAACCTTCGAAAAATGATTATGCATCCTACCCATCACATTCCACAACCTCTGTCTAACACGTACTCTCACACATTTCGAAAACGTCTTGGGCTCAATGAAGAGATGTAGACTGATTATTTTTAGCCTTTCGAAACCGCACTTCGTGTCATCTGGTCACACGCAAAAAGCTGGACAGCGTCGATTGATGTGTAGTGTAGTGAAGTTTCATAGTCATTTGCCGTCACACTGAGAATGTCTCATCTTGTTTGATAGCAATATATGCAAGCAAAGCTTAGTCTCTGTACTGCAAAACTGGGCGGTGATTAAAGTAGTGTGAATCAGTGCTATACGAGAAAGTACTCACTGAACTCTCCACAGTAGGCGCTATATATCCAGTCTGCACCGTAGCCCTGGAAGTTGGAGGTGTGGATCTTAAGGCAGACACAGTCGAGCACCGTAGTGCCGTTCGCCGCCAGCAAAGCCAGAAGCGGAGCAGCTACCCCCACTGGATGCATTGTCAGCTGTTGTTGAGACCGAGAGGGAATCACACGCAGTGAGCTTCGCAGGCACCGCGGGCGCACTATAGGGATTCTCGTAGCGGAAGTCTTTCCGCAGGATGGGAAAACCACAGGAAGGACGACGACTTCCGTGCTTATTCTTTTTTCCTGTCACAGCACCAACCTGCAAGCACACAGTCGTTACAGAAAAATATTCCTTCGTTTCACGCGTACATCTGCCACACGTTTTTAGGACGACAGAGAAAGCCACTAAGGGATAAACGGGTGATACCCAGAAGTGAAGGTTTAGATTCCGACATAAGAATTGCGAGGCTTGACCTTCTTTAACACTGATTCCCCAACTGAGAGAGGTTGTAGGCGATTCCGCTAATTGTAACAATAAATTTGTTCATCCCTGTGATTGACGCTATGCCTGTTATCTTATACAGGGAGACAATATTATTGAAATACGTGCAATAAAATCGTCATTACGGTTTGTGTTAGGATGTTCAAACTGCTGGCCACGCGGCACTCTGGGAAATAGTATGCGCTGGCATAGTTTGGTTTAGCGACGAAGCCCACCTTCATTTGGAGGGTTCGTCGACAAGCAAAATTGGCGCATTTGGGGGACTGAAAATCCGCATTTCGCGACCGGGAAGTCTCTTCACGCTCAACGGGTGACTGTCTGGTGTGCAGTGTCCGATCACGGAATAATCGGTGCGATATTTACCTTGATGGCGCGGTAACTACCGATCGGTACATGAAAGTTGTGGAAAATGGTTTCATCCCCATTTTCCAAAGTCATCCTTATTTCGACAATATGTGCTTCATGACAGGCGGAACTCGACCGCCACAGAAGCAGGAGAGTGTCTGATGCCCTGGGGGAGCAGTTTGAGGGCCGCATTCGTGTTCTGGGGCACAAAGACGCCACTGCCATGGGTCTCGATTGGCCGCCATATCTGGATCTGAAGACATGCGACTAATCTTTGTGAGGCTACATTAAAGACAATGTGTACAGCAGTAACCCCAAAACCAATGCTGAGCTGAAAGCAGGCATTCAGGAGGTCATCGACAGCGTCAATGTTCCGACACTTCACCGGCTAGTGTAGAATTTCGCTATTCGTCTGCGTCACATAATCGCCAATGATGGCACGCATATCGAACATGTCACAACCTACATCCGAAAAGGGGTAGTGACGTTTACATGTTGAATAAAGTGTATGCACGCCGTAGTTAGTAACTAATTTAGGTTTTTTTCACATAGTTCAATAATTGTCACTCTATATCTTACATATATTATAAAAATTAAAGTTTTTGTGCGTTGTAGTATGTCTGTTACCCCTTCACGCTGAAACGGTGAGAGGCACCCACATGCCTTGCTCATACTGTGGCATCAAGCAGTCAGGTCTGCAAGATGAGTGGTCTGCCAAGCGAGTGGATTCATTCTTATTTATCGAGAAACATGAACTCTCGTACTCACAATTAAGTTACAAATTATCCTCCTGTATAAATAATACGCATCGGAAACACGCATCTGACTATCAGTAATTTACAGAACTCTGACTGTTCACTACGCACTGACAATACCACATTTTCTTTTTGTCTTTTATTTAACGGCTTTTATCAAGACGTGGCCACCGCACTGAATATGAATGACGCACACATTATAAATTAGGGACATCATGACAACATACAATTCGAAGGAAAAGTCCACCAATCTTTTTCTTTTCACTATCTTATTTATTCCGATAAATTCTATATTCTAAACACACAAATTCTACAACCTACAACAATAACACATGAGAAATTCCGCCCAGTGGGCATGCCTTTACATTGGTGATTCTCTACCTTACGGTCTCGTAATTATTTAACGTTACAGTGCACTTTCTGGATAGGATGGTGGATCTTTTATTATATCTCACACTTTGACTCTCAAAATCACCATCACGAAACTTTCCTCCAGACCGAGCAGTACAAAAGGAACACGCATAACCCACTACCTCCGAAATTACCTTGCTACTCTCCCATGCAAACCACACATACTTAAATTACATGACATACACCACACTACAACATGAAATACAACACAGGGATTAGTCACAACACTATCACTTTCAGCTTTCCCACTTCAATTAGTATTTATCCCAGTTTCACACGACACTGCCCCACTTTGTAATTCTACTTTCCTACTATGAACTCTGGAGATATATGCACGTCTTCCTGTGCAATGCAAGCCAAGTGGCGTTGCTGGATAGACGGCCGACTCACCTTGCTTCTCTCCCAGAGTTTGAATCTAGCGTCACACGGAATCATATCACGCAAAGTAATATTAAGAACATATTCATCACACACGCGAGTCCTCAACTGATACCATGGACGAGTACTTCTCTTTATCCTTTGTCTCATACACAGATTGAGACTCACACAGTACTCACCACGTGGAAGTACCCGTCTCTAATTTCAAGTCCTGCACACGTCATTTCTTAAATATTTCAACTCATGGTACACACGCTATTTCTTAAATATTTCAACTTATTGTACACACGCTAGTAATTCAGCTTAAGCACACAGAACTATTTCAACTTATTGCTACACGTGGTTTCATTGTGACCGTTGGTCACTTCCAAAGATTGCTACGATCCCATTAATATTACCTGCCTGACATTTAATTCTCCCCAAAAAAGTTCCTGAAATAGAGAAATTATTATTTCAAACTACTCTTAAATATTCCACATGCATACCATGTCTCCACTCTTTTGTCTTTACGGAGCACAACTAAGGCAGGTCTTAACGGCACAAGATCCAGCGGCAGAGTGCTGAAACATGGCCGTTCTTCAGGTTCTCTCGCACCTCTGTCAAGGTGGGGGAAGACCATGCTACCGTATTGGTCAGCCACATTTCAGGCGCTCAAAGCTCAGGTAAATTTCATATCTTTGGTCCCACCAAAGGTGGCCAAAGGATCGTCTCAAAGATGATCATATATTCACATTCACTATCTGCGGTTAGCAGACGACCATACATTCATTCATTTCACAGATCTCACCAAACTGGATGTAGGGATTTATTTTGTGGGATTGCACATGTGATCAATTAAATAAATAAATTGTCATTCTTTCCCACACTGGTATCCGGCTTCGCTGTATTGATTGCTTGTACCTTGAATTAAAACAGGCTATCTTATATATTTCTAAAAGCCAAAGGGTTTCGGGTGCGGGAGAAAAGAAGTGGACCTCATGAAGCGGAAGCGGCCACACGTCATTCATCCAGCATCTGTGAATGAGAGCACTAGTGACTTTACGCGTGATTTCAAACCTTTACGAAACTTTTCCTCACTGACATCCCCCACAAAAAGATGAAAGATGTTCGTCGCTTACTTAATTTTCGTTGTTCATTCAGGAAAACTGGCGCCTAAACCATAATGCTTTATTTTATTACTTCTTCACTACTATCTGTGTTCGCCGAACATTTTGAATGCAATATTCACATATATCACTGATCTTTTTTTTTTGTCATCAGTCTTCTCACTGATTTGATGCGACCCACCACGAACTCCTCTCCCGTGCCAACCTCTTCATCTCACAAGGGCAGGCGACGACGTTTGGAGCGGGGATTTACTTCAAACTCCTCACACTCGTAGTACTCCATTAGGACAACAAAATGTGTAAGCGGTAGTGCGTACGTCTCAAGCGTTACTGAGAAAATCGCAAGATAATTTCGCTCGTCAAGTATATACCTGTACGTGGCTGTTTTTACCAGGAAGCGGCGGCAGCCGAGTGGGTAGCGTTCAAGCCCCGTAATCACTGGATCGCTGGATCGAGTCCCATTCGTCACTCTTTTTATTTCTAACACAATTTTCTTTACTAGTTACAATTGATATAATGGGAAAAATACATGTAATCGGATGAACTTTTGATAAATTTACAATGTTATTAGGCAGTATACAAATTTTTATTATCACAAATAATATAATATTCATAACTATCGACTAGTAAACGACCAAACGCATAAAGTGATACTGAAAATGTGTGCTTGTTCGTGTCCCTGTAAATGCAATAGCGTAGTAGTACTCAGCTCTGAAATCATTACTATCACAGATAATAGACAAATTTTGATAAAATTATTTCACTGGATTCCTTCAATTAATCTACCTGAATATTTTTACTTAATTTCTTCCGCTCCGGCTATCATTCATTGTGCTGCGAAAAAATATTTTTTAAATATACCGCGTAATGGCGGCTAATTGTTAACAGTCAGAGATTACTGTTACTCGCTCCACAGCAGCTGGAAACATGCTAAATAATTTTCATTAAATATTCTTGTCATAACATAAATGTGGCGTAGGTTCTTCAAATAACATGCGGAGATCACTTTATACTAATATATTCCTACTAGGACACAGTTTACACCATTAAATATTTGCAATTACGTTATGACAGAAACAAATGCTAGCGCAGCACAATAGCTTGCATACCTTATTCCGGCTAACACCAGAACAAACAGAACAAAACAGACTAGACAGAAGAATGAGCATTGCATTGTATTTTGTACTCATACAAAGATAATCACATTATAATCTCATACAATAAAAATAATGTCTTTCCTGCATTTATCGATATATATATTGAATATTTTTACAGGTAAATCAATGATAAATCAATGTTTGCAATTCATTTTGAGTCACATACTGTCGGTTTTATTTATGTTTCGCCTTGATAAGGGTGAATATTGCAAAAGGGACACTACACAGAAAGTGCAAAACTGCCACAATGTCAGATAACGCAAAGAATGTGATAAGGCCCTGTGACTCCTGATTGAACTCTGGGGCAGTGTTGACATTAATTGATTCAGAATTGATCCCTTTTAATTAAAAAGGGTGCACATTGATGTTATATTCAACTATTGAACACCAGATGCAAATGTTGAACATAAAATTAATTAAGAAAGTGACTTGCGATTTCAACTACTTGACTGAAAACAGATGCAGTCGATTAGCACAAATTTATTTTAACTCCCGAACTTTAATCATCAGATCACATGACTCTCCTAACAGGCAGTGGTAATAAATTGCATTCACGTGGAGTAAAGCGCGATAAATCAAACTTAATTCCTATTGACTGACCCCGGCATAATGCGAAGTGCGAGAAGAATTCCACAATACACGGCCCATGAAAGCCTCGTGGAAACTTTGCCGACATGATCCAACAAATTAATCAGTGGCCTAATTCAAGCTGCAGCGGGTGCAATATCACCAAATTCAGCGTGGTGGGGCGTCATCATTGTGCGGATCGCGGCCGGCCTCGTGGTGCTGAAAGGCTGCGCTCGTCTATTCACTTCTAGCTATCTTGCTCAGTACATAGCTGAACGAAAACTTTCTATCTCCAAGCTCAATCGTTCTGTTTGCTAAGTCCTAAACTGCAGAGATGCTCACTCTCCCTCAGGCAAGCTGAGTAAAGAACGCCACGTCCGCACTCAAGGCAAGCTGGGAATGGAAGACCACTATGGAGACTTCTCCCAGTTCGCTCTTTGCCTCAGTTTCCCCTCCCGCAAAATTACTTATGCCAATTGCAGCGCAAGTCGCGTTAATTATGTGTCGCTTCCCAGCGCAAACCAGTGCCTGCTCTGGGAAGTGAACAAATTCTTACAAAATTGCCCTTCCTCTCAACTTCTGCTATTTAGCTCCTCCCACGCCATCCATCAAGGTTAGCATCTGCACAAAACCAATTTTTCCGGAATTCTGACTCCCAGGAGAGTACTTCAAATTCCTTGGTCCTACATTCCCATTGGAGGCCAGCTTATTTCATTCTGTCCCTCTTCAACTGGTTTACTTCAGACTCTGTGGACCGTGAATTCTGCGTGAAGTGGCGATAGTCACGAACACGCATATTTTGACCTCTGTTGACCGCTCCACTGTAGATTTGCACGGCTTTCTCGCATGTTTCACTGAAAACGGGACAACGGACATTTATCAACAGCCATATAAGTTCTCCATCAGCTTTCCGGTACACCAGCATGTGGTCAACCACCCACTCACTGTCACTCATCTTAAGGTAGCTGCAGACAGCGCCCAATTGCCGCTTTCTCAGAGCTTGTGCCCCCCCTAAGGTGCCTATTGTCGCTTCCATTTGCCGCTCCCCAGCTGGCCACAGTCAATTCTGCATACTTCCCTGGGATAAACTAGCCTCCAGTAAATCGATGCATTTCCCCAAAGTTTTCATGTTGTGTGAATTACTTTAAAACCATCATCTGACATTAATTATTCCAATACGTCCATACTATACCCTCTACAAGATGCATTGTGCCTTGTCAGTCATTTTTGTTCAGCCCTACTGTTCGCTTAACGTGAGTTTGGTGATCTTTAATGACTTCATGAAAGGGACATAGTTCTTGCCATCTTACAATCTGTATTCAACAGCAGCCCATTAAAATTTTTTTAAGCAAAATGAGAAGATATTTCTGTACTTAACTATTTAATCATTACTTTTCGTATTCAATGCTGCAGCACATTCACATAAAATGGAATGTATATATAGCTACCTAATATAATAAGTAAGTTCTGCAGGTGTTAGTATTTTGGTGCAGCCCATACGTGATTTAGAAAAAAAAATATTTTTGCAGAAACCATTTGATCTCATATCTCTATAGCCAATGTAAACAAACATATCGTTAAGATGCATAACTTCTCTGAAACGACAGCGTGAATGTAATGTGCAGTGGAGAGGACACACATCAGGCAACAGTACCGTCACTGTAAGTACAGTTCACTGTCGGAAATTCATGTTGTTAACCTCTGCAGTGCCTTTTCTGAATCAACCATTTTTATCGTTAGTAACAGGCGCAAAATAACCTACACCACCGGTGGTCTGCGTCTGTGAAAAGACGTCTGTACTCTTCACCAACACCAGCCATGTAATTAAACAAATATATACCTCAAGATGAAGATGTGAACCATGGAAACGCATAGTACTAAAATAAACAAGTGACTGACGCAGCAACTGTTTTTATTTCTGATAAAACATATGTGTTTGTAGAAATGCAGTAACTTTGCATTTAAAATTGTTTGCCATGTTTTGGCTATTAATTACAAGAGACAGGTGTAGGCATGTGTATTCAACTATAGAGATACCGTATGTTAAGAGGCAGAATACGGCACTTCGGTTGGCAACGCCTATATAAGACAAAAAGTGTCTGGTGCAGTTGTTAGATCCGTTACTGCTGCTACATGGCAGGTTATCGAAATTTAAGTGAGTTTGAACGTGGGGATATCGTCGCCGCACGAACGATGAACACAGCATCTTCGAGGTAGCAATGAAGTGGGTATTTTCCCGTATAATCATTTCACGAGTGTACCGTGAATATTAGGAATCCAGTAAAACATCAAATCTTCTACATCAATGCGGCCGGAAAACGATCCTGCAAGAACGGGACCGACGACGACTGAAGAGAATCTTTCCACGTGACAGCAGTGCAACACTTCCGCAACTTTCTGCAGATTTCATTGTTGGGCCATCAACAAGTGTCAGCGTGCGAACAATTCAACAAAACATCATCGATATGGGCTTTCTTAGCCAAAGGCCCACTCTTGTACCTTTGATGATTGCACGACACAAAGCCTTACTCCTCGCCTTGGCCCGTCAACACCAACAGTGGACTGTTGATGACTGGAAACGTGTTGCCCAATCGGAAGAGCTTCGTTTCAAATTTTATCGAGCGGATGAACGTGTACTGGTATGGGGAAACCTCAGTAATCCATGGACCCTGCATGTGAGCCATCGACTGTTCAAGCCCCTCCCACCGGAGGTTCGCCAAAGGCGACGTAGAAGGCACAAAGAGATCGCGCCAGCTGAGGCAGACCGTACACATCCATTTAAAACCGCACGAAAGATGAGAAAATGGACGTCGTATTTTTTTAAAATCCTAAATAATTTTTACAAATGCCAGCTACTGTAAAAGAATACACCTTTCAAAAGGTTTCCTTTTAAAATTTTACTAGTTAAAATTCGCTAAAATTTGCATAATTTTCCGAACGCGATGATTTGTCTACCTTGTAAGTCAAGAACGTTATACCGGCTTTCAGCGAACTACGATTCATTTTGAAGTTAATTTTGTCTTGTTGATGGGGATATACAACAATAACATAACAATTACTAATTCAATTTAAAAAAACCTTTATTCATCCATTAAGCACGAACAAAAATTTCATAAACATTAATAACCTTACATGGGCTTGAACCTCTTTTTATTACAAAATGATTCCAGATTTAAGTTTTATGGAGATCCTTGTCTGTAATATGGAAAAAAATTATAAATATTTAAGCTCTTGCTATACTTAGGTTGTGATGGGCTGCCTTGAAACATGACAGCAAAAAAAAAAAAAAGTTCCCAGTCGTTTCCTTGCTGAAAATTGTTCAAATGGCTCTGAGCACTATGGGACTCAAAGTCTGAGGTCATTAGTCCCCTAGAACTGGAACTACACTCCTGGAAATGGAAAAAAGAACACATTGACACCGGTGTGTCAGACCCACCATACTTGCTCCGGACACTGCGAGAGGGCTGTACAAGCAATGATCACACGCACGGCACAGCGGACACACCAGGAACCGCGGTGTTGGCCGTCGAATGGCGCTAGCTGCGCAGCATTTGTGCACCGCCGCCGTCAGTGTCAGCCAGTTTGCCGTGGCATACGGAGCTCCATCGCAGTCTTTAACACTGGTAGCATGCCGCGACAGCGTGGACGTGAACCGTATGTGCAGTTGACGGACTTTGAGCGAGGGCGTATAGTGGGCATGCGGGAGGCCGGATGGACGTACCGCCGAATTGCTCAACACGTGGGGCGTGAGGTCTCCACAGTACATCGATGTTGTCGCCAGTGGTCGGCGGAAGGTGCACGTGCCCGTCGACCTGGGACCGGACCGCAGCGACGCACGGATGCACGCCAAGACCATAGGATCCTACGCAGTGCCGTAGGGGACCGCACCGCCACTTCCCAGCAAATTAGGGACACTGTTGCTCCTGGGGTATCGGCGAGGACCATTCGCAACCGTCTCCATGAAGCTGGGCTACGGTCCCGCACACCGTTAGGCCGTCTTCCGCTCACGCCCCAACATCGTGCAGCCCGCCTCCAGTGGTGTCGCGACAGGCGTGAATGGAGGGACGAATGGAGACGTGTCGTCTTCAGCGATGAGAGTCGCTTCTGCCTTGGTGCCAATGATGGTCGTATGCGTGTTTGGCGCCGTGCAGATGAGTGCCACAATCAGGACTGCATACGACCGAGGCACACAGGGCCAACACCCGGCATCATGGTGTGGGGAGCGATCTCCTACACTGGCCGTACGCCACTGGTGATCATCGAGGGGACACTGAATAGTGCACGGTACATCCAAACCGTCATCGAACCCATCGTTCTACCATTCCTAGACCGGCAAGGGAACTTGCTGTTCCAACAGGACAATGCACGTCCGCATGTATCCCGTGCCACCCAACGTGCTCTAGAAGGTCTAAGTCAACTACCCTGGCCAGCAAGATCTCCGGATCTGTCCCCCATTGAGCATGTTTGGGACTGGATGAAGCGTCGTCTCACGCGGTCTGCACGTCCAGCACGAACGCTGGTCCAACTGAGGCGCGAGGTGGAAATGGCATGGCAAGCCGTTCCACAGGACTACATCCAGCATCTCTACGATCGTCTCCATGGGAGAATAGCAGCCTGCATTGCTGCGAAAGGTGGATATACACTGTACTAGTGGCGACATTGTGCATGCTCTGTTGCCTGTGTCTATGTGCCTGTGGTTCTGTCAGTGTGATCATGTGATGTATCTGACCCCAGGAATGTGTCAATGATGTTTCCCCTTCCTGGGACAATGAATTCACGGTGTTCTTATTTCAATTTCCAGGAGTGTATTTAAACCTAACTAACCTAAGGACATCACACACATCCATGCACGAGGCAGGATTCGAACCTGCGACTGTTTTAATTTACTTTTTTTATTTTCTAGTGCTCTCCGTTAAAACTAAGACTATAGAATAATACTTCACTCTGAACCTTTTATTTGATACTTTTACTTTGTACAGTTTCTGAGCTACGAGTATCTTAATCGCGTGGCCCTTAAAAAACTCGAACTTACTTGTTGGTCACAGCTACGAGAATGCAAAAGATATTAACTTAACATATACTTTAGACGACAGAAGATTCACCCCCTAAAGAAAATGCAAGGTTTCCTGCGGTCTGGAATGGCTCTGAGCACTATGCGACTTAACTTCTGAGGTCATCAGTCCCCTAGAACTTAGAACTAATTAAACCTAACTAACCTAAGGACATCACACACATCCATGTCCGAGGCAGGATTCGAACCTGCGGCCGTAGCGCCTGCTGTCTGAAGTGAAGTGGAACAGCTCGCATTCTAGGCTAACTTATCTTCAAAGAATTAGAACTTCTAGTGAATGTTGATTCTGTATTTAAACACATGCGGCGCAAGTATTAATGGTTCAAATGGCTGTGAGCACTGTGGGACTTAACTTCTGAGGTCATCAGTCGCCTAGAACTTAGCACTAATAAAACCTAACTAACCATGCCCGAGGCAGGACTCGAATCTGCGACCGTAGCGGTCGCGTGGTTCCAGACTGTAGCGTTTAGAATCACTCGGCCACCCTGGCCGGAGCAAGTCTTATGCTCTATGACAATTGTTAAGTGGAAGGAGGGTCATGTGTGAGCGGTGAAAGGGCGGAAGCTATGTTCACGTGCTAGTCTACTTGCCTACACCGACGCAGCACTTCTCGTCGTCACCTCCAGTAAACTGTTTTCACTAGAACTGTAAAAGGGCGAGGCCAAGTGTCGATTTTATGCAAGTTTTTTTTCTGAAATATTGACACACCTTACGTGTGATCCACACTATCGCTGATACAAGTCACGTTACGTCTGATAGCATCCTAGCCCGAAACCTAAAATCTACGTCAGTCTTATAACTGTTATTAAAGGAAGTGTAATTTATTCTAGCATAGATAGTCACAGATGAGTGAAGTTTGTTCATTTGCTTCAGAAATAATTTACGGATTGAACGTAGCAAAAATTTTTAAATTTTATTTATCATTCCACTGTGTCATGTGGGTTTCAGAACCATCCAGATAGTTTTGACAATCTTTAGTGTGAGAAGAAATAAAAACTTTTAGGTTCGCCGATGACGTTGTGATTCTGTCAGAGACAGCAAAGGACTTGGAAGAGCGGTTGAACGGAATGGACAGTGTCTTGAAGGGAGGATATAAGATGAACATCAACAAAAGCAAAACGAGGATAATGGAATGTAGTCGAATTAAGTCGAATGATGCTGAGGGAATTAGATTAGGAAATGAGACACTCAAGTAGTAAAGGAGTTTTGCGATTTGGGGAGCAAAATAACTGATGATGGTGGAAGTAGAGAGGATATAAAACGCAGACTGGCCATGGCAAGGAAAGCGTTTCTGAAGAAGAGAAATTTGTTAACATCGAGAATAGATTTAAGTGTCAGGAAGTCGTTTCTGAAAGTATTTGTATGGGGTGTATCCATGTATGGAAGTGAAACATGGACGATAAATAGTTTGGACAAGAAGAGAATAGAAGCTTTCGAAATGTGATGCTACAGAAGAATGCTGAAGATTAGATGGTTAGATCTCATAACTAATGAGGAGGTATTGAACAAGGTTGGGGAGAAGAGGAGTTTGTGGCACAACTTGACTAGAAGAAGGGATCGGTTGGTAGGACATGTTCTGAGGCATCAAGGGATCACCAATTTAGTATTGGAGGGCAACGTCGAGGGTAGAAATCGTAGAGGGAGACCGAGAGATGAATACACTAAGCAGATTCAGAAGGATGTAGGCTGCATTACGTACTGGGAGATGAAGAAGCTTGCACAGGATAGAGTAGCATGGAGAGCTGCATCAAACCAGTCTCAGGACTGAAGACCACAAGAACAACAACAGTGTGAGGATGTGATTTTCCTGTCAGTTAGTATTCCTTAGCCGGCCCCTGTGGCCAAGCGGTTCTGGGAGCTTCAGTCCGGAACCACGCGGCTGCTACGTCGCAGGTTCGAATCCTGCCTCGGGCATGGATGTGTGTGATGTCCTTAGGTTAGTTACGTTTAAGTAGTTCTAAGTTCTAGGGGACTCATGACCTCAGATGTTAAGTCCCATAGTGATTAGAGCCATTTGAACCATCTGAAGTATTCCATAATAAAGATCAAAGTTAATACTGAAGGTAAAAGTCTAAAACCTTCTAAGTCCTTCGACATCTCTGCTGGGATCATCTCGATTACCTGGTGTCCCCTGTAACCGTTCACTTATGAAAACGGATTTTCTCGGCGCTCTTGCCGAAGAAGTGGTTTTATTGGGTAAAATTCTTCCGGTTACAATTATTCGCTTGTCGTCATTAGGTACAGAGCGTAAAAGGTGAACAGAGAGAGTGGAAGTGTTGACCGAAATATTATTGTCGTGCTGCAGATGTGACATCCTGCTCGTTCTTTGTGTTCCTCGCGCACCGTAGCTGGGTGTTTACTTCCCTGATGGCGGGAAACTACGAAGCCGGAAGCCAGTATCCGTCTTCTCTATTAAATTTACATTCCTTTTTGGAAATCTGAATCTCTTCTCGGACTTTCCTTCTGGAAGAAGTAAAGCTGTGAGTACCGGGAGTGAGTCATGCTTCGGTAGCTCAGATGGTAGAGCACTTGCCCGCGAAAGGCAAAGGTCCCGAGTTCGAGTCTCGGTCGGGCACACAGTTTTAATTTGCCAGGAAATTTCATTGTTTGAATTATTCCGCACAACATTTTGCATTCTATTTGTTAAGTATGAATCAAACCAGCTGTGTGTAAGGGCATCATTTCCATTGTAGTGGCAAGGCAAGATTGGAAGCAAAAGTTATGCTTGATATGCAGCAAACTGAAATTAGAGGTAAAGAAATTGGTTGATTAAATGCTTCATGTGGAGTGTTTTTCTGTACGGCTGTTAAAGCTGGGCATTGAAAATGATAAGAAAAGGAGAAAATTGAAGCATTAGAGATGCAATTTTGGAGTAGAATAGAGAAAATAAAATGCGTGGATAAAATGCAGAACACTGAAGGACTGGGAATGGTAAAGGAGTCAAGAACTCTCTTAAATATAGTTAAGAAAGGGAAAGCTCAATGGGTAGGACATACTGGGAGGAAACAGCCTGTCAAACGTACAGTGGCAGGACAGAAAAAAATAGGAAGAAGGTTGAAGAAGGATGAAGGATGAGGAAGGATGAAGCGAAAAGAGGAAGATACCATGATACGAAGATGTTTGCTTGGAACGGGCCACATGGGGAAAGCAGCGGTGTTAGGAACCTTCCAATGGGCAGAACATCTTATGGTGACGATGAAATTTAGGTAGGTCATCTTCGCTTCAAACATTTGTGTTGTAATCTCCAGAAAAATCTAATTAACTAAAGTGCAAACACATTTGTTACAAATAAAGTTTGCACTGAGGGTATTTCGGTAGGTAGGGCGCAGCACGTTATCTCGGACGGGGAGTCATCAGCAGAAGTAACTGCAGGCGTGTTCCAGGGAAGTGTGTTGCTACCTTTTCTGTTAACGCATATGACATACGGAAGTTGTGTCTGTCCCAAAGTAGTGCGCGGGTAGCCTAATGGTAAGGCGAATGCTCGCAATAAGTGGAAAATCCATGTTCGAGTCACCGGTCCGGCACAAATTTTTACTGTCGTCATTCCATTATACAGATGGGAATACGTTGGCCGTAAAAGCGTAGGGGTGTTTGAAACTGTAGAAGATTTGAGAAACAAAAGAGGAGACAGCGAAGGGGAAATTAATAGCGCAGCCAGTAGGAGGCAGAGCCGGGTCGAGGAAGTAATCCGATCTGCAGACCTTCAAAGCTTATCACTTACTGAGTAATGTCAGAGTCATCTTTAGTGTGTCAGAGGAAAACGTTCCGAGTATATCAGCAGCGTTACGCTGTCAGTATCTGGAGCGGTGCTTCCCCACAGTATCAAACACTGGTGACCTCTGCCAAGGACAGAGAGGGCCTTTTCTTTGTATTTGACCAAGAGAAATGGAAAGGATCAGTGACGACCAATACCAACGCCTCCAGATCGAGCAGTGCTTGACACATAGCCAACATGGGTTTAGGAAACATCGTTCCTGTGAAACACAACTATCGCCTCCAGATCGAGCAGTGCTTGACACATAGCCAACTTGGGTTTAGGAAACATCGTTCCTGTGAAACACAACTACCTCTTTATTCACATGAAGCGTTGAGCAAGGGATTTCAGATAGATTCCGTACTTCTGGATCTCCGGAAGGCTTTTGACACTGTACCACACAGGCGGCTCTTAGTTAAACTGCGTGCTTAAGGAATATCGTCTCAGTTATGTGACTGGATTTGTGATTTCCTGTCAGAGAGGTCACAGTTCGTAGTAATTGACGGAAATCATCGAGCAAAACAGAAGTGATTTCTGGCGTTCCCCAAGGTAGTGTTATAGGCCCTTTGTGGTTCCTTATCTGTATAAACGATTTGGGAGACAATCTGAGCAGCCGTCTTCGGTTCTTTGCAGACGACGCTGTCGTTTATCGACTAATAAAATCATCAGAAGATAAAAACAAACTGCAAAACGATTTAGAAGAAATATCGAAATGGTGCGAAAAGTGGCAGTTGACCTTAAATAACGAAAAGTGTGAGGTCATCCACATGAGTACCAGAAGAAACTCGTTAAACTTCTGTTACACTGTAAATCAGTCTAATCTAAAAGCCGTAAATTCAACTAAGTACCTAGGTATTACAATTACCAACAGCTTAAATTGGATGGATTGGATTAGGGAAGGACGGGAAAGGCAGTCGAGGGTGCCCTTTCAAAGGAACCATCCCGGCATTTGCCTGGAGCGATTTAGGGAAATCACGGTAAGCCTAAATCAGGATGGCCGGAAGCGGGGTAAAAACGTAAATTGGAAGGAACACATAGAAAATGTTGTGGGGAAGGCTAACCAAAGACTGCGTTTTATTGGCAGGACACTTAGAAAATGTAACAGACCTACTAAGGAGACTGCATACCCCGCGCTTGTCCGTCCCCTTTTAGAATACTGCTTCGCGGTATAGAGTCCTTACCAGATAGGACTGACGGAAGACGTCGAAAAAGTTCAAAGAAAGGCAGCATGTTTTGTATTATCGCGAAATATGGGAGAAAGTGTCACAGAAATGATACAGGATTTGGTCTGGACATCATTAAAAGAAAGGCGTTTTTCGTTGCGAAATTCCAATCACCAACTTTCACCTAAGAACGCGAAAACATTTTTTTGACACCGACCTACATAGGGAGGAACGATCACCACGATAAAATAAGAGAAATCTGTGCTCGTACGGAAAGATATAGGTGCTCATTCTGTACGCGCACTATACGAGATTGGAATAATAGAGAATTGTGAAGGTGGTTCGATGAACCCTCTGCCAGGAACTTAAATGTGATTAGCAGAGTATCCGTGTAGATGTAGATGTAGACTCACAAGTATGAGCAAAAAGTTTTCTTAAGCACTAAAAATTGTGAGAATCATGTGTCCAGTAATTGGTTCTAAACGTTCTTTTCAGTCATATCAACCCGTGGTAAAAGTTGGTATTGGTGCATTACGTGAACCATTCCTCGCATGCTAGAAAATGTGGCAAGCGTAGTAGAATTACAGCTGAGCAATAAAGCTAAATAATTTGTGGCATTCACGTCGCAATGTTTTGTCTCCGTTAGTGTCGTCTAGGTATCACATATTTATATATTTCTTCGATCAAAGATGTTAAAGTAAATAATCCACGAATTGAATCAAGAGCAACTGCGAAGATGAATACTAGTAATTTAAAAGCAGATCCCCTTCGATTATTTTATACAGGACTGTCTTTTGCTCTAGACTGTACAACAATTAGGTTGCTTTCCGGAATAATATGACGAAATGTCTCCATTTTTAGCAGTCGTATAAAAACTTCCTCTCAACGAAAGACACATATGTTAAGATCGGAAAGTTATGTAGAAAACTTTAACAAACAAGCAATCCGCAAATTATAAACCTATCTCATTAAAATCTATTTATTGTAGGATTTTGGAACGTATGGTCATAGATACCTTGAAGAAAAGTCTGTTGACATACATCTGACAAGAATTAAGAAAAGGCGTTCTTCAAATGGTTCAAATGGTTTAAATGGCTTTGAGCACTATGGAACTTAACTTCTGAGGTCATCAGTCCCGTAGAACTTAAACTACTTCAACCTAACTAACCTAAGGACACACACACATGACCGAGACAGGATTCGAACCTGCGACCAAAGCGGTCGCGCGGTTCCAGACTGTAGCGTCTAGAACCGCTCGGCTACTCCGGCCGGCCAAAAGCATTCAGGTGAAACGCAACTGTCTATTCACCCCAACTAGTGAATGTTTTTGACATAGTGCACGGGAATAATTCCTTAAGTAACTTACAGAATCGAGCAACATTTTTATAAAGACATGGCAGTTCGCAAAGAGCGACCGTGTTAATATCCTGTGACACTGCCTTAATATCACGAGCTGTTGCCACCACTTCTTTGTCGAAAACATAGTATTCAAGGACATTCTGTGATGATTTGGGTGATTTCCAGGAATGATGGAGAAGAGGACATGTTTCAGTCTTTGAGGTAACAGACCCTGGTCCATAAACGAATGGGTCAAGAGTTATAAGTGAAAATCGTTCTGGTACCTCTGACAGTGGAATACATATACCTTTACTATTATAACTAAGATTTTAGGGTAAATATCTTGTTAAGGTACTTATCAGCTCGTAAATAGTTTATAAAATCCATGACGCACCAATTCTGGTTTTATTTATGTTTTACTCTGACAGGTTTCTTACATAAACTGTGTTCACAGCACCGTACGAAACAAAACAAAAATCGTGTCAGTTACAAGAAGAAATGGCCAAGAGATCACAAGATTATTTCGAATGGTCATACTTTGCTATTGATCCTCATGTGATATTCTCTGATTGCCTTAGATGTAGGTATTTGACTTTTTGTTTAAGTGACAAATACGTTTATTGAAGGTACTTAAATTTTATTGCTCTATGTGTAGGTCTGCTAATTTCTGTCTTTGCATGTCAGCATGAAATAATTAATTACACTCTATGTTATCCTAAGCTAGTATTATTATACTTTACACTTAGTAAATTGTATTTGTGCTTCATTTTCGTACACTTTTTTTTGCGAAAAAGGCATTGTTAGTAAGGCACTCTTGACAGAAACATTATGACAATCCTTTGTATCCTTGAAAGTTGTTACATATGATTTTGTGAACGTATACTCTCTGTTGATTTGGTATGCTATTAGTATATCACTTCTGAAGGATTTGATCCTAATTATGCCACGGGATAGCCCACTAACAGGTCTCATCTGTTCTCATCGTTTTTCATGAATTTGACTATGCCAGTTTCTGATTACCTTTGCTGTAGATGTATCAGATATTGGTTTTAATAACTACTGTGTTGCTAGATGGTCCTTTTTGCCATAAAAATATGTAAACTGAAGTAATACCTTTTAGATATATATGTCAGCACGAATTGGATATTTGCAGTGTGTTATTTACCCAATTCTGATAAGTTTATATTATATTGTAAAGATGTGACCCTTTAGTCTTTACGATAAAGAATGTTGTTATCGTGTGTAAAAAAAACACTTATGTAATATAATTTAAATTTTTATTACTTTGTTTTGTTGAAAATGTTTGTCTGGATACAGTTTTGTTGCGAGATGTATGATTAGTGTTATCTTCATCCTGGCTACAAATGTATTATCTTTGTAGTCCTTAATCTTCGTGTTGTTTACTATAAGTTTTGGCCCTGTACTGTCTCGTTTTGGTTCTCTTCAGTTTGTTGCTCTTCACACTGATGTCGTACTTGTAATGTTGGAAATGAACGATACTTTTAGTTTTTACGTGTAATGTTTGCTGCAGATTAATTTTTCGATGTAAGTAATTTTTCTGTTGTTACATTCGAAATAATCTTGTAACCTTGTAGGTCATTTCCTTTCTGCAGTTGACATGATTTTTGCTTCGTATTTCATACAGGACCATGAACATGGTTTATGGCCGAAACCGGTCGGAATAGTATATAAATAAAGTCCGCATTTGTGTATCATGACTTTTTTGGGGGAGTTTGTAGGGTAGACACTTTTCAGTGCTGGACCAAAACATGAAAATAAGTTTGTTAAACAGGGGCTCTGAAATATATACCTGAGGAGCTATGTCGTTCATCTTCAACTGAACAAGTGTTCATAGCTCTTAGGGTATGCATTTTAGAATCCTTGTTTTTTCACACCTTTGGATATGCTGTCAATATTTTGCAGTTCGTTTTGATCGTGTGTAGACTTAAACAAATTTTGAAAGAAGGAGTTAAATGTAAGAAATCTGAGAGCGTTGCTCAGATATTTATAAATTATTTATAAACATCAGAAATAGGAAAGGGTCAGTCATATGCCATTGGGGAATGTCAAATATTGAATTCCGCTTGATGAGATTCCATTTGTTAATACATAGTGTGACCCTTCTGACAAGAAATCACCTTTTCAGTCAGTGCTGCAAAAAACGTATGGGGTGAATGAATTTCTTTCCCACACTACTTTACAAAATGTGTTTAACTAGAATAAAGAGTCATGTGGCTGTAGTAATGGTTGTTATTGCGTAGCTTAGTGGATGATTCACTAATGAGCTTAGACTCGTAACTAGTTACCAAGTAATGAATTAAATGAATACTGCAACTTCGAAGGCCCTCTCCAATTTATTGCATAATTTGGTACTTTTGTGTTATCGCTACATAGGGAAGAGAGAGTCATGGATATAGAAAGTGTACTGGCATGGTAGTCATAAAAGTGAAGGCGTGTTTCTTTGCCTATAAATCTTTGTACCAAATTTCAGTCGAGGTTAAACTATGTTAAATTACGCATATTCCACTTCTTTTCTTTTCTAGGACAACAGTCTCTATAAACGATGAATTTTATTTTCATATCCATAACTGATACACACCTCACACAGCAGTTCGCACTGCAACGCCTTGAGTAATGTATAACACGATATTCCATACTGCAGTTCACTTCATAACTCCTTGAGGGATGTATGGCATATTCCAGCAATACAATACATTACCTCACACTTTAGTTTCCGCCACAGCACCTCGACGAATGTATGGCACATTATAGAAGTATATCGCAGTAATGTACACTGCAGTTGGCACCACACCGACTTGTTGAATATACAGCAGAATCCAGCAGTATAATGCAGTAACTCACACTACAGTTCGTACCACACTGCCTTGTGGAATATAGGGAACATTCCAGCACTATAATGCAGTAGCCCGAACTGCGGTTCGCACCACGCCGCCTCATGGAATGTGTGGCATAATCCAGCTGTATAATGCAGTTACCCACAATGCAGTTCGCACCATACCTCCTTGTAGAATGTGTTGAAAATTCCAGCAGTCTAACATAATAGCCCACACTGCAGTGCACACCACAACGCCTTTTGAATTGCATGGCATATTCCAGCAGTATAACACAATACCTCGCACTGAGTTCGCGATCCCACCACCTTGTGGAAAGTATGTGCTCTGAAATGCTTATCTTTTCATCTTACCATCTTATTTATTTATTTCACATGTTCCATTACATTGTAATATCACATCTGTGAATTCAACTCACCTCATGCAAATACAAAATAAGATTACATCAAGACTTAACAGTTTACTGAAATGTCAAATTATATTTGGTTGTACAGATCTTCATCTTGACTAATGACTCGCAATCTGTTAGCCATCTAGCATACATTCGGGTGTTTAAAGATATGTATAAAATTACAATTGATACCAAAGAGGATCAATATAACTGAGAATCTTATTGAATTACAAAAGTTCGCTGATAGTGCTAGCTTAATCGTTAAACGTCGGAGGATCCTAGGAAAACACGGTTTCGTATTTCCCTCCTTTTCCACTAAATCTCCTATTTGATGCTGAACCCTTCTGTCAGATTTCCTTTATTCCATGTGAGGTATTTTGTTGCATCTTATTGTTTTCCACGATTTGGCTGTTCCGTTAGCCAGGTTATCAGCTTGCACATTGCTCCACATTCCTATACAAGCCGTATTCCATCATAAATCCACCTATCAGTTTCTGCATCAGAAATCTTCTCATTTGGCATCGTATATCTTCAACCAAGAAGTTCTAATACTTTGGATTTCGTAATTGTCAGTGTGGATTACTGCAACACTTCAGAGTGGATTTTTGTATGTATGTTGTATGTTAACCAGGGTTATTGTGCGGTTCGGCCCCAGGTGGACCCCCCCCCCCCCCCCACTCACCACGGAAAGATTCACACGAGATGAGTGTAACCTCTATGTTTGCATGGTAGAGTAATGATGGTGTACGCTTATGTGGAGAACTTGTTTGTGCAGCAGTCACCACGTAGTGTAGCTGAGGCGGAATAAGGGGAACCAGCCCGCATTCGCAGAGGAAGATGGAAAACCGCCTAAAAACCATCCACAGACTGGCCTGCTCACCGGACTTCGACACGAGTCCGCCGGGCGGATTCGTGCCGGGGACCAGGCGCTCCTTTCCAATCCGGAAAGCCGTGCGTTAGACCGCTCGGCTAACAAGGCAGGCACCAGAGTGGATTACTGCAAGTCTATCAATATTCATTAAATTGTTGGCTGACTCAAGCGGATTTAGAATGCAAATTGTTCTGCATTGTTATTTGAGCATTCATTATGCAATATAGGCCGTAATTTATGACGAAGTTTCTTGTTGATAAATATTGCTACCCCTGAGTCCACTCCGTCGTTTGATTTGCTTCCAACTGCGTATATGCATGTCCTACCTAGTTTGATATTGGCTGCGTGCCGCATTCATGGTGCCGTAATTTTAGTTGTATGCAATGCATCTCAGGAAACCTGGGAGAGAATGCTGTTGTTTCCAAATTCAACCACCAGGAAGCAGTCGAGCGGTACTATTAAGTGGTTGGCGAAGCCCATCAGCGTCATTGATTGGTGGCATGCCAGAAAGTGGTACCGCCACATCGACGCCACTGAAACCTGTTACACACGTGTCGCTGTCGTGACACTGCAGTATTCCACGGACTGTGGCGTCATTCAGTTTGCACTCGTCAACATGCTCGGATCCACTCTACAGGCAGACACGTGACTCGTCCCGGCTGCTGGCGCGCCAAGTGGCGGAGGCATTTGTCACCTGCAGGCGCTGGGCGTCGCTGCCAAAGTGGGCGCCCACAGCGCCGCATCACCGTCGAGACGCTTCTAATTAGCACTGAGCGCCAGCGAGTCACTGATCACGCAGTGGTCGTCTCACTCACCCACTAACTCATCATTCACTTTTTTTAAGGGGCTCCGGAACGCCCTATACTTGCAATGTTAAAATAACGCTTATAAATTACATCTTTCCTCACAAAGTATTTGAGGCAGGAAGTTGAACTTTTTACAGATTATTTATTGGAATATTTAACACAGGGATTTTACAAAATTTTAGTTCAGTTATTAAAGATGATTTTTTTTTCAATTGTAATGAAAATTCACAACATTTCTTTGCAACTTTTTATTTATACATTCATAAATATACAGTTTTTTGGAAAAAGGCTGTGTAAAATTATGCAGAAGGTACTGTGTAACACTTACTGAAAGATTGAAACAAATATGTTTGGAAGATCCTTAGAAAACATGTAATTAGTATGAGAAAATAAAAGTTTTGGGAATCGAGCGACAAAGATTGGATTAACTTTTTAGTGCATTCCAGGTCCATAGGATGGATTATCTTCATCCCCTGCAAATTCCTCCTCCAGCTTCCTCTTGTTCCTCCTCCTGTTTACTCTTGCTTGTATTTCTAGACTCTTTACAGCCCTGTCTGCAGCCCGAATGCGTTCCTTGTCTAAAGCAAGCATCGCTAGTACCATGTTAGAACATATCGTCATTCCCATATTTCTTAATACCTTGCACCTTACAATGTTGCCATCATTGAAAGTCGCAACAGCATCATACACACCAAAGTGAAGTGTTTCTATTCCAACAAATACAGTCTTGGGGATTCTCGACCTCATAACACTATTTACACTTTCATAGGGGTTTGGAGTTTTTCCGTGAATGCACTTTTCAACAGTTCAGGTGCTGCTAAGTCTCTGAAAATAGGTTTAGCCACAACCCATACTTTATCTCACATCACTGAAATGTACCTGATGAACACGGACGTTAATAATAACACCATTTGACAGCAGTTTAACAGCGCCACAGTGGGTCACACCCATGTAGAACACATTTCAAAAAAAATTTAAAAATACACTCCTGGAAATTGAAATAAGAACACCGTGAATTCATTGTCCCAGGAAGGGGAAACTTTATTGACACATTCCTGGGGTCAGATACATCACATGATCACACTGACAGAACCACAGGCACATAGACACAGGCAACAGAGCATGCACAATGTCGGCACTAGTACAGTGTACATCCACCTTTCGCAGCAATGCAGGCTGCTATTCTCCCATGGAGACGATCGTAGAGATGCTGGATGTAGTCCTGTGGAACGGCTTGCCATGCCATTTCCACCTCGCGCCTCAGTTGGACCAGCGTTCGTGCTGGACGTGCAGACCGCGTGAGACGACGCTTCATCCAGTCCCAAACATGCTCAATGGGGGACAGATCCGGAGATCTTGCTGGCCAGGGTAGTTGACGTACACCTTCTAGAGCACGTTGGGTGGCACGGGATACATGTGGACGTGCATTGTCCTGTTGGAACAGCAAGTTCCCTTGCCGGTCTAGGAATGGTAGAACGATGGGTTCGATGACGGTTTGGATGTACCGTGCACTATTCAGTGTCCCCTCGACGATCACCAGTGGTGTACGGCCAGTGTAGGAGATCGCTCCCCACACCATGATGCCGGGTGTTGGCCCTGTGTGCCTCGGTCGTATGCAGTCCTGATTGTGGCGCTCACCTGCACGGCGCCAAATACGCATACGACCATCATTGGCACCAAGGCAGAAGCGACTCTCATCGCTGAAGACGACACGTCTCCATTCGTCCCTCCATTCACGCCTGTCGCGACACCACTGGAGGCAGGCTGCACGATGTTGGGGCGTGAGCGGAAGACGGCCTAACGGTGTGCGGGACCGTAGCCCAGCTTCATGGAGACGGTTGCGAATGGTCCTCGCCGATACCCCAGGAGCAACAGTGTCCCTAATTTGCTGGGAAGTGGCGGTGCGGTCCCCTACGGCACTGCGTAGGATCCTACGGTCTTGGCGTGCATCCGTGCGTCGCTGCGGTCCGGTCCCAGGTCGACGGGCACGTGCACCTTCCGCCGACCACTGGCGACAACATCGATGTACTGTGGAGGCCTCACGCCCCACGTGTTGAGCAATTCAGCGGTACGTCCACCCGGCCTCCCGCATGCCCACTATACGCCCTCGCTCAAAGTCCGTCAACTGCACATACGGTTCACGTCCACGCTGTCGCGGCATGCTACCAGTGTTAAAGACTGCGATGGAGCTCCGTATGCCACGGCAAACTGGCTTACACTGACGGCGGCGGTGCACAAATGCTGCGCAGCTAGCGCCATTCTACGGCCAACACCGCGGTTCCTGGTGTGTCCGCTGTGCCGTGCGTGTGATCATTGCTTGTACAGCCCTCTCGCAGTGTCCGGAGCAAGTATGGTGGGTCTGACACACCGGTGTCAATGTGTTCTTTTTTCCATTTCCAGGAGTGTAGTTGTAGTCTTCGGAATTGAATAAATTATATATCTATTAAAAGGTAATAGTCTGCAGATTCAGAAAACGCAAAAAAGTAAAAATTGAACTTTTCATGATTTTGAAACTTTCCGGAGCCCCTTAAATGTCTTACACTACGTGATCAAAAGTATCTGGACACCTGATTGAAAATGACTTACAAGTTAGTGGCAATGCTGGAATTCAATATGGTGTTGGACAACCCTTAGCCTTGATGATAGCTTCCACTCTCGCACGCATACGTTCAATCAGATGCTGGAAGGTTTTTGGGGAATGGCAGCCCATTCTCCACGGAGTGCTGGACTGAGGAGAGGTGAGGCGAACCAAAACATCCAAAAGGTGTTCGGTAGATTCAGGTCAGGACTCTGTGCAGGCCAGTCAATTCCAGAGATGTTATTGTCGCGTAACCACTCAGCCAAAGGTTGCGCACTATGAGCAGATGCTTGATTCAAAATTGTTAAGGCTTTTGTGGCCACTTGTTGACAAACTGCCTATTGGCTTCTGTCTCGGGTTCTTCGGCCGACGAGTGCCTGTATGCAGTATGCCAGTATGCAGTTCACCACCGGCAATGGGGGGTGAAGCTTTGACAATGCCAGCCACTCGTGCTGGCGAAACGACAGTAAAATCATTAGATGAACGTCGGCCGAAGAACCCGAGACAGAAGCCAATCAGCAGTCTGTCAGGTGCTTGGTTTGTTGAAAGATACAATCGCCATCCCCGAATTTCTCAACAGTGGGAAGCAAGAAGGTGCTTAAAACATCAGTGTAGGCCTGTGCTGTTACTGTGCTACACAAAACAATAAGGGGTGCAAGCCCCCTCCGAGAAAAACACGACCACACCATAACACGAACGCCTCCGAATTTTACTGTTGGCACTACGCACGCTGGCATATGACGTTCACCGGGTATTCGCGATGTCCACACCCTGCCCTCGGATCGCCACATTGTGTACCGTTGTTCGTCACTCCACACAACGTTTTTCCACTGATCTGCTTACACCAAGCGTAAGGTGTTATGTGTGGCTTATCAGCATCCGCTCGACCATGAAATTCAGCTTTTCTCATCTCCCACCTAATTGTGGATCTGATGCAGTTTGGAATTCCTGTGTGACGGTCTGGATAGATGTCTGCCTATTATTCATTACGACCCTCTTCAACTGTCGGCGGTCTCTGTCAGGCAACAGACGAGGTCGACCTCTACGCTTTTGTGCTGTACGTGCCCCTTTACGTTACCACTTCACTATCACATCGGAAACAGTGGACCTAGGGACGTTTAGGACTGTGGAGGTCTCGCGTACTGACCTATGACACAAGTGACACCCAGTCACCTGACCACGTTCGAAGTCCGTGAGATCCGCGGAGCGCCCTATTCTGCTCTCTGACGATGTCTAATGACTACTGAGGTCGCAGATATGGAGTACGTGGCAGTAGGTGGCAGCAAAATGCACCTAATATGAAAAACCTATGTTTTTGAGGGTGTTCGGACACTTTTGATCACATAGTGTATGTGATGTAACAGACCACGGAATACTCATTGAACTAAACTATACCACACCAGGCATACCACCAGAGCCACGTGCGTTTCACGTTTATAAATACTCCGAGTAATAACTTCGTTTATTCACATGTGCACGTTGCTGATCAATATTTTATGCTCGAATAGAAAAAACATTATTATTTTACGTGATCCAATCACATTAATGTGACCACCTGTCAAAAGCCTGAATAACAACTTTGTGCAGCACTGACGTGCAGGATGAGGGTTACGGCGGTTCTGGAACATACCGATATGGATGTGGAACCATACCAGTTCCAGTGCTGTGGCCAGCTGTAATAGGATGCTGGGTTAAGGATCTATGGCACAAACATCCCAATCGAGTTGGTCCCATTGATTCTCGATTGGGTGTAACTTCGGGCTGTTCGATGTATAGGGGGGTAAACTTATCCTGTTGCTCTTAGAACCACACATGTACACTGGCAAGCCGTTTATCACATTGCATTGTCCTGCTGGTAGCTGCCATCGAGGTGAGAAAGAAACAAACTGCATATAGGGGTGGACATAAGGACACACGCATACTTATGTTGATCCAGCGTGCCTTCCAGAATAACGAAATCACCCAGGGAATTCCAAGATAACATTCCACAGACCATAATGCTCCCTCCTTTGGTCTGGAACTATCCGACGATTGTTACAGGGACACTCTCTGCGCATCCCACCCATCATTTTGCATGACAATGCGCGGCGCATACAGCGCAAGCTGTGGCTGCTCTACATTGCTGGCAATGGGTTTTACACAACGCTGGTGACTACTTTGAAGGACACTAACAGGTGCAAACATGTAACTCTTTTGCATCCGTTGTGAAAAAATAGTTGCCACTATTTATGTTCCAGCCCTCGTATTTTGCTTTAAAATGGTGATGCATGCGGTAACTTCTTACGATTTTGTTGTAATATGGTGATGTATGGAGCAATTTGTTACAATTTTTCTGGGACATGGTGACGTATGAGATGATTTGTTATGGTTTGGTCGTAACATTTCGATGTATGGAGCACTTTTTTAGAATTTTGCTGTCACATGGCGACGTACATGTAGTCTACACTGCATTATCAGCAGAAGATGAAACAATGTGTACTGCAAGGTAATGTCAGTACCCCAAGATATGGTCACTATAAAGTTTAGGGGACTATGGCATCAGTTATAGGCATCCTAAGACGAGTTTTTGACCAATAATGCATACAGTTTAGACCTGAGAATAACATTGTTTACTCCGGCCCAAAGATAAACCTTTTCCTGTTGATAAGTGTAAGTATAAGTTAGATTAACAATAGTGCTACATGTATTTTGCAGTGTTATAGAACAAATCATTACGTATTTTGATGAATAATACAGACACCTTTGGTTTCTTTAATGTGTGGTATGAAGATCAAACTAGCTCATGGATATGTTCAAGTGCTACTTAAGCCCTTATTGAGATTAACAGTGCCACTATCCATGGCATATGGATTTTTAGTGCTACAGAACAGTAGCTTACAGCAGTAGTGAATGTGTGCCATGCGTGTTTTACATTCGAAATCTTTGTATATTTTGATAACTAATTTCTGATAAGTAATCTCATTTTGGTGTAAAGACAGAAGTGTGATTTGTAACAAGAACTCTGTAATTATACCTATGTACTACAATACACAAACTGTATGTGTTTTGTACTTACCTTTATGTATTTTGATAAATAATTCTATTTTGGTGCCAAGATAACATTTTCAAGATATCCAACGTCCCTATCTGTGAGGAAGCTTGTTCCATTATTGTCTTTGGCCATGTTGTATTGTGTTTACAATTATGTTTCATGTATTATGAAGTTATCCTTGCATATTATGAAACTATGTACTCGAAGTGCCACAATACATTAAACATTTCATCAAAACAGTTCTTTTAGTGTGGGTTATTGTTATAAAGAGTTTGAAAATGTGGCATCGGTGTATAGATCACATGTGGTACCTAAGCACTATTGTGTTCAAAATCAGAACGTAATTAAAGAACCTATATTATCTGGTTAGTATGTTTTTCTAGAGTAGAACATGATATGTTTTCTTCTTCCGCCATAAAATAGTACTTGGTGAGGTGAAACATTACTGAAAAACTTCTAAGAACATCAGGTGATGATAGTTCGATCAATGTACATGCAGTAAAATATAGTCTCAAGTAAGTCAATGATCGAAATGCCAGCACATTTTACATACCGGGTCAAATATTTTAGAGACTAACTCAAGCCTCTCTACAAAAAATGGGACACCACAGATGTCAGTAACTAAACAATTATATTTGCTGCTAGCCGTATTGCTAGTGTACCTGGTCGAATGACATTTCTAATTGTTTCAATTAATACTATAAATGATATTAATGCAGGTGGTGTTCCTTGTGGAACAAGGTGTGTAAATATGTGATTGGTATGATTAATTCATCCAAATAATATGAATCTTAATCATATAGGTAGAGCGATTGCAAATGTTAATGCTAAATGTCTTGTTCTAGTAAAGATGTAAGGGAATAATCCTATAAAATTATTAAATAGTATTATAATAAAAATAAAAATAAAGATAAATGTTGTTCCATTAAATGATTTTGGTCCCAGTAATGTTTTAAATTCATTATGTAAGGTTAAGTTTAGTTTATTTCAAATAATATTAATCCGTGATGGTGTAAGTCAAAACATTGATGGGATTAATAATAGTCCTAAAAATGTTCTAGTTCAATTTAATGATAAATTGAAGATGTTAGTTGATGGGTCAAATATTGAAAATAAGTTTGTTATCATTTTCAGTATCCTTTCTTACAGAATTTTCAAAAATTGTTCAGAAAGTAATGTACTCAAGAGTGGTTAGCCATCTCAACAGAAATGGGATACTTAGTAAATCACAGTTCGGATTTAAAAAATGCTGTTCTACTGAGACAGAAACGTACAATTTCACTGCCCACATAGTAGAGTCTTTAAATAATAAAATGTCACCAATAGCAATTTTCTGTGACTTATCCAAATATTTTGATTTTGCCAACCATGAGATTACGTTACAGAAATTACAATTCTATGGTATAAATGGAACAGCAAATGAGTGTTTTAAGTCATATCCAAAGAGCAGGAACCACAACGTTTCTTTATATGGCTTAAGTGATTTAAGGAAGTTTCCCACTTCATCTAACTGGAGTGAAATTATATTAGATGTGCCACACAGTTCGATCATAGGTCCCCATCTGTTCTTGATATACGTGAATGACCTCCCTTCTTATCTGAAACAAGAAACTAAACTGTCATTGTTTGCTGATGATTCATGCATCATTATGAATCCAGTAAAAGAAACTGCAAAAGGAAATGAAACAAATAATGTCTTTGGAAAAGTTATTAATTGGTTTTCTGTGAATAGGCTTGATCTGAACATCAAAAAAGATGACACATCCAATTTTCTTTTGCAAGGAGTACAGTTTCTTCAATAAATATAATATATCGACAGAAGTCAGTAGCCAGGGTAGAGCATACTAAGTTTTTTGGTGTACATATAGATGAGAGCCTTAAATGGAAAATTCATATTTTGGGTATCCTAAAACGACTAGGTTCAGCAACTTTTGCAATCAGAATAATTGCTAATTAGTAAGCTAACATATTTTGCATACTTTCACTCTGTGATGTCATATGGAATAATATTTTGGAGCAACTCAACATGTAGGCAAAAAGTATTGACTGCTCAGTAGAAAATGCATTGAATAATATATGGGGCTCATAGTTCTACATCTTCTAGGCATCTGTTTAAAAGATTAGGAATTCTTATAATAGCCTCACAGTACATTTAATCAGTAATGAAATTTGTTCTCAACAACTCGGACCAGTTTCAAAACAACATTGACATTCATGATTACAATACCATAAGAAAGAAAGATTTACACTGTCCTCTACTTAATCTACCTTTGACACAGAGAAAGGTAAAAATATGCTGCTGTAAAACTTATCGATAAGTTTCAAAAATAAATTGGAATCTTGTCTCTTTGACCACTCCTCCTATACCATAGATGAATTCTTGAACTGGAATAAATAAATCTATAGGTATAATATGCGCTCTTTGTTCCATTTATGGGAATGAGCTAGGTAATAAATATTTTAAGCTTAAAGGAAAGAAACTTCTTTCTTGTGTGCATTTCTTATGCACTTGACACATTATGCATCGTAACAGTGACTGTGAAATTGATCACTGGAACACTTAACATACTAACATGACAAACAGATTGCAAACTTGGCATAAATACTGTGTGCGTTATTGATGTAGTATTTGATACATACTTTAGGCATGCAAATACTGTTAGTTACACTCTTAACATTTTTGATGGACGTTTTAAATGTGAAAATATCATTTTGACTCTTGACATAGGCACAGTGTGTGTTTTTATCTTCTTTACTGCTAAATTATTCTTGGTCATGTTTATTTCTGTGCATAGTGCCATTTAGGCGTAAGACGAAAAGTCAGCAGCTTGTTTAGCATCTTATTTAAGTAGAGCACATGTGTTTTGTAGAGTTATACATACATGTACAGGTGGAAATTATGTGAGTTGGAGACTACATGTTTTCAGAGATATTTTAGACATAAAAGTTACACATTGTGTCTATGACATAAATATTGTGTTGCTGATGGATTCTTCACATATGTGTTAGATGCGGAATTACTGTAAGTTACGCCCTTTATGTATTTTAGATGTGGAAAAAACATTGTGAGACCTGACTGATGCATTCACTGTGTGTGTGTGTGTGTGTGTGTGTGTGTGTGTTGCTGTCATATATTTTGACATACATTTTAGATGTGGAATGAAAATTGTATCACTTGACATAAAAACTGTGTGCATGTGTGTGTGTAAGTGTGTGTGTGTGTGTGTGTGTGTGTGTGTGTGTGTGTGTGTGCGTGTGTGTGTGTGTGTGCATGCTCGTGTGTGCTTACACAATTTTGATAAATAATAGGTACAATTTGATATGAATATATTCAATTTGAGGGCTCCATACGCCTTACATCAAGTGTGGTACAACAGACTGAACTAAGTTTGTTGACAGATGGTGAGTAACCTTAAAGTTAGATCACTAGCGCCAAGATGAAGATGTATTGTCAATATCTTTACATTCTTTCTGATAATTAATCGAATGCTTTTGATCATGGGACAAAATTCAACTTGTTTGGATACTTCTGAGCATTGCATTAAAGCTGTTCCAATAAATTTTCAGCATGGTCCCATTGTACATAATACAGATGAAATTTACACATTTTAGATACATAATTTGGATGTTGAAATACTTAATATTAAGTAAAACACTTTACACATTTTCAGTAAATAAGTCTTATCGTTTGGGCACTTTTGAACAGGGTGCAAAATTCAGATCGTTTGTATACTTTTGAACGTAATGACTGGCAGAGAAGTTGTTGTTTTCTCCGCCTTAGATTTTCTTGTAATTTCCCATCAGCACAACTGAGCTAGTTCTGCATATTGCAATTTTTTGAAATTCCCGTCTCGCCACTTTGTGTTTTTTAATTACCTGCCGTGCCATATTGCAGTTTTATTGAATTTCCCATAATTCCACTAAGTATTTTTGAATTTCCTACTACTGCTATCTTATGTTTTTTGGCGATTTCAGTACCGGCTATTGGTGGTTGCTTGAGCTGTTGAACAACTTTGCCACAGCCATTCAACTGTTAGTGCTTGGTTAAATGGTCAAATGATATGAAGATTGGCTATGATCTATAATGGGTGATTCATGTTAATGAATATCATGGAACCAATGATATCTCACACAGATCCCGTGAAGTTCTTATGTTTACTCATCATAATTCAATTCTCCAGGCTGTAGTGTTTAATTACTTGTAAACTGTTTACAAGTGAGCTCTCTGATACTTTGTTTCCCTCCAGGTGACTCCTGTTACAGAGTTATTTTCTTCTTATGGTTGTAATAGATGAAGTGGGGGACTTGTCAAAGGAAAGGTTGACCAACATTGAAATTTATTCTGATTAGTAAGGCATTCTTCTTATTTCTTTGGTGTTTTGCCCATACGTGACATTTTAAAAACGCAGTAACGCTGTTGACTTGAAATAACTTTCATGTCAGGTACTCTATATTTGAGATGACCACTGACGACGGTGCTGTGCACAAATATGCATAGCATGCGATTTTTGATGTAGCAATGATGATGTATCCGTGCTTGTAACTTAGCTAACTACTATGTTTGCTTAACACTGCATCTGATGTCGTTGTAGTACGTTCATGTAGCTCTCTTACCTTAGTATGGTGCGTTGTTGTATTTTTAGATGCACTTGACAACGGGCAGTCCCGAAACTAGTGGTGGAAATAACATCCTTCTTCGAATAGTATGGGGTTGTTTGATGTGAGGGAGCATAAAGTTACCTGAGGACTTGTTTGTATGGAAGACAATGAAATGAAGTCATTGACGATGGTTATGAGGATATTGCGATTTTCCAGCTGCTAGAAGAAGAGCACTGAGCCATTAAATGAGTGATTGTGATTTGATGATGGGTGAAAGTAGGCCCATATTTGGTTAATTGAGATCAGTAAAAGAAAAGACATTGATAGCCTAATAATGTTAAACAAAATACATTACCTAATACTGATCATGATGAGATGTAACCCAGTACGAGTGGAAACATTATTTTACTTTCAAAATGTTAGGAGCTGCACTATGAATTGATTGTTTTGAAGTTGTAAGGCACATGAATTAGTTGAGATGAAGCGAGGCTAGCGAGAGTATTAGTGATCAGTATTGTGTTTGAAGACAGGGAAAAGGCAGAAGCTGGAGCACTGAGAAAATGTATAAATTGTAAAGGTTCCTTCCTCTGCCACTTAGATAAATGATCACCCACTGTGAGCCACCACTTAAAAATACCAACATGTAGATAGAAGACAAGTGAAGGTTTTCAATGTTTTAATGACTGCAGTATTGGGTAAATTGCTCGGACCAAGTTTGCTTCTTCGTTGAATATGAGATAGTTTACTGAAATTTCGAGTGTTTAATTATTAATTTGAAATGAAAAGTGATGATAGATATTCTCCAGACCTTGATTATTTTCCTGGTACTTATTTTCACAGTGATCTGAATTTTTATAAAAGCTGTACCAACCAGCAGTCGCACATGTCAAACTGCGTTCCTCCATTTACCAGCTGTATAAGAATTGGGTGTATTGAAATGATAATGCTATAATTTTGTATGTTTATGTGTAAGTAATAATTTTTTTTCTTTTTAGCTGTGTAGTTTGATTTCTATGGCTATCAAAATATAGATGATACATGTGTCACCTATGTGTGGTGTTGTGGTATAAATTATTTTGTTACTAAGAACACATTTTGTTGACATACGCAGCGAGTACTATGGTACTCTTCAATCGCTTGACACTCTCTTACAGGGGGTGACTTTTTTATGTATGCTCTGTGCTCAATGATTGTTTTCTTCCCGACAGGTCGAGGAATGACATCTGTTTACAGCTTGACCATTTAGCTATTTTTAGACATAATCACCATTCCTGTCGATGCATTTTTGTAGATGCTGTGGCAGTTTTTGTATGCCCATGTCATACCAGCTCGCCGCCATGCTATTCAGAAAGTTATGAACCTCTTCTTTCAGCTTGTCGTCGGAGCTGAATCGCTTTCCGGCCAAATATTCGTTTAACCTAGGGTGCAGGTGATAGTCACTGGGCGCCAAGTCAAGACTATAGGGTGTGTGGGAGGGCGTAGTCATGGAGAATGTGTACACCCTTGCTGAACATTCCTCTTCTCCGGTTCTGAATTCCCCGTTTGAGTTTTTTTCAGAGTCTCACAGTACCTTTCAGCTCTAAATGTGGTCCCAGAGATTCAGCTCCGACGACGAGGTGAAAGAAGAGGTCCATAACTTTCTGAACATCGTCTACAAAAAAGCATCGACAGAAATGGTGACTATGTCGAAAAATAGCTAAATGTTCAAGCCGTAAACAGATGTAAACCATTGTAGAAATAAACAGGTCTATGTAAAAAATAGGAGACCTTACTTTTGGGATTACTCTCGTAACCTTTAGTCGTTGGCTGACGGACTGTCATACGATTCGGTTTAGCATGGTCTTTGCATGCTACTGACTTATCATCTCCTGCACATCATTCAATGGCCCACCCAACGCCATTCTCCACATCCAAAATTGGCGGCATCTTCTGTCATAATAACCCCAACAGTCTCTGTGATGTGTCAGTGTGTACGATCAAGTGTGTGTTGAGTGTGCAAGTTAAGTATCCCTCTCTTTCTTAGAAAAACGTTTTGATGCAAGGGTGCTATATATTCGATATACGACTTTAAACTGAATTATAGCAAACAGTTTTTCCATCAAGTTATCGTATCTCAAACAATGATTTAAAATTATCAACGTAGTTTCCATAGTTTCATTCTTATCTTAAGGTTGTTCCTAGGTTATTTCAAGCACTGCCTTAAAATTAGCAGCAGTTTTTTCTTTCTTTAATATTTCCGACATATCTTCATTCTTCAAAAGATAAGAATGGCGCTTGCCAAGTTGCTGGAATGTCGTACACAACATAAAAACCTAAAAGGTTTCACACAATTTATTTTTAAATGGGAGAGGAAGGGACTAAGTGCGCCTGCTTTTCGAATCGAACCACTAACCAGCTCAAGCAAGTCAAGCTTTTACACTTTCTTCAACACACTACTGACTAATTGTCTCCGCTTCCCTGTACCTCTCATTTTGCAATGATATTAATTTCTCTGGACTCAGCATTTAAAATGAAAAACATCCACAGGTACAACTTCTTCAGACATGTGTAAAATGCACCCCTTACAGATAAAAAGAAAAAAAACTCCCCCTTCAGACCACGGGTGACCTACCGGGACCATCCGACCGCCGTGTCATCCGCCAAGGAGGATGCGGATAGGAGGGGCGTGGGGTCAGCACACCGCTCACCCTGTCGTTATGATGGTGTTCTTGACCGAATCCGCTACTATTCGGTCGAGTAGCCCCTCAATTGGCATCACGAGGCTGAGTGCACCCCGAAAAATGGCAACAGCGCATGGTGGCCAGATGGTCACCCATCCAATTGCCGTCCACGCCCAACAGCGCTTAACTTCGGTGGTCTCACGGAAACCAGTGTATCCACTGCGGCAAGACCATTGCTCCTTTCGGATAACATCAGTAAATTAAATTAAAAAAATACTTACGTACACTAAGGTGACAAACGTCATGCGGTAGAAATAAGCACATATACATTTGGCTGTAGTACAGCGTTCACGAGGTATAAAAGGACAGGGTACTGGCGGAGCTATCATGTGTACTAAGGCGATTCGTATCGTTTCCGACGTGATTAGGGCGCACGACGGTTATTAACAGACTTTGAAAGCCGAATGTCTTCACTTAACGATCTAGAGCAGCGGCGATCGCGTAGAGTTGTCACTGCTAACACACAACCAGGACTGCGTGACATAACCTCAGAAATCAATGTGAGATCTACGACAAATGGACCCGTTACGATAGCCTGGCGAAAACTGTTAATGGGCTATGGCAGTAGACGGCCGACTCACGTGCCTTTGGTAATAGCACGCTTCTCCTGGGCTTTTGGGTATATCAATTGGATCCTAGACTAGAAAACTGTGGCCTGGTCAGATTAATTCCTAGACGACTAGAAAACTGTGGCCTGGCCAGATGAGTCCCAATTTCAGTTGGTAAGAGCTGATGGTGGGATTACAATGTGGCGCAATTCGCACGAACCCATGAACACACGTTGTCAACAAGGCATTAGACAAGCTGGTGGTGCCCCCAAAATGGTGTGGGCTATGTTTGCATGGAATGAACTGGGTCCTCTAGTCCAACTGAACCCATCATTAACTGCAAATGGTCATGTTCGGCTACTTGGAGAACACTTACAGTCGTACTTGGACCTCATGTCCCCAAACAATGATGCACAATGTCACTGGGCCACAACTGTTCGCGATTGGTTTGAAGAACATTTTGGACAATTCGAGCCTATGATTTGGCCACCTAGATCGCCCGACACGAATCCCATTGAACATTTGTTGGACATAATTGAAACGTCAGTGCGTGCACAAAATCCTGCAGCGGTAGTACTCTCGCAAATATGGACTGCTATAGAGACAGTTGTTGTTGTTTTGGTCTTCAGTCCAGAAACTGGCTTGATTCAGCTCTCCAAGCTACTCTATTCTGTGCAACCATCATCCCTATGAATCTGCTTAGTGTATTCATCTCTTGGTCTCCCTACACGCTGCCGTCCAATACTAACTGGTGATCCTTTGATGCCTCAGAGCATGTCCTACCTACCGATCCTTTCATCTAGTCAAGTTGTGCCACAAATTCCTCTCCCCAATTCCGTTCAGCACTTCCTCATTAGTTACGTGATCCACCCCTTTCATCTTCAACATTCTTCTATAGCACCACATTTGGAAAGCTTCTATTCTCTTCTTGTCTAAACTATTTATCATCCATGTTTCATTTTCATGGCTGCACTCCATACAAATACTACCAGAAAAGACTTCCTCAGACGTAAAACTGTACTCGATGTTAAGGAACTTCTTTTCTTCAGGAACGCTTTCCTAGTCATTGCCAGTCAACATTTTATATTCTCTCAACGTCGACCATCATCAGCGGTTATTTTGCTTCCCAAATAGCAAAACTCATTTATTCCTTTAAGTGTCGCATTTCCTAATGTCATTCCCTCAGCATCGCCTGATTTAATTCAACTACATTCCATTATCCTCGATTTGCTTTTGTTGATGTTCATCTTATATCCTCCAATCAAGACACTGTTCAGTTCAACTGCTCTTCCAGGTCCTTTGCTCTCTCCAACAGAATTACAATGTCTTCGGCAGGCCTATGGCGGTATGGCTCAGTATTCCTGCGGGGACTTCAAACGACTTGTTGAGTCCATGCCAGGTCGTGTGGCTGCATTATATCGAGCAAAAGGAGGCCCGATACGGTGTTAGAAGGTATCCCATGATTTTTTTCATATCAGTGCAAGCAGGTACGCAAAGAATAATTTCGTTTCAAGTTGGATTTTCATGTCACACAACATTTATAAGAAACTGCCAGAAAAGGGTAATTTCTAGACAGTCGAAGACAGAATCTCAGGTTTCTCCATATACAGTGAGAGAAATCTGATGAGCCATGACTGGGCAATCAGTAATTCGCGGTTAACATTAAGTTCTTGTACTATCTTCGTCTTTGACATAGTCTAATATCACAAAATTTATCTTGTTTAATTTGTGAAGTGCACGTTAATAAGGTATATATGTGTAAATCTTTAACCTGTTGGGTAGAAGAAATAGAGACTTACATCTTATTTTCATATAGATATAATTTTATTTATTAATTATTTAATGTCATTGCAGAAATGAAGATCATATTAGAAAACAGGGAAGCAGTTTTACATGAATCACAGTAATTTTGTCAAACCAGCTAGCATCTACATTGATAATTTATGACAGGGTTTAGCACAACGAAGACAATCCTTGGAAAAAAAAAACACTCGTGGAGATTACAATGTGGATTCCGCAGCCGCGGCCTGTACATTGACTCTCTTTGCGAGATTTCTCTCGGCAGATGAACACAATTCTTGTCCTGGACCGATGACATCGGGGTTCCACCATGCTAATAGTCTCTCCCTGAGCAGAGGGAGAGTTGCATTGTTGCAAACGAATAAAACGAAAAGCAGTGGACCCTGTACCATCGTAGCAATGTGGACATAGTACACGTACTGCGCTATGCCTTGTGCCTGGTGGAAGCCAATTCTAACAATCGTGCCTATGCCACTTAAAGCGACAGTCTTAGCTGACATGTAAAGAATTAGTGTCTTTGAGCCAAACGCCTCTTTACTATAAATTTTGAGCTGCCGCATGGAATTACGAGTACGTCGGTACATGTATCCCACCAGTCCAAGACAAACTATATTGTAAGTTACTGACAGAGAAATTGCGACGATGAATATTACCCGACTGTGCAACAGGTAATATTCGCTCGTTCTTTCCAAAGCAATGGTTGCCACCAGTACTACGCTCCAGGGTATTAGCGAACACAACAGCTGACGGCGGAATACCTTCCTCGCTTCAGCACGATCTAGGTCGCTAGGAAGCCGGAGGTGACGAACGCATGCGTACATTTGGTAGCAGAATGAGTTGAGCCAGATACAGTTCAGAAGAGTTAGTGCGCTATCGATCTGCACCGTCGCTGATAAGTCGGGGACACCGGCCATACGGTACAAGACCTCAGAAAACAAGATCTGGACCATACCTGTTATCTGAAAGGACAAGAATATCTTTCCGGGCAAGTTACGTAAATTGGGAAGGTACACATACACTGCGGCAGTCAAAAATCGGAAGAGAATATTCACTGCTACAAACGTTATTTCTAAAGGTTCTAAGCCCTCGATTTTAAAATCCCTGTACTTCAAGGTGCCACTGTTTAGATTGTCTTTGTAGCTCAGTATTCTGTTTGTCGGCTTGTCTTTGTTCCGTATTTTATACGTACAATATGGTGAGTAAAATCCACGGTGGTCCATGAGGGAGCTACATGCCTCGAGATAACTTGTGGAAGCAAAATCGCGACACTTCAGCAGGAGAATAGATCTGCAAACAGAGCAGACGGCGTCGGTTGCGTTGAGTTGCGGACAGGGTTGGTCGTCAGGACCACCGAAAACGCAGCGGGCATCGCGCACAGACTGAATCATACTGAAGGGGACATCCTGGCAAATGCTGACCGAGTTGACAGTCATCCAGGCGAAGAGGCAGAGGTTGACGTTGGCCCTCTGCGTGTAGGCCAGGTAGCTGGTGACGGGTATGTGGGGCGACCCCTGTGACAGGTCGTGCCACAGCTGCACACGGCACTGCTTGCGCCACTTAGTGGTTTCCGGAGGCAGGTCTTCCAGTGGGCACGTGGGGTGTTCCAGGGCGTTGGCCAACAGCTGCATGCAACCAGTGTCCACGGACAGCGTAGCGTTGCTTTTGTCCTCCAGCTGCCACTCCTCGCCTGCAAGATCAATGACAGCAGTTGGGTGGTGGTTGTCGTCGTATGCTGAATGTGCCACAAATGCGGGCAACTTTCCACCATAAACGGTTATCGTATTATGGATGTCACTACCAAACAATCCCATATATGAGTATCTCAACAAAGCACGTCATTCTTACACTGCCAGCTGGTGTGAACTGAATAAGTGTTCTTCAGTATTCTCAGACACTTACGTTGATTATATGAAGCTGGTATCTGTTCCCGAAAGAACATTTACCACTGATAACCGTGCAGCTTCTCTAGAATAAAATGGTAATTAAATCGAAACCCTTAGCTGTCGATAGGTGTTGTTGATATACATCAATGGGGACACCTGAAGATATGTGCTCCGACCAGGAGTCAAACCCAGGATGTCCTGCTTACATTGCAGATGCTCTATCCGTTTGAGCCACCGAGGGCACAGAGGATAGTGCGAATGCAGGGACGTATCCCTTGCACGCTTCCCGTGAGACCCATATTCCCAACTGTCCACAACCTACATTCGTAGTGTTCCTAATATGAGGGGTCACTCCAAAAGAAATGCACACTACTTTTTTTTAAATCCATCTTTTATTCTACGTGTCTGAAAGTTTCACAGTGTGTAGATACATTCTTTAGGAACAATATTTTCATTTCTCTACGTAATTTACATCCCTCTCAACTGCCTTACGTCATCTTGGAACCAGCGCCTATATACCTGCACGGTAAAATTCTGGACCAACCTGTTGGAGCCACTGTTTGACAGCGTGCACAAGGGAGTCATCATCTTCAAACCTTGTTCTACGAAGAGAGTCTTTCAGTTTCCCAAAGAGATGATAGTCACATGGAGCCAGGTCAGGACTGTAGGGCGGGTGTTTCAGTGTTGTCCACCCGAGGTTTGTGATCGCTTCCATGGTTTTTTGACTGATATGTGGCCGTGCATTGTCGTGTAACAGCAAAACATACTGCTTTTGCAGATGTGGTCGAACACGACTCAGTCGAGCTTGCAGTTTCTGCTGTGTCGTCACATGCATCAGAATTTATGGTGGTTCCTCTTTGCATCATGTCCACAAGCAAGAGTCCTTCGGAATCGAAAAACACCGTAGCCAAAATTTTCTAGAAGAAGGTGTCGTTTTAAATTTATTTTTCATGGGTGAATTTACATCATGCGACTCCAATGATTGCCTCTTGGTCTCTGGTGAAAAATGAGGGAGCCATTTTTCATCACCTGTCACCATTCTTCCAAGAAATTCATCACCACCACTCTCGTACTATTCCAAAAGTTCGCTACATAGCGTTTTTCTTGTTTCTTTGTGAGCCACTGTCAACATCCTGGGAACCCACGTGGCACAAATCTTTTTTAACGGCAGCACTTTCAGTATTGTGCAAACACTTCCTTCCCTTATCCCAACGTAGCGTGACAATTCGTTCACTGTGATGCGTCTGTCAGCAGTCACCAATTCGTTAACTCTCTGCACATTGTCTGGAGTGTGTGCAGTACGAGGCCTGCCGCTGCGAGGACAATCCTCAATGTTGCCGCGCCTGCTTTCATCACGTAACCTGCTTGCCCACCGACTAACTGTACTGCGATCGACAGCAGCATCTCCGTACACCTTTTTCAACCTTTTGTGGATGTTTCCCACTGTCTCGTTTTCACAGCACAGGAGTTCTATGGCAGTACGTCGCTTCTGACGAACATCAAGTGTAGCAGCCATCTTGAAGACATGCTGTGACGGCGCCACTCACGGGAACAGGTTGAACCAAGTTTGAAAACAAGCGGGAAGGATGTATCTACACACTGTAAAACTTTCACACATGCAGAATGAAAACTGTATTTTTACAAAAATAGTGTGCATTTCTTTTGGAGTGACCCTCGTAGATATTTGCCCATCCAGTGGTATCTGTTCTTTCGGGAACAGATACCATCTTCATACAGTTAAAGGCTACCTGGCCATTTACCTCCTTCTGTGCGAATGCGCACACTTTGCCCGAACTCTTACGGGACTCGTCAGCTTAGGCTGGCGCGAGTAATGAGTGAATGGGCAAATACCTATTAGGAACACTATGAATGTAGGTTGTGAACTATTGGGACTGGGGGTCTCACAGGAAGCGTGCAAGGGATAAGTACCTGCAGTCGCACTATCCCCTGTGCCCTCGGTGGCTCAGATGGACAGAGCGTCTTCCATGTAAGCCGGAGATCACGGGTTCGAATGCTGGTCGGGCCACACATTTTCAGCTCTCCTCATTGATGTATATCAACAACACCCGTCGGCAGCTAAGGGTTTCGATTTATTTGTCATTTCACTTAGGTTGAAGTTGTTGTTTGTCGTATTTTGTTACTATCCTGAAACTTTCTATGCTGGCAGTGAAAAGGTGACCAGTATTAAATTAATTTTAATTACGGTATGAGTGTATAAATGTAGACTAAAGAATCAACTTGCTTAAAATAATGAAGGGTAATCATTCAATCACTAGAAAGAAGGAAACTCATCGTCCACATACTATGAGCTATAATTTTGCACCGCCATTTTTGCTCCATTCTTCACAGCTGCAACTGCTAGTTTCAACAATCAATTCTAATTACGCTGCAGTCCTCTTCTAAACTTTACAGGACTTATTAATTCGTACTCTTTCAATATTAATATTTGTTAACATGTCATTTAATGTTTGGAATAAATCATAATTAATTATTTATGTTTTGTAGTAATAAGCAACATCTGTTGTTACGTAAATCACCTCAAAAACTGTACCTGATAAGAAAATAACAAGCACAATTGGTGCACGTTCATATTCAAATACTATCACAGAAAAGCTTGCAGAAACTCTTGAACTGATAAGGGCTGTCGAAATCACGTGTTGTTGTTGTTGTGGTCTTCAGTCCAGAGACTGGTTTGATGCAGCTCTCCATGCTACTCTATCCTGTGGAAGCTTCTTCATCTCCCAGTACCAACCGCAACCTACATCCTTCTGAATCTGTTTAGTGTATTCATCTCTTGGTCTCCCTCTACGATTTTTACCCTCCACGCTTCCCTCCAATACTGAATTGGTCATCCCTTGAAGTCTCAGAATATGTCCTACCAACCGATCCCTTCTTCTAGTCATGTTGTGTCACAATCTCCTCTTCTCTCCAATTCTATTCAGTACCTCCACATTGGTTTTGTGATCTACCCATCGAACCTTCAGCATTCTTCTGTAGCACCACATTTTGAAAGCTTCTATTCTCTTATTGTCTAAACTATTTATCGTCCACGTTTCACTTCCATACATGGCTACACTAAATACAAATATTTTCAGAAAAGGCTTCCTGACACTTAAATCTATACTCGATGTTAACAAATTTCTCTTCTTCAGAAACGCTTTCCTTGCCATTGCCAGTCACATTTTATATTCTCCCTATTTCGACCATCATCAGTTATTCTGCTCCCCAAATAGCAAAACTCATTTACTCCTTTAAGTGTCCCATTTCCTAATGTAATTCCCTCAGCATCACCAGATTTAATTTGACTACATTCCATTATCCTCGTTTTCCTTTTGTTGATGTTCATCTTATATCCTCCTTTCAAGACACTGTTCAGTTCAACTGCTCTTCCAGGTCCTTTGCTGTCTCTGACAGAATTACAATGTCATCGGCCAACCTCAATGTTTTTATTTCTTCTCCATGGATTTTAATTCCTACTCCGAATTTTTCTTTTGTTTCCTTTACTGCTTGCTCAATATACAGATTGAATAAAGTCGGGGATAGGCTACAACCCTGTCTCACTCCCTTCCCAACCACTGCTTCCCTTTCATGCCCCTCGACCCTTTTAACTGCCATCTGATTTCTGTACAAATTGTAAATAGCCTTTCGCTCAATGTATTTGACCCCTGACATATTCAGATTTGGAAGAGAGTATTCCAGTCAACATTGTCAAAAGCTTTCTGTAAGTCTACAAATGCTAGAAACGTAGGTTTGCCTTTTCCTAATCTATTTTCTAAGATAAGTCGTATGGTCAGTATTGCCTCACGTGTTCCAACATTTCTACGGAATCCAAACTGATCTTCCCCAAGGTCGACTTCTACCAGTCTTTCCATTCATCTGTAAAGAATTCGTGTTAGTATTTAGCAGCTGTGGCTTATTAAACTGATAGTTCAGTAATTTTCACATCTGTCAACACCTGCTTTCTTTGGTATTGGAATTATTATATTCTTCGTGAAGTCTGAGGGTATTTCGCCTGTCTCATACATCTTCTTCACTAAATGGTAGAGTTCTGTTACTCCAGAATCCCATAGGGAGTTGTAAATGCACAGAGTGGTCTAATAGGGCACAGGTTAAATTATAAATTATTCGTAAAAGCGCTGCACACCAAAAAGTATGGTCGCCCTACAGTGTCCTCAGTACAAGATGAGCTTGCGTTTTTACACCACACTGAAGCTGTCAGCCATTTCGCATTTCCTATCGATATATGATTCGAGGTCCATTCTTAAGAACTACGAGGGTTGGAACTTTAATAGAGGCAAATATTTATTTACAACATACACAAAGCAGACACATGTTTCGAAGTTTTCCTGTCCTTGTGTATAACCCGTTGCCAGCAATGTGGAAGTCGTAGGGCACATGCAGTAGCGTCAGATGTGTTGATACACCGAGTGGAGCGGTCTACTCCATGACGAATCTCTGTGAAAGTTCTGAAACGAATGCCATAAAGAGGTTCCTTCATCTCAGGAATCAAGCCCCATCGATCGACCAAATCAGTCGCAAGCTGTGCCACACGAGACCGGACATTCTCCTGCAAAATGATGGGCGGATCTGTGCAGAAAGTGTAGCCGCTTCTTTGTCTAAGCTGTTCATTTTTGAAACACAGCCTGCAATCCACCACAGTCCCAGGACTTAAGCCCTTGTGATTTCAACTTGATTCCTAACATGAAGGAAGCACTACTTGGCAATCGTTTCAGATCTGTTACAGAGATTCGGGAAATAGACCGCTCCTCTCGATCTATCAACACAACTGGCGCTGCTAAAACTATCCTACAAGTTCCACATCACTGACAACTGGTTACACACAATTCTGGTGACTACTCTGAAGGACCGTAAAGCTTTGAAACATTTAACAAGTTTGTTTGTGTGTACATCCTGCGTAGAAAGCATATAAATACTTATTTTGTAAATAAAACTGCCTTTTCCTGCTGCTAGTTACTTTATTTACCCCATACGCGTTTCGCCTTCTCCTGTTCTAAGGCGTCTTCAGTGGGATCTATGACGACACAGTTTTGTAAGTTTTAGATAGATTATTAAACAGTTCACTACGTGATTTTTTTGTAAAAAATGTAATTACGATTTGCTGATCTGCGTTTCCTCACATCTGGTCTGAAGGTCGCACTACCACTTTTATCACTGCCATATAATCACATTTTTGTGTTCTCGCCTTCCACACACTGTTCAAAGTGTTTCTCACTCTAGTTTGTGGTGGACTATTGTTCTTTTGCCACTCGATACAACTATTTCGTCGCACACTGTTTTTCACAATGTAAATATTGCAACTCCATTACGTGTTTCATCTTCTTTGGTATGTTTACCTATTTGTTGTTAACCTAACGAAGTATATGTTCGAGACTGACTTCTATTTACGATGTTTATACCGTGTGTGTGTGTATGAATGAGAGAGACTTTATAAGTCACATACAGTCGCTGAGTGCATCCACTTTCAGAATGGAAGGTAACCTGAGAATTGAGGTAATTACTTCAACGGCAAGGGATCGTGGCAGGAAGAGAAAACTCTCAATTAAAGCCGGAAAATTTCGACTGAGAAAATAAATGACCATCAAGAGAGACGGCAGAAACAGAAGTAACAAATGAAACTGGCAAAAGTGATCAGAGCGGTTCTAGGCGCTTCAGTCTGGAACCGCACTACCGCTACGGTCGCAGGTTCGAATCTTGCCTCGGGCATGGATGTGTGTGGTGTCCTTAGGTTAGTTAGTTTTAAGTAGTTCTAAATTCTAGGGGACTGATGACCTCAGATGTTAAGTCCCATAGTGCTCGGAGCCATTTGAACCATTTGAAAAGAGGTCAGAGCAATTAACAACCCAGAAGTGACATCATATAGCGATGTCGATTTTAAAATAGTACTAGGTGACGAAACCAAAGTCAGTATTGTGTCATCAGGGACTGGAAGTCGATCAGGCTGGCACAGATACAAAAGTGCATGATCTAAACAAATGTTAATAGGGGTGATTATTTGTCAACTACGATGAATTATACCTTAGCGATGCCGGTTTAAAAATGGTACTCGATGACGAAACCAGAGTCACTATTGTGTCGTCAGCAACTCGCTATAGACCAGGTTGGCTAAAGAAACAAAGGTGTGTGATCTAAAAATTGTTAATAGGGATGATTATTTATCAGCTACGGTGAACTATACCTCGGTGCGGTTGCAAGTATCGAGAAAAACAGATCGTAAGTTAATGTATTGGGTAAGTCCTATATGAGCTGGAAGTGACCTGCTGCAGAAGATGAACTTTGATATGACGTTGGAAATGCAGTAGAAGGGATTTCTGAGTCCAAGGAACTATAAACACATGGACTTTGACTGATTCTGGATTGCCAAAATAATTTTTAAAAGCCATATAAGGCAACTGCATCAATACATTAAACGATTACACGTATGAGAAAAAAAACCACGCACCACGAAGGAATTATCCGAATGGGACAGAAATCAGTAGATGTGATATACATGTAAAGATCAGGAAAATTGGGCTATTTATTCAAGAGCAATAGCTTCACAAATTGAGCAAATCAATAACAATCTTTGGTCCTTATGTAAGCATTTATTCGTCTTGGCACTGCACTAAGTGTTAGAGTTGTTGGACTGCTCCTGAGGGATATCGTGCCAAATTTTGTCTGATTGGCGCGTTAGATCGTCAAAATCCCGTGATGGTTGGAGGGGCCTGTTGTTGTGGCTGTTTTGTTGATGGAGAATTCGTGTTTTGGGTCTTGAACGTAGTAACCCAAGAGTGTTATTTTATTGTGATAGATCCTAGTGTATATCCAAGGAATATTCGCTTGTCCCTTTAGCGATAATACGCCCTAGCGTTTTTTAGATATAGACCACGAGCACTGAATGTACCACATAGCGCTCACGTATTGTTGTTGATCGTGTCGAGTGACCACTCAACCTAGGGACTGTAATGGGACGGCTAATGCCAAAACCTGCAGAACGTGTGAACTCTGAACAAATGTAAAATTGTGTGGTTAAAAGTGATGGTGGCACCTAGCTCCTTTTTTCCTTCTTTTTTGTTTTGTTTTTTAGTGCTGTCCGTCAGTGGTATTGTAAATTTTTTGCTTGTACTCGTACGCTACTCCGATTTCGGTTCTACGGCTAATATTTGAAACAAAGAGGAAAGGCGTTAAGTATATAGTAGTTGGAAAAAGTCTTCCTAAGGGAGGCAAAGATAATCAACATTTTCCATATAATTATAACTGCGATGAAGTTGTCATAAAGAGATTAATGAAGTTACGACTGTCTAGTTGTCTAGAGGAAAACTGTTATTCTTAATTGAAACTAAATGAGAAGCATACTTCGGATGTTCTATTCGAATAATTCGTTTATTACAAAAAGTTCTCTTAAACGGGAAGATACACAAAAGTGTAAAAAGTTACTTTTTTTTCATCGCAACAGAAAAACAGAAGAAAGCCAGTAAAGGTGGTAAATTACATCGGTGGTCTTAGTTGTAACGTAATCGTGATACAGTATCAAACAGATACAACAGAAGATAGTAGTTTTCGCTGGATCTAACTTTCTTTACGTAACAAGTTTACTTAAGTAAATTTATTTTTGGAACTTTCACACGACCGTAGAGCGAAAAGGTTTATTTTCAGTATAGAATCCATTATTAAATTTAAAGGAAATTAGCCTATGTAGACAGCACGATTTATTTATGAAAGTATACGATAGATAATTCACAATGCAATCAGCTTTAAATGGTTATAAGGTTTGTATATCGGTGCAATTAATTCCATCGAGCTAGAGTTCATGTTACCCACACGTTTCTCTAACGCGACCGCTTCCGTATACATTTTCCCATACTTTGAAATTCACGCATACTTATGAGAATTACTTATGAATTAGGGAATCCCTTATGATAGCAATACAGTCAGATGCGTCAACTTTAGCAGTGCTTATACGTATATTATTTCAGTTAGAAGCTACGCTGAAGAGCCAAATAAACTGGTGCACATGCCTAATATTGGGTAGCACACCCACGTGAATGCAGAAGTGCAGCAGCACGACGCGGAAGGACTCGACTAATGTCTGCAGTAGTGCTCGAAGGAACTGACACCATGAATCCTGCAGAGCTGTCCCTAAATCCGTAAGAGTACGAGGGGGTGGTGATCTCTTCTTATCAGCTTCCCAGAAATGCTGAATAATGTTCACGCGTGGGGAATTTGGTGGCCAGCGGAAGTGCTTAGACTCAGAAGTGTTCTTGGAGACACTGTGTAGCAATTCGGGTTATGTGGGGTGTCGCAGTGCCCTGCTGGAATTGCCCAAGTCTGTCGGAATGCACAATGGACATGAATGGATGCAGATGATCAGACAGGATGCTTATGTACGTGTCACCTGTCAGAGTCGAATCTAAACGTATCAGGGGTCCCATATCACTCCAACTGCACACGCCCCACACCACTACAAAGCCTACACCAGCTTGAATTCATGAGGCTGTCTCCATGCCTGTACACGTGCATCCGCTCGATACAATTTGAAATGAGACTCGCCCGACCAGGCAACATGTTTACACTCATCAACAGTCCAATATCGTTGTTGACGGTCCCAGGCTAGGAGTAAAGCTTTGTGTCGTGTATCCATCAAGGTTACAAGAGTGGGCCTTCGGCTCCTAAAGTCCATATCGATGATGATTCGCTGAATGGTTCACACACTGACACTTGTTGATGGTGAAGCATCGAAATTTACAGCAATTTGCGAAAGGGTTGCACTTCCGTCATGTTTAACGGTTCTTTTCAGTCGTCGTTGGTCCCGTCCTTGGAGGATCTTTTTCCGGCCGCAGCGAAGTCCGAGATTTGATGTTTTACCGGATTCCTGATATTCAAGTTGTGGTGCTGGCAGAAGAGCCAACACCATGTTAGTAGTTGAGGCCGAAATGCACGCGTTTTAGCTCACGCAGGCTGGCGTGAGGAGGGAAGAACTATACTGACGTGAGGTCTGGAACATGACGAGGAATTAGAATTCAGAAAGCGGACGTAATTAGTTTGATACTTAACCTTAATCCATTAATGATGAACGTCGCTCTTGACGGTACATGAGTCACAATATTATCTGTTCAGAAGACATAGTAACTGAATATGGCGCCTTGCTAGGTCGTAGCAAATGACGTAGCTGAAGGCTATGCTAAACTGTCGTCTCTGCAAATGAGAGCGTCTGTATACAGTGAACCATCGCTAACAAAGTCGGCTGTACAACTGGGGCGGGTGCTAGGGAGTCTCTCTAGACTAGACCTGCCGTGTGGCGGTGCTCGGTCTGCAATCACTGATAGTGGCGACACGCGGGTCCGACGTATACTAACGGACCGCGGCCGATTTAAAGGCTACCACCTAGCAAGTGTGGTGTCTGGCGGTGACACCACACAAGTCACACTCGTGAAATGGTCATACTAGAAAATCCACAGGTCGTCGCTACCTCGGAGATGACGTGTGCTGTCGCTCGTGCGCCGACTACAACACTACGTTCAGACTCACTTAAATTTTGATAACCTACCACCGCTCTAACAACTGCGCCAGACACTTGTTGTCTTTTATAGGCGTTGCCGACCGCAGCACCGTACTCTGCCTGTTTACATATCTCTGTAATTGAATACACATGCCTAGACCAGTTTCTTTAGCTTTTCTAAGTATTTTCAAGTACCTGGTTGCACAGAGCTAAATGTAGTATATCATAAATCGTGACTGATTACTGAGGCAGCCTAGTACACTGTGTTTCGGTGGAAAGGCCCTCTTTCTCAACTCCATGCAGTCACATGAGAGTCGTTGAGAACGATCCGCACTTGTTAACACATATCCACACAGATATTTCTCAGATTTACTGTAGTTCAGAGTAATGACATTTATATCAAAAATATTGGCAAGTTGTCTTACGCAATTAGCTGTCTACATCTACATGGTTACTCCGCAAGCCACAGTACGGTGCGATGCGTAAGGACGCTTTACCGCAGCTAGTCGTTCTACTCGCAAACAGAAGGAGGAAAAAACGACTATGTATGTGCCTCCGTATCAGGCCTAATTTCTCATATCTTGTCTCCGTGGTCCCTACGCGAAATGTATGCTGACGGCAGTGGGATCGTTGCGCAGTCAGTTACAAGCGTCGGTTCTACAAACTATTCAATTAGAGGCCGAAATGTCGAAACATTATTAATTAAATGTTAAATTAGAGATCGAAATTTTATTCATTAAATAAAAATGGAATCTATGGGATATATTATATACAGTTCATGTATGAGAAATTTACAAAACAACACTAATTAGAAGAAGCCGTTTGTATATAGGACACAAAAAAAAACTATCTACACAAAATTTTAGTGCGCTTAGAAGAGATAGAAACACTTCCTTGTATGACATAATTGTCACAGGTGGACCATTTGCTTGATAGATGTCCATGAAGAATTATTCCAGGGGTAGTCAACATTTTCACCTACTGGCCACTTTCGTATCTCTGTTACCAGTAACATTTTCTAGCCACCCACCTGTTCCATAGTAACGATTACATATGAATTAGGAAAATAACTCTACTTCGTAAAATTTATAAAGCAGAGTTACAGGAACTTAAAGCATATAAAATAACTAATTACCAAATACACAATGCGATCAAAAGTATCCGGACACCAGGCTGAAAATGAATTACAAGTTCGTGGTGCCCTCCATCGGTAATGCTGGAATTCAGTATGGTGTTAGCCCACCCTTAGTCTTAATGATAGCTTCCGCTCTCGCAGGCATACGTTCAATCAGGTGCTGCAAGGTTTCTTGGGGAATGACAACCATTCTTCACGGAATGCTACACTGAGGAGAGGTATCGATGTCCTTCGGTGAGGCCTGGCACGAAGTCGGCGCCGGCCTGTGCGGCCGTGCTGTTCCAGGCGCTTCAGTCTGGAACCGCGCGACCGCTACGGTCGCAGGTCCGAATCCTGCCTCGGGCATGGATGTGTGTGATGTCCTTAGGTCAGTTAGGTTTAAGTAGTTATACGTTCTAGGGGGCTGATGTCCTCAGATGTTAAGTCGCATAGTGCTCAGAGCCATTTGAACCATTTCACCTCCCACCTAACGGTCATAGTACTTGCAGTGGGCCCTGATGCAGTTTGGAATTTTTATGTGATGGTCGGGATAGATGTCTGCCTATTACACGTGACGACCCTCTTCAACTGTCGGCAGTCTCTGTCAGTCAACAGACGAGGTCGGCCTATACACTTTCCACTCACTACCATATCGGAAACAGCGGACCTAGGGATGTTTAGGGGTGTGGAAATATCGCGTACAGACGTATGACACAAGTGACACCCAATCACCTGACCACGTTCAAAGTCCGTGTGTTCTGCGGAGCGCCCCGTTCTGCTCTCTCACGATGTCTAATGATTACTGATGTCGCTGATATGGAGTACCTGACAGCAGGTTGAAGCACAATGCACCTAATATGATAAACCTTTTTTTTTGGGGATGTCCGGATTCTTTTGATCACACAGTGTACTTCATGTCAAAGTTTTATGAAAAGTTAATTTTATTTACTTTCCTTTTTTTTTAAAGTTGTGTTAAGGTCTTATGGGATCAAACTGCTAAGATCATCGGTCCCTAAGCTTACACACTACTTAATCGAACTTAAACTAACTTATGCTGAGGACGACACACACACCCTTGCCCGAGGGAGGAGAACCTCCGACGGGGGGAGCCTCGCGCATCATGACAAGACGCCATAAACCACGCGGCTACCGGTCGCACCAAAAGTTAATTAAAATATTTTTAAAATCCTTCCTGCCTACCGTCCATAATGAAACCTGGAACACTTGGTCGTGGGCAGTGGAGATCGGGTTGACAACCACTGAAGCACTAATGATGTTCACAGATGGTGTTCATAATGCTGTGTGATGAAAATAGTTTTATAGATGCTGCCGAACTCCTATGGATTTGTTTTGGTAGGGGTAGATAAAGCATTTGGAATACAAGACTGGAATAAGCATTCCAGAAGAGATGGTTACTAGTTTGGCTGAGGCTACAACCATTATGCATGGAGCACGTGGTTGTTCTGAGTATGTTAGACAGTCGTTGGTAAAACCTTCATGGACCCCTAGCCGTCAAACGGTGCAACTGCGACATTTTTGTCACATAGAAAAAGTGTTTCTTTGCTAATATAAAAACACTAAAATTTTGTGAGTTGTGAATATGCTCATATTAATACCTCTGCTTGCAGAACGCCTTATACAGTAGGTACTGGGAGATGAAGAAACTTACGCAGGATAGAGTAGCATGGAGAGCTGCATCAAACCAGTCTCTGGGCTGAAGACCACAACAACAACAACAACAACAACGACATAAAGCTACAATTTTTTTTTCCTGGCCTGTCGGTAGGTGGCACGCTCAGTTTGCCACGACCGGGGATTTATCTGCGTGTGCAGCTGACGCATGTGTTTTTCTGGGGGTTGTCTGTCTGGGACGCAGACTCTCTGGATCTGAGCCTGAGCTCGCTGTGGTGGAGTCGGCATGAATCGAACCCTGTCAGCATGAGTGGGCTGTGTGCGACAACTTCGCTGGCTGGCCTCAGCCAATAACGTAATGCAATTTTGTAAACGTCTCTATGGGAACGCCTCACTGTTGACACAGCTGTGTAGACGTCTTCTGTTTTCTCAAGCAGCCAATGGCGCTTCGCAGCTGAAAGCTGGCAACGGGCGGTAGAGCTGCCAGCTATTCCCTTACACTGTCTCACCTACAGCTGTGGAGGTCTGCTCGCCACATATGGATGGCGGATGTTTACTTTGAAAAGCGTGTCTGCAGTTACTGGAGAGTCGCCACTTCCCAAACACTATGGAGTTTGGCTAGGCCTGTTTCCTGCTACCTCGGTTGGTGGTCGTGGCAAAAATAAACAGGGCGTTATTTCTTGAGAGCGTTATCAAAGTGTCCACCACGGTTCGTGAAAACCCCTGTGTTTTGCTATTGAGCTGGCCGTTGTGACCGAGCGGTTCTAGGCGCTTCAGTCTGGAACCGCGCTGCTGCTACGGTCGCAGGTTCGAATCCCGCCTCGGGCATGATGTGTAAGATGTCCTTAGGTTAGTTAGGTTTACGTAGTTCTAAGTCCAGGGGACTGACGACCTTAGATGTTAAGTCCCATAGTGCTTAGAGCCGTTTGAACCATTTCAGTTTTGCTATTGGGTTCCCTTAGCGCTCTTTCCATAAGATAGCCTAGTTTATACTGCTGCTTGCTATTTGTTGAAACCCTTTAAGTTGATCAGCATCGCAGTAATACGAAGTTAGCCAGGCAGTATAGTGGTTGGCACATTGTACTATATAATTGGATTTGAGCACTATGGGACTTAACATCTGAGTTCATCAGTCCCCTAGAACTTGGAACTACTTAAACTCAACTAACCTAAGCACATCACAGACATCCATGTCCGAGGCAGGATTCGATCCTGAGACCGCAGCGGTCGCGCGGTTCCAGACTGAAGCGCCTAGAACCACTCGGCCTCAAGGGTCGGCGCAAATTGTACTCTCATTCAAATCCACAACGAACATCCCGGCTTAGCTTCTCCAAATCACTCCAGGCAACTGCCGGGTTGGTTCCCTTGAAAGGACACGGCCGATTTGTCTCCACATCTTGACACAGCTCAACCTCTGGTTCTAATGATCGCGATGTCGACGAGGCATTAAAACCTAATCTTCTTCTTTCCAGTAATAAGAACATTGCTGAGTTAGAAATAAACTCAGTAATAATTGGGACAGAATTTTGTGTATTTCCGTTTGTGAGAGATTTGCGTAAATGGTGTGTGTATTGTCTAGGTTTGCGCATCTTTAATATTTGTCATTATCAGTTAACACTGAGTGCTAATCATATGCTTTACACTTAGTTAACAAACAGTCCCGAAATAGTGATATGCAGACATACAGATTTAGTGAATTCAGTGTTCCTGGATACACAGTACCAAAAGTGTGCCAAGAATACCGAATTTCAGACATTGCCCTTCACCACAGACGACGCAATGGTCAACTACCTTCACTTAACGACCGAGAGCAGCGGCGTTTGCGTAGAGTTGTCAGTGCTAACAGACAAGCAACACACAGAAATCATTGTGGTACTTACGACGAACGGTCCGTTAGAGCAGTGCGGCGAAATATGGCGGTAATGGTCTATGGCAGCAGACGACCGACGCGAGTACTTTTTCTAAGGGCACGACATCGCTTTCAGCTCCTCTCCTGGTCTTTTGACCATATAAGTTCGATCCTAGTCGACTGTAAAACCGTGACCTGGTCAGATGAGTGCCGATTTCAGTACATAAGAGCTGGAGTTCGAGGCTGGCGCTGACCAAACAATGCAGTGGACACATGTTGCCAACAAACTAAAAAAACTAAAGTAAACTCCGTCAGAACAGGCCTTGGAAGACCCAACGGTACCGACCGGCTGCCGTGTCGTCATCAGCTCACAGGCGTCACTGGATGCGAATATGGAGGGGCATCTGGTCAGCACACCGCTCTCTCAGCCATATGTCAGTTTACGAGACCGGAGCCGCTACTTCTCAATCAAGTAGCTCTTCAGTTTGCCTCACAAGGGCTGAGTGCACCCCACTCGCAGACCGGTTGGTCACCCGTCCAAGTGCTAGCCCAGCCCGACAGCGCTTAACTTTGGTGATCTGACGGGAACCGGTGTTACCGCTGCGGCAATCCGATATGTTACTTACAAAGCTACCAGTGTGGGATCCGTACCAGATAGAGTCGATAGAAGAGATAGAGAAGATCCAACGGAGAGCAGCGCGCTTTGTTACAGGATCATTTAGAAATCGCGAAAGTGTTACGGAGATGATAGATAAACTCCAGTGGAAGACTCTGCGCGAGAGACGCTCAGTAGCAAGCTACTGGCTTTTGTTGAAGTTTCGAGAACATACCTTCACCGAGGAGTCGAGCAGTATATTGCTCCCTCCTACGTATATCTCGCGAAGAGACCATGAGGATAAAATCAGAGAGATTACAGCCCACACTGAGGCATACCGACAATCCTTCTTTCCACGAACAATACGAGACTGGAATAGAAGGGAGAACGGATAGAGGTACTCAGGGTACCCTCCGCCTACGACAGTGAAAAATGCGCCACATTGTAGAGCATCTCAAAGAATTTGTATTCCCGCGTCAGAAGTGCCAAGTATCGTCGCCAGAGTGCAGCATGGTCGCATGAAGTGAAAATGGCGACTCCACAGCAGCGCACGGAAGCAGTACTGTGGTTTGCAGAAACAAAATCGCCGATTACTGTGTAAAGAAATTATCGTCGTGCGTATGAATGTGATCCACCTGATGTGAAAACTGTTAAGAAATGGTATAGGAAGTTTCTGGAAACAGGAGGTATTCGGAAACATCCTGGCGGTGCACGTTACGGAGTTTCAGAAGAGACGGTGGAGGACATCAGACAAACGTTTCTCAGAAGCCCACATAAGTCATTTCGTCAAGCATCTAGGCAACTTGATGTACCTCGATCAACATTGCATCTTGTAGTTCACCAGCTTCTTCGTATGTGTGCTTCCTGAGTGCAAATTCTGCAACATCTGACGCCGAACGACAAATGATACCGATAACAATTTGCTGTGGATATACTGCAGCTTATTGATATGGATGCCAGCTTCCTGGAAAAATGTTTATTCTCAGATGAGACAACCTTTCATCTATCAAGAAGGGTTAATAGGCATAATGTTCGGATTTGGGGTTTGCAAATTCGCACACTGTCATTGAACATGTTCGTGATAGCCCTAAACTAAACGTCTGGTACTGACCAATGCACGACAGCGTTGTTGGACCGTTCTTCTTTGCGGAACAAACACTGAATGAGTCACTGTATATGGACATGCTAGAGCAGTTTGTGTACCCTCTGATACAAGACTTGCAACTCAACATCAGTTTTCAACAAGATGGAGCTCTGCCGCATTGGTCAACGGATGTTCACAAGTTCCTGGATAATAAATTTCCCAATCGTTGGATCGGACATGGAGGACCCATTGCCTGGCCACCACGTTCACCCGACATTACGCCACTTGATTTGTTCATGTGGGGATTCGTGAAGGACCGAGTGTATGCGACCAAAGTGGACGACATTCCTGCGTTGCGACATCGTATCACTAATGCGATTGCAACAGTAACAGAGGAAATGTTACAAAGAACTCGGCAAGAAATTGAATGTAGACTCGATATTCTTCGTGCTACAAGTGGTTCATATGTAGAGGTGTATTCATGATAAAAAAATAAATTATTTCAGATGCTCTACAATGTGGTGCATTTTTCATTGTATCTACTGTGTCTTCTCTTCCTGGGTCTCTGAAATCAGGGAGATTTGAGTGGGACACCCTGTACTTCTACATCTACGTGATTACTCTGCTATTCACAATAAAGTGCCTGGCAGAGGGTTCAGTGAAGCACCTTCAAGCTGTCTCTCTACCGTTCCCCTCTCCAACGGCACGCGGGAAAAACGAGCACTGAATTTTTTCTGTGCGAGCCCTCATTTCTCTTATTTTACCGTGATGACCATTTCTCCCTATATAGGTGGGTGCAAACACAATTTTTCGCTATCGGATGAGAAAACTGGTGATTGAAATTTCATGAGAAGATCCCGTCGAAACGAAAAACGCCTTTGTTTTAATGATTGAAACTCCCATTCACGTATCACGTCTGTTGCACTATCTCCCCTATTCCACGATAATACAAAACGAGCTGCCCTTCTTTGCACTTTTTCGGTGTCATCCGTCAGTCCCACCTGATGCAGATCCCACACCGCACAGCAGTACTCCAGAATAGGGCGGGCAAGCGTAATGTAAGCAGGCTCTTTAGTAGACCTGTTGCACCTTCTAAGTGTTCTGCCAATGAATCGCGGTCTTTGGTTTGATCTACCACAATATTATCTATGTGATCGTTCCAATTTAGGTTATTTGTAATTATAATCCCTAAGTATTTAGTTGAATTTACAGCCCTCAGATTTGTGTGACTTATCGCGTAATCGAAATTTAGCTGATTTCTTTTAGTACTCATGTGAATAACTTCGCACTTTTCTTTAGTCAGTGTCAATTGCCACTTTTCGAACCATACAGATATCTTATCTAAATCATTTTGCAAGTCGTTTTGATCATATTATGACTTTACAAGACGGCAAATGACAGCATCATCTGCAAACAATCTAAGACGGCTACTCAGATTGTCTCCTATGTCGTTAATAGAGATCAGGAACAATAGAGGGCCTATAACACTTCCTTGGGGAACGCCGGATATTACTTCTGTTTTACTCGATGACTTTCCGTCCATTACTACGAACTGTGACCTTTCTGACAGGAAATCACGAATCCAGTCGCACAACTGAGGCGATACTCCATAGGCAAGCAGTTTGATTAGAAGACGCATGTGAGAAACGGTGTCGAAAGCCTTCTGGAAATCTAAAAATATGGAATCAATTTGACATCCCCTGTCGATAGCACTTATTACTTCATGAGTACAAAGAGCTAGTTGTGTTTCACAAGAACGATGTTTTCTGAATCCGTGTTGACTATATGTCAATAAATCGTTTTCTTCGAGGTACTTCATAATGTTCGTATACAGTATATGTTCCAAAACCTTGCTGAAAATCGACGTTAGTGATATAGGCCTGTAATTGAGCGGATTACTCCTACTTCCCTTTTTGGGTATTGGTGTGACTTGAGCAATTTTCCCGTCTTTAGGTACGGATCTTTCTGTGAGCGAGTGGTTGTATATAATTGCTAAATATGGAGCTATTTTATCAGCATACTCTGAGAGGAACCTGACTGGTATACAATCTGGACCGGAGGCCTTACCTTTATTAAGTGATTTAAGCTGCTTTGTTACACCGAGGATATCTACTTCTATGTTTCTCATCTTGGCAGTTGTTCTTGATTGGAATCAGGAATATTTACTTCGCCTTCTTTGGTGAAAGAGTTTCGGAAAACCGTGTTTAATAACTCTGCTTTGGTGGCACTGTCATCAGTGACTTCACCGTCATTATCGAGCAGTGAAGGTATTGATTGCGTCTTGCCACTGGTGTGCTTTACATGTGACCAGAATCTCTTTGGGTTTTCTGCAAGATTTCGAGACAGAATTTCGTTGTGGAAATTATTAAAAGCATCTCGCATTGAAATACGCGATGTATTTCGAACTTCCGTAGAAATTGGCCAATCTTGGGGATTTTCCGTTCTTTTAAATTTGGCATGCTTTATTCGTTGCTACTGCAACAACGATCTGACCCGTTTTGTGTACCGTGGGGGATCGGTACCATCACTTATTAATTTCTGTGGTATATATCTCTCAAATGCTGTCGATACTATCTCTTTGAAAACATTCCACAACTTTTTTACACTTACATGATATTTTCCGAAAGAATAATGGATTTCTACTGTTAATGTTAAACCTCTGGTTTAGTCAGTTAATCCGGGTCCCATCTCCTTAAATTCCCACCTTTTTGCAGTTTCTTCAGTTTTAATCTACAGTTCATAACCAATAAATTGTGATCAGAGTCCACATCTGCCCCTGGAAATGTCTTACAGTTGAAAACCTGGTTCCTAAATCTCTGTCTTACCATTATATAATCTATCTGATACCTTCTAGTATCTCCAGGATTCTTCCATGTATACAACCCTCTTTTATGATTCTTGAACCAAGTGTTAACTATGATTAAGTTATGCTCTGTGCAAAATTCTACCAGACGGCTTCCTCTTTCATTTCTTAGCCCGAATCCATATTCACCTACTATGTTTCCTTCTCTCCCTTTTCCTACTCTCGAATTACAGTCACCCATGACTATTAAATTTTCGTCTCCCTTCACTACCTGAATAATTTCTTTTATCTCATCATACATTTCATCAATTTCTTCATCATCTGCAGAGCTAGTTGGCATATAAACTTGTACTACTGCAGTAGGCGTGAGCTTCGTGTCTATCTTGGCCACAATAATGCGTTCACTGTGCTGTTTGTAGTAGCTTACCCGCACTCCTTTTTTTTTTATTCATTATTAAACCTACTCCTATTTGATTTTGTATTTATAACCCTGTATTCTCCCGACCAAAATTCTTGTTCCTCCTGCCACCGAACTTCACTAATTCCCACTATATCCAACTTTAACCTATCCATTTGCCTTTTTAAATTTTCTAACCTACGTCACGTCGAAATGAAGTGTAAGCTAGAAACAAACAGAGATTGAGAGCTGCCAGCCAGTCGAAAGATGGAAGATGGAAAGTACACGAGCAACTATCGCAATTATCTTACGTGGTGTAGAAAATCACGGAAGATCTAAAAGTGAATATCTACAGGTGTTTTTTGTACCTGATTCCTCGAATGACAGTAGAGTCAACAGCCTTCAGTGCGTAAACGTGAAGCGCCTGTGTCCCAGAATCAAACTTACCTTTGATGTCGATAGGAGGTTCATTTGATGGTCCTCCATAGCTGGTCGTAACGTAGTGAATTTCGTAAAGCGGCAGGAAAATAGCAGCTTCGTTGAACCAGACGCTGTAGTAGAAGCCGTAGAGCAAGTCGGCGAGAGCGAACATTGACGACGCCTCTGGCTGTTGCCTCTCACACTGCGCGCTGAAGTCGTCGCGAAAGGCGGGGTACTGCTCGTGGTACGACAGCAGGCGATAATTCAACAGCGGCAGCCTGTTGACGCACGAGCGGCGAGGTTGAACGTTAAAAGCAAATAAAACAAACACGCCAAATCATGTACAGTGCAAGCAAGAACGTAAAAATGTTCATGATGGAATTTTCGCTCTGCAGCGGAATGTGTGCGCTTATTTGAAACTCCCTGGCAGATTAAAACTGCATACTGGACTGCGACTAGAACCGTCGTGTCTTTTCTTTTTTTAAGCAAAGGTCTGTCCTTGTGATGAGCTACAGTGATAAACATGATCGTCCATTCATCGTGACCGGACCAAATATCTCACGAAATAAGCGTCAAACGAAAAAAACTACAAAGAACGAAATTTGTCTAGATTGAAGGGGGAATCCAGATGGCGCTATGGTTGGCCCGCTAGATCGCGCTGCCATAGGTCAAACGGATATCAACTGCGTTTTTTAAAGTAGCAACCCCCACTTTTTATTACATATTCGCGTAGTACGTAAAGAAATATGAATGTTTTAGATGGACCACGCTTTTCAGTTTGTGATAGATGGCGCTGTAATAGTCACAAGCATATGGCTCACGATCTTAGACGAACAGTTGGTAACAGTTCGGTTTTTTAAATTAAAATACAGAACTTGAACATTTTATTTCGGTTGTTCCAATGTGATACATGTACCTTTGTGAACTTATCATTTCTGAGAACGCATGCTGTTACAACGTGATTACCTGTAAATACCACATTGATGCTCAAAATTATGTCCGTCAACCTCAATGCATTTGGCACTACGTGTAACGACATTCCTCTCAACAACGAGTAGTTCGCCTTCCGTACTGTTCGCATATGCATTGTCAATACGCTGAGGCATGTTGTCAGGCGTTGTCGGTGGATCACGATAGCAAATATCCTTCAACTTTCCCTACAGAAAGAAATCCGGGGACGTCAGATCCGGTGAAAGTGCGGGCCATGGTATGGTGCTTTGACGACTAATCCACCTGTTATGAAATATGCTATTCAATACCGCTTCAACCGCACGCGAGCTATGTGCCGGACATCCATCATGTTGGAATTACATCGGGATTCTGTCATGCAGTGAAACATCTTGTAGCAACATCGGTAGAACATTACGTAAGAAATCAGCATACATTGCACCATTTAGATTGCCATCGATAAAATGGGGGCCAATTATCCTTGCTCCCATAATGCCGCACCATACATTAACCCACCAAGGTCCCTGATATTTCACTTGTCGAAGCCATCGTGGATTTTCCGGTTGTCCAATAGTGCATATTATGCCTGTTTACGTTACCGCTGTTGGTGAATGATGCTTCGTCGCTAAATAGAACGCGTGCAAAAAATCTGTAATGGTCCCGTCATTTCTCTTGTTCCCAGTGGCAGAATTGTACACGACGTTCAAAGTCGTCGCCATACAAATCCTGGTGCATAGAAATATGGTACGGGTGCAATCGATGTTGATGTTGCATTCTCAACACCGACGTTTTGATTACCGATTCTCGCGCAATTTGACTGCTACTGCTGTGCGGATTAGCCGCGACTGCAGCTTTAACACCTACTTGGGCATCATAATTTGTTGCAGGTCGTGGTTGACGTTTCACATGTGACTGAACGCTTCCTGTTTCCTTAAATAACGTAACTATCCGGACACTTAGATGATGTCGTCCAGGGTACCGAGCAGCATACATAGCAAACGCCCGTTGGGCATTTTGATTACAATAGCCATACATCAACACGGTATCGACCTTTTCCACAGTTGGTAAACGGTCCATTTTAACACGGGTAATGTATCACGAAGCAAATGCCTTCCGCACTGGCGTAATGTTACGTGATACCACGTACTTATACGTTTGTGACTATTACAGCGCCATCTATCACAAAGCGAAAAAAGTGGTCCAACTAAAACATTCATATTTCTTTACGTACTACGCGAATATGTAATAATAAATGGGGGTTCCTGTTTTATGAAATGCAGTTGATATCCGATGGACCTATGGCAGCGCCATCTAGCGGGCCAACCATAGCGCCATCTGGTTTCCCCCTTCAAGCGACAAGTTTCGTTCTTTGTAGTTTTTTCGTTTGACGCTTATTTCGTGAGATATTTGGCCCAGTCATTATCAATGGAGCACCCTGTATAACGTTAAACAAATGTTGATGTAATTTTTTACCATTGCCAACAGGTTCCGCTATTTATCTACATAAAGCATGGAACTTTAACGTACGACAATAGCAGTGTACATTTTTATCCGCAGAAGACGTACACGAATGTCTATGTTCTGTGTTATTCCCCCCATCTCCGGACAATCCAAGCCAAGGCACGCTCACGACTCCGTCTCCTCAAGCTCCTTTCCGGCCGTACATGGGTCTGGACCCCTCCACCATACTCCACACCTATAAATCCCTCAACAACCCTATCCTCTGCTACGCCCATCCTGCCTGGAACTCCGCCCCTCCTACCTTTTACAAATTCCTTCAGATCTTTGAATGCCATGCCCTCCGCCTCGCCTATCGCATCCGTCTCCCCTCCCCCACGTGGATCCTGTACGACCTAATTCCGTTCCCCCACCTCCTACTTTTCCTCGAACAGATACGGATCCTCTACACCTCCCGTAAACTCGATCCTGCTCACCCGCTTGTCTTACCTATCCTCTCCCACCCCTGTCCGCTGCCGCGCCTATATTCCCACGTCCCACCTGCTCTCCATCTCTCCACCCTCCTTACCCTCTCCCAAGGTGGCTTCCGCCAGCTCCCCTCCTACCACATTTGATCCTCCCTCCCTCTTCCTGTGTTTCTTCTTTTGGGCACCCTCCTTCCCTTCTCTCCTCCTTCCCTCCCTCCTCCCTTTCTCCCCACTCCTCCCCCGGGCTTTCCCTACCCCCGTCTCTCTACTCCTCGTCCCATCTCCTCTGCCATTGGCACCTTTGCTCTCCCATCTCACTCCCCCTCACCCTTCTCACCCTCTTGGCAGGTCCCCGGACTCGCACACGTTACATGAACATTCGCGCGCCGGAGATCATCGCCATCCGTTTCTCGTGTGTGCCGTCGTGTTTTGTGTTCAGTGATCACCGTCACACTCCATCGTTCACATGTGCCGTCGACATCATCAGTGTTAGTGCGTCGTGTCAACAGTTTGTAGTGTGGATTATCGTCGAGTGTGAACGACTCCGTGGTTTTGTATTTATGTGGCTACTGTTTTATTACCCGCCATTATGTAAATTATGTGTATTCCTTCTGTTTTTTTTCTCATTGTCTTTTCTACGGCTGAAGAGCAGCGTAGAATGCTGCTGCCAGCCTGCCTGTTGTACAGGCAATCGCAACAAAGGAAAAAAAATTCTGTGTTATTACACAGGGTGGTCAGAAATAGTCTGAAAAGTTTGTGATGGTGTTGCAAGGTATATTGTCATGAGAAATAATTCTCAAAAAAAAATTCGATACCTAGCGCCGTTTCCGAGATAATAGCACTGGATTTAACCAATCAGACAGTTACGTGATGAAATTTCAAGCTCGCCGCCAGATATAATTGTCGTCAGTTGGTGTCAGCGTCGATGGACGCACACGAAACTGCTCAACCTTTGAGTTGGTTCGATGCTTACCACTATCACATGTCCCATTTTTATATCATTTTTTTGGTTTCCGGGAAAGCAAACCAAGAACACGTTCGGCAATCCCGTTTCTTGAAGCTGCACATTCCGTAACTTGACTGGATAACTTCAGTGCTAATTAACTCAGAAACAGCGCAATGTGTCGAATTTTCTTTGTGACATTTATTTCTGAGTGCAACCTGCCCTGTAACACACTTAGACGCTTTTCAGACTTTTCCAGGCCACACTGTGTACAGGGTGAGTCACTAAGTGCTGCCAGCTAGAATAAATCCGAAAGTATGATAGTAGTTGAAAAGTTTGTGGGACATATGTTGCATGGAACAACAGGGGTCATAATATGACGTTGGTTTTCTGTTGCTCGGTGGGGTCGCTTCAGAGATATGAAGCGCACCTTCGTTTTTTAAATGCGATGCTATAGTTTGGTACTTGTTTTCTGACGGCGGCTATCGAGACGAATCCAATGATGTGTAACAGTAAGGTCTTTGAAGGTCAACGAAGATCAAAAATGTGGTCGTTGTTGTTGTGGTCTTCAGTCCTGAGACTGGTTTGATGCAGCTCTCCATGCTACTCTATCCTGTGCAAGCTTCTTCATCTCCCAGTACCTACTGCGGCCTACATCCTTCTGAATCTGCTTAGTCTATTTATCTCTTGGTCTCCCTCTAAGATTTTTACCCTCCCTGCTGCCCTCCAGTACTAAATTGGTGATCCCTTGATGCCTCAGAACATGTCCTACCAACCGATCCCTTCTTCTTGTCAAGTTGTGCCACAAACTCCTCTTCTCTCCAATTCTATTCAATGCCTCCTCATTAGTTATGTGATCTACCCATCTAATCTTCAGCATTCTTCTGTAGCGCCACATTTCGAAAGCTTCTATTCTCTGCTTGTCTAAACTATTTATCGTCCATGTTTCACTTCCATACATGGCTACACTCCATACAAATACTTTCAGAAACGACTTCCTGACACTTAAATTAATACTCGATGTTAACAAATTTCTCTTATTCAGAAACGCTTTCCTTGCCATTGCCAGTGTACATTTTATATCCTCTCTACTTCGACCATCATCAGTTATTTTACTCCCCAAATAGCAAAACCCATTTACTACTTTAAGAGTCTCATTTCCTAATCTAATTACCTCACCATCACCCGATTTAATTCGACTACATTCCAGGATCCTCGTTTTGCTTTTGTTGATGTTCATCTTATATCCTCCTTTCAAGACACTGTTCAGTTCAACTGCTCTTCCTGGTCCTTTGCTGTCTCTGACAGAATTACAATGTCATCGGCAAACCTCAAAGTTTTTCTTTCTTCTCCATGGATTTTAATACCTACTCCGAACTTTTCTTTTGTTTCCTTTACTGCTTGCTCAGTATACAGATTGAATAACATCGGGGATAGGCTACAACCCTGTCTCACTCCCTTCCCAACCATTGCTTCCCTTTCATGTCCCTCGACTCTTATAACTGCCATCTGGTTTCTGTTCAAATTGTAAATAGCCTTTCGCTCCCTGTATTTTACCCCTGCCACGTTCACAATTTGAAAGAGACCATTCCAGTCAACATTGTCAAAAGCTTTCTCTAAGTCTTTTTTTTTTTTTTTTTCTCTTCTGACTGATTGATGTGACCCGCCACGAATTCCTTTCCTGTGCTAACCTCTTCATCTCAGAGTAGCACTCGCAACCTACGTCCTCAATTATTTGCTTGACGTATTCCAATCTCTGTCTTCCTCTACAGTTTTTGCCCTCTACAGCTCCCTCTAGTACCATGGAAGTCATTCCCTCATGTCTTAGCAGATGTCCTATCATCCTGTCCCTTCTCCTTATCAGTGTTTTCCACATATTCCTTTCCTCTCCGATTCTGCGTAGAACCTCCTCATTCCTGACCTTATCAGTCCACCTAATTTTCAACATTCGTCTATAGCACCACATCTCAAATGCTTCGATTCTCTTCTGTTCCGGTTTTCCCACAGTCCATGTTTCACTACCATACAATGCTGTACTCCAGACGTACATCCTCAGAAATTTCTTCCTCAAATTAAGGCCGGTATTTGATATTAGTAGACTTCCCTTGGCCAGAAATGCCTTTTTTGCCATAGCGAGTCTGCTTTTGATGTCCTTCTTGCTCCGTCCGTCATTGGTCATTTTACTGCCTAGGTAGCAGAATTCCTTAACTTCATTGACTTCGTGACCATCAATCCTGATGTTAAGTTTCTCGATGTTCTCATTTCTTCTACATCTCATTACCTTCGCCTTTCTCCGATTTACTCTCATACCATACTGTGTACTCATTAGACTGTTCATTCCGTTCAGCAGATCATTTAATTCTTCTTCACTTTCACTCCCGATAGCAATGTCATCAGCGAATCGTATCATTGATATCCTTTCACCTTGTATTTTAATTCCACTCCTGAACCTTTCTTTTATTTCCATCATTGCTTCCTCGATGTATAGATTGAAGAGTAGGGGCGAAAGACTTAACACCCTTCATAATACGTTCAAATGGTTCAAATGGCTCTGAGCATTATGGGACTTAACATCTTTGGTCATCAGTCCCCTAGAACTTAGAACTACTTAAACCTAACTAACCTAAGGACATCACGCACATTCATGCCCGAGTCAGGATTCGAACCTGCGACCATAGCGGTGCCGCGGTTCCAGACTGAAGCGCCTAGAACCGCTCAGCCACATGCAACTGGTTCTTCAACGCATCAGGAACATATCCGGCAAAGGGTAGTTACTAACGAGGGAACGGAAATTGGTACTCTTGCAACCGTGGTTTCCAGATCCTTGTGTTAGTTCGCGTCAAATCGCAAGGGAATCTGGCATGAGCCAGAGTAGTGTTGTTCATGTTCTGCATCGCCATAAATATCAACGTTACCATATCAGTCTCCACCAAGAATTAACTGGTACAGATTGTATGCGTCACATTGAATTCTGCAGATGGACTCAACTTCAGATTCAGAGGGATGACTCATTTATTAAACTGCTTTTATTTACTCGGGAGGCTACATTCACGAACCTTAGAAATGATAATTTGCATAACATGCCTTATTGGGAAACTGAAAATCCATGTTGGCTGCGACAAGCTGCACACCAAAAACCATGGTCGGTGAATGCATGGCGTGGGATTCTGGACGACAGACTTATTTCAACGAAGGTAATCTTAATGGTAGGAAGTACACCACATTCCTGCTAGAAGTGTTACGTCTGTTATTGGAAGAAATACCTTTAGGAACAGAAAGTTGTACCGACACGATGGGTGTCCGGCACATTTTCGCTGATGGCTAGATATGATTTGCAGAGAGAATTCCGAAACTTTTGGATTGCACGCGGAGGAGATGTGTCGTGGCCGGCTCGTTCGCCATACTTGACGCCTCTGGATTTTTTCTTGTGGGGAATCGTAAAAGACATTGTTTATAAATACGTTCCAACTACAGATGAAGATATGCGAGAGAGAATTGTCAGAGCATGTGCTTCGGTAAGTCCCGATGTGATAAGGAATACCACTCAATCCATGAAAAGAAGATTGCAGCACTGCACTGATACCAATGGTCATCACTTCGAACACCTCCTGTAAATGGAGGATCATGCCCCCTTTGTGACCTTCGTTGACTTTCAAGAACCTTACTGTTACACATCACTGGATTCGTCTCGATAGCCGCTGTCAGAAAATAAGTACCAGACTATAGCATCCCATTAAAAAAAAAAAGAAAAACAAAAAAACAGTGGATTTTCATACCTCCATAGCAGCCGCACCTAGCAACAAAAAACTAATGTCACAGTATGGCTCCAGTTGTCCCATGCAACATTTGTCCCAGAAAGTTTCCAGCTCGTATCATACTTTCGGAGTTATTCTTGGTGGCAACAGTTAGTGACTCACTGTATAGTCTGAACTGATTTTAAATGTATACAGAGTGGTCCAGAAAAATGTAGACACTCGTCGATAGTCAGTATTAACAGAACAAAATGACATTCCGTTACAATTCTTGCACGAGTGTAGGGTTATTTTACGTGTTTAAAATGACCCCCATTAGCAGCCGAGCAACGTCGATTCCTCTCTACTGTTGACCTAACAACGACTGCCAGTGTAGCCAGAGGTTTGCCCAAGACATCATTGTTTAGATGAATTATAAAAACATAGGTAGTACACGAAAGCAACAGTACTCCCTCTGGTAAAAGTAGTAGCACCGTTCATTACAATAGTTTGCTCTGCTCATCTGTTGCGTATCATATGACCCATCTGAAGACAAAATACAATATCAAAAATTGAAGACCAAGCGGAATCCCGTAATGACCAGTTGCTGTAACCATCTCCTTCAATATCGTCCATTACTAAAGTTTGTTTGCTCTATCCTGAATTAAATAACCTCAGCAGTTTGTGTAACAGTTAAGCAAAAATTGATTCAAGAGTCATAATGAGTATGATAAAATAGTTTAGATAGTTTGATAAAATAGTTTAGATAAGTAGTTTAGACATGAAGAGAATAGAGGCGTTCGAAATATGGCGCTAAGGAAGAATGCTGAAGATCAGATGGGTAGATCACGTAATTAACGAGGAGGTACTGAATAGAATTGTGGCACAACTTGACTGGAAGGGACCGGTTGGTAGGACACGTTCTGAGTCATCAAGGGATCTCCAATTTAGTACTGGAGGGAAGCGCGGAGGGTAAAATTCATAGAGGGAGACCAAGGGATGAATACACTAAGCAGATTCAAAGGGATATAGGTTGCATTAGTTATTCGGAGATGAAGAAGCTTGCACTGGATTGAGTAACTTGGAGAGCTGCAGCAAACCAGTCTCTGGACTGAAGACCGCAACACAACACAACAATGAGTTTAACATAGGTTTCAATGTACACTGGTTTATACCTTATTATATACTTCCCAGGCGACTTCTTGTCTTCTTCCACCTTGTAATTCGCTGTCTGCTCGCTGACGTATTGCATATCCTGTACCCAACCCCTTAATTTCACGTGCAGCATGTCCCTCATATGCTCCACGTGGTTAATCCAGGTACTGAGTAACTCATCATTCGGGTGCGTATCCTGAGAAACACAGAGAATAATTCAAATTACTGGCATAATATTCGCAACCAGCAGCCAGTCTTAACTTAGACTTATAGGTAGCGCTACTACGTAACATTGAAATTGTGGCCGGCACATGGACGAACACTCAGTTCTTTACAGCAATTGCAACATGAATCCAAAATAAGTGTCTAGTGATGTCTTATTAAATACATACAATTTTCAACCTATAACAACAGATAAGAGAGTTCCAATTATTTCTAGGTAGCAACAGTATGTGAAGATAACACGATCTAGATTTTCTTTTTTCCTTTTTGCTGTGCTTTCTTTTTCCTTGTTTTCCACTTTACTTTCTTTATAAATAGAAAAAGTTATTTCAGGATGAGTACTGTACATTTATTTTTTCCTACAGCTATGTTCCTGTTTGCCTCATGTCATCACCATCACAAATCGTTGTGCTGATTGCTGAGCGTCGTGACCCGACTACCGATATGTTTCCACCCTGGCCAGTTACCAGCTCCTCTCAGAACCTTCTGGGGAGGCAGACCAGAGATGTCCTTGATTTGATCTCTGCACCTGGTCGTTGCTCCTCTCTCCGGTCTTGTGCCCTAGACCTTTCATGATTATTTTTTCGAGACTTTCTCCATCTCTTCTCACAATTTGGCCATAGAACTGGAGAATTTTTTGGTTGACACGAGAAAAAGGCGCCTGGAGGTACTGAGCTGGTCTATGATGTACTCATTTGTTCTTCTTTCGGTCTGTTTTACGTGCAGCATCGTGCGCCAACACCAAAGCTCACACGCTTCGATGCGCTGTTAGTCTCTCGCTTTAAGAGTGCGTGTCTCGACACTAGGAGTGTTGATATTTTCAAAAATATCGGAAAGCCGATATATTGATATTAAAAACATATCGTTACAGGCCACCGACTTATCGACAAATGTGTCGATATATCGACGGAAAACGTGGATACGTACGGGCCTATAAATATATCGGGTGCATATTGTAAAAAAACTGCCGGTTTTAGATCTATATATTTAAGTATTGATTTGTAATTTGATACTCTGTACATCAACAAGCTAGCTACCAGCTTATCACCCTTATAGCGAGAATTAAAAAGAAAACGACGCACTTTCACGATTGGTGATAACCACTTTGCTAACAGTATGTAAGAGGCACAATATAAGGTGACCGATGGGTCCGTCGCTGGATTTCGTCGCATATCGGATTTGCCCAGAACACTCCTTGTCGACTTCCCTGTTTTCTCCCATTTCTGCAAACGCCAGCGCCCTAGCAGCTGTGGTGTCAAATTTGCGTGATGAAGTTAAACGTTGCAGTTTCTGCTGGTAGCGCCGAGCGCTGATTACGTCAGCATACCCCTCCCCCCCCCCCCCCCCCCCCCCCCCCCCCCACAAACACACGTCTCCGCCCAATCGCGTCATTTACATTGTGGTCATCTATTAAAAACTCTTTTTAATAATCCCGATGTGAAGAAATAGCACACAGCTGGTGTGCTATCTCTTAACATCGGAAATCTTGTTGTTTAATTGACCCAACCATCAGCTAGTGCATTCGGACTTCCTCTTTGTGCCTCCTATACTTCGGTGAAGAGAGTCAAAGAGAAATACTGCACGTGATGGGAGCTCGAAAAGTAGTAAGACTCCTTCACACAGTGAAAGTAAAATTATGTTTTACTACAATTTGGAAACAACAGCTTTGTACACTACTGGCCATTAAAATTGCTACACCACGAAGATGACGTGGTACGCACGCAAAATTTAACCGACAGGAAGAAGATGCTGCGATATGCAAATGATTAGCTTTTCAGAGCATTCGCACAAGGTTGGCAGCGGTGGCGACACCTACAACGTGCTGACATGAGGAAAGTTTCCAACCGATTTCTCATACACAAACAGCAGATGAGCGGCGTTGCCTGGTGAAACGTTGTTGTGATGCCTCGTGTAAGGAGGAGAAATGCGTACCATCACGTTTCCGACTGTGATAAAGGTCGGATTGTAGACAATCGCTATTGCGGTTTATCGTATCGCGACATTGCTGCTCTCGTTGGTCGAGATCTAATGACTGTTAGCAGAATATGGAATCGGTGGGTTCAGGAGGGTAACACGGAACGCCATGCTGAATCCCAACGGCCTCGTATCACTAGCAGTCGAGATGACAGCCTTCTTATCCGCATGGCTGTAACGGATCGTGCAGCCACGTCTCGACCCCTCAGTCAACAGATGGGGCCGTTTGCGAGACAACAACCATCTGCACGAACAGTTCGACGACGTTTGCAGCAGCATGGACTATTAGCTTGGAGACCATGGCTGCGGTTACCCTTGACGCTGTATCACAGACAGGAGCGCCTGCGATGGTGTACTCAGCGATGACCCTGGGTGCACGAATGATAAAACGTCATTTTTTCGGATGAATCCAGGTTCTGTTTACAGCATCACGATGGTCGCATCCGTGTTTGGCGACATTGCGGTGAACGCACATTGGAAGCGTGTATTCGTCATCGCCATACTGGCGTATCACCAGGCGTGATGGTATGGAGTTCCATTGATTACACGTCTCGGTGACCTCTTGTTCGTATTGACGGCACTTTGAACAGTGGGCGTTACATTTCAGATAATGTTACAACCCGTGGTTCTACCCTTCATTCGATCCCTGTGAAACCATACATTTCAGCAGGATAATGCACGGCCGCAAGTTGCAGGTCCTGTACGAGTCTTTCTGGATACAGAAAATGTTCGACTGCTGCCCTGGCCAGCACATTCTCCATATGTCTCACCAATTGAAAACGTCTGGTCAATGTTGTCCGAGCAACTGTGTCGTCATAATACGCCAGTCACTACTCTTGATGAACTGTGGTATCGTGTTGAAGCTGCATGGGCAGCTGTACCTATACATGTCATTCAAGCTCTGTTTGACTCAATGCCCAGGCGTATCAAGGCCGTTATTACGGCCAGAGGTGGTTGTTCTGGTACTGATTCCTCAGGGTCTATGCACCCAAACTGCGTGAAAATGTTATCACATGTCGTTTTTAGTATCATATATTTGTCCAATGAATACCCGTTTATCATCTGCATTTCTTCTTGGTGGAGCCATTTTAATGGCCAGTAGTGTATAGATAAAAATATCACCACTCCATATTCTCATAGCGATATCGATACAGCTGGGAAAGGTATGTCACCGATATATATTGCAACATTTTGGGAGGTATATCGATATTTGCGCTTATCAATATTCTGCCAACAACCCTACTCGCAACCATAAAACTGAAGGGAAAACACGTGTGTTCCAACAAGTCGCAAGTTTGAGGTATTCGTTATTGTTCTGTTCTGCGAAATCACGGTGATTTCCTTCATAGTCACTCGCTCTAGCGTCATCCGTCTTCTTATCTCATCTTCACACCTAGCCGTGTCACAGATGTTTGACACAAGATAGATGAAAGACTTCCAGCTCCTTTAATCGACCTGTGAGCTAGGCCTATACTCCTCGTTCACTTATTATGAATTTCGTCTTCTTGAGATTGAGGTCCAACCCATATGATAGACTAATGTCCTTTACTGTTGTTAACAGCTCAGCAACTTCATTTTCGCTGCTGTGTACAGGTACGGTGTCCACAGAAAATCGGAGCTTGTTAAAAATTCTACCAGCAATTGAGATGGCTTTAGTCCAACCATCACCACCATTCCTTATAAAATTTTCTGTATAAATATTCTACAGTTGGGGGCATAGAACTCAACCCTCTCTGACTCTTTTTAATACGCTGAAGAAATCAGATGTACCAGCACTTGTCTTCGAATCTGCGAGGTGATTATTGTGTGAACTTCTGATCAGTACTGTCAAGTGCGGTGAGACACCAAACTCTGAAGTACCTGTCACAACTTTTCCCAGACAATGCAGTCAAAGACTTTCCTATAGTCACGGAAGCAGACAAGACAAGAACACAAAGGTCTCGCAATTCCTTGTCGTACGTTGAGAAACTGTTCACGAGTTCCTTTTCCTTGAATATAACCTGTTTGTTCTGCGGATAAGCGAGGCTGGATACATGGTTTCAAACATTGGGTGGAGATGTAGTCGTCGTGAATGTAATTCCTATTTTTATTTTTTCTGCTGCTGTGTACTCGCACGTTTATTAACACGTTATTTAAAAATTTTCCCTTGAACAGAATAATGCGAGGTTGCAATTTTGTGTTACAATATAAATCGATGTATTCGTCAAGTTTTGGAAGTGTAATTTTAAGCGAGATACGTTGAGCTGTAGAAACATACCGATAGATCGACAGAGAAAAAACATCAACAAAGAGTCTGGAGTGAGAACGAGAGTGTGTTTGTCGTGCCACGGGAATGAGGGTGTACTGCGTGCGTGGTCGGTGTGAAACAGTTGTTTCCCTCAGTATTACGTGCACCGCGGAAGAGCGACTAATTATCATATGGTTCGCGTTGCTTCTTACATGGGAAACTCCCCATCGCATCCCCCTCAGATCTAGTGGTAAGGGGGCCCAGTGTACAGACTGTCAAAAGCTGAACATAGATCAAGCACGAAAACAGGAAGAAGGTGTACTGTACAGTGAAATAAAAAGCAAAATAGAAACTGTGAACGGTCCAAGCTCGAGAAGTAGTGAGGTAACGGGCGAGTGCCAAAGATGGCGGACTTTGTGAAACCTTAATGGCAGACATTTTACAGTTCGTACAGAAATTAATAGTAGCCAGATGAACTATGATTTCTCTGAAAGAAACATGTAGATTACCATTACTTGCGTTAAGATTCTGATGTTGTAATCAGTTTTTCAATATCTTTGTTAGTTTAAAGTTTAGTATCTGACGCTCAATTATCCAAGTAACACCCAGCAACGAATTTCCAAAGTATAAAAGCTTCATCCGATTTTCTCGATCGCCATGTCTTTAGAAAGCTATTAGTGTAAACCTAAATTGGTCCGAATTACAGGCATGTAACGTAAATAGTACATGAGTTATTGGAGGTCAAAGTGGCTGATTACTATCGATGGCGTCAGACCATTAGTACTCCACAGTTACACGAAAAAATGGTTGCAGCGCGCTTATAAATATATTTATTCATCTATGTCTTTGTTAATATCCGACATATACTATTCATAAAGAAACTGGTGAATTATTTACTGTGTTTTAGAAAGAACAGAGACATTAGGCTTCGGGCCTACCTTTTGCTTCTTTTCTTTTATATGTGTGTGTGGTCTTCAGTCCAGAACCTGGTTTGATGCAGCTCTCCATGCTACTCTATCCTGTCCAAGGTTCTTCATCTCCCAGTCCCTACTGCACCCTACATCCTTCTGAATCTGTTTAGTGTATTCGTCTCTTGGTCTCCCTCTACGATTTTTACCCTCCCCACACTGCTCTCCAATTCTAAATTGGTGATCCCTTGATGCCTCAGAATATGCCCTACCAACCGATCCCTTCTTCTAGTCAAGTTGTGCCACAAATTTCTCTTCCCTCCAATTCTGTTCAATACCTCCTCATTAGTTATGTGATCTACCAATCTCATCTTCAACATTGTTCTGTAGCACCACATTTCGGAAGCTTCTATTCTCTTCTTGTCCAAACTATTTATCGTCCACGTTTCACTTCCAAACAAGGCTACACTCCATACAAATACTTTCAGAAATGACTTCCTGACACTTAAATCAATACTGGATGTTAACAAATTTCTCTTCTTCAGAAACGCTTTCCTTGCCATTGCCAGTCTACATTTTATATCCTCTCTACTTCGACCATCATCAGTTACTTTGCTCCACAAATAGCAAAACCCATTTACTACATTAAGCGTCTCATTTCCTAGTCTAATTCCCGTAGCACCACCCGATTTAATTCGACTACATTCCATTATCCTCGTTTTTCTTTTGTTGCTGTTCATCTTATATCCTCCTTTCAAGACACTGTCCATTCCGTTCAGCTGCTCCTCCGGGTCCTTTGCTGTGTCTGACAGAATTACAATGTCGTCGGCGAACCTCAAAATTTTTATTTCTTTTCCATGGATTTTAATTCCTACCCTGAACTTTTCTTTTGTTTCCTTTTCTGCTTGCTTAATAAACAGATTGAATAATATCGGGGATAGGCTACAACCCTGTTTCACTCCCTTCCCAACCCTTGCTTCCCTTTGATGCCCCTCGACTCTTACAACTGTCATCTGCTTTCTGTACAAATTGTAAATAGCCTTTCGCTCCCTATATTTTACCCCTGCCACGTTCACAATTTGAAAGAGAGTATTCCAGTCAACATTGTCAAAAGCCTTCTCTAAGTCTACAAATGCTAGAAACGTAGGTTTGCCTTTGCTTAATCTATTTTCTAAGATAAGTCGTAGGGTCAGTATAACCTCACGTGTTCCAACATTTCTGTGGAATCCAAAATGATCTTCCCCGAGGCCGGCTTCTACCAGTTTTTCCGTTCGCCAGTAATAAATTCGTGTTAGGATTTTGCAGCCGTGGCTTATTAAACTGATAGTTCGGTAATTTTCACATCTGTCAATACCTGGTTTCTTTGGGATTGGAATTATTATATTCGTCATGAAGTCTGCACTAGTAATTCAATTTCTGACTCAGCAGACTGCTAACACATTACGAGGAAGACGAAAGGATCGAATATTTCACCGTCCCTATCCGTTTTCAGCTTGCATTCTCTCTCTCTAACGACGCTACAAGTATCGTAGACGTACAGGAGAGTCAGAACTCTTACAGATGATTAACGTCACAATCGGACAGGCAAAGATAACAGTGTGAATCAGACATAGAAAGTAGACTCTCAGAACTGACCACTTACGCGGCTGTGTCTGTCATTTTCTCACCCATCTTACGTGTAACAAACTGAGTAAGGGAAACGTCACTTACCATGATGTCGAATGCGAACGGAACCAAAGCTGCTGATATATGCCTCACACCATGTGAGAGCAACTGGGCAACATTCCGTAGGTAGCTGGAGACGTGTTCCAGGTAGACGGGCACCTCGGCGTCCAGTTCTGGACAAGACAGACGACATTCTAATGAACTACACAACTGACCAGATTTCTGTCAGAAACACAGCTTTCACTTCCTGGCTTCACCTGTTAATATGCTACATGTAGTCAAAACTGCAGTGGTACTTGTGAGCAAAGCAAAATCCAGGAAATATACACCAAATTTATTAAAAAAACTTAGAATACTATAGCTCCATATTTAGCAATTATATACAACCACTCGCTCACAGAAAGATCCGTACCTAAAGACTGAAAAATTTCTCAAGTCACACCAATACCCAAAAAGGGATTTAGGAGTAATCGGCTGAATTACAGGCCCATATCACTAATGTCGATTTGCAGTATGGTTTTGGAACGTACACTGTATTCGAACATTATAAGTACCTCGAAGAAAACGATTTATTGACACATAGAACGGATTCAGAAAATATCGTTCTTGTGAAACACAACTATCTCTTTATACGCATGAATTAATGAGTGCTATCGACAGGGGATGTCAGATTGATTCCATATTTTTAGATTTCCAGAAGGCTTTCGATACCGTTCCTCACAAGCGTCTTCTAATCAAACTGCGTGCCTACGGATTATCGCCTTAGTCGTGCGACTGGATTCGTGATTTCCTGTCAGAAAGGTCACGGTTCGTAGTTCTAGAAAGAAAGACATCGAGAAAAACAGAAGTAATATCCAGCGTTCCACAAGGAAGTGTTATAGGCCCTCTATTGTCCCTGATCTAGATCAACGATATATAGGAGACAATCTGAGTAGCCGTCTTAGATTGTTTGCAGGTGATGCTGTCATTTACCGTCTTGTAAAGTCATCAGAAGACCAAAACGAATTGCAAAATTATTTAGATAAGAAATCTACATGGTGCGAAAAGTGGCAATTGAACCTGAAGTTATTCACATGAGTGCTAAAAGAAATCAACTAAATTTCGGTTACGCGATGTCACACAAATGAGGGCTGTAAATTCGACTAAATACTTAGGGGTTATAATTACAAATAAAATAAATTGGAACGATCACATAGATAATGTTGTGGATAGAAAAAACCAAAGACTGCGATTTTTTGGCAGAACACTTGGAAGGTGCTACGGGTGTACTAAAGAGACTGCTTACACCACGCTTGTCCGCCCTATTCTGGAGTATTGCTGTGCAGTGTGGGATCCGCATCAGGTGGGACTGACGGATGACATCGAAAAAGTACAAAGAAGGGCAGTATTATCGCGAAATAGGGTAGATAGTGCAACAGACATGATTGTAGCGGCAATAATAAAAACAAAGGTGTTTTTCGTTGCGATCGGGATCTTCTCATAAAATTTCAATCACCAGTTTTCTCCTCCGGTTGCGAAAACATTCTGTTGCCACCCACCTACATAGAGAGAAATGATTAACATGATAAAATAAGAGAAATCAGGGCTCGCACAGACAAACTGAAGTGCTCGTTTTTCCCGCGCGCCGTTGGAGAGTGGAACGGTACAGAGACAGTTTGAAGGTGTTTCATTGAACCCTCTTCCAGGCACTTTATTGTGAGTAGCAGAGTAATCACGCAGGTGTAGCTGTAGATGTCCACATTGCAGCGTTCCTTAAAAAGTGATATAATAGACTTGACGATTAACTTGAATGAATGTCTGATCTGTGGAATGAATACTGAACTCGAATTGTCGTGTGGCGTGTTGTAAGTGCAAGTAGTGTTCTTAGTATGTGTAATTGTTAGCAAAACTTAACACGAATCGGTTGGGTAATGCAACTCTCAATACCAATAAAGAAACAGTCACTGCAAAATACATTCACCCCCTTTACCACTGAATGCTAAAGCCCTGTTAAAAAACCAATAAGTTTGGTCCCTGTACACGTAACAATTTAATTAAATGGTCAGCAACGGTGGAACGCGTATATTCTGGTCTCTCATAAAAAAATATAAATATACTAACTACAGGCTCAGCAGTGTGCAATGCTGGCCATAATACTTGAAATGCACATGAAATTCATTTGGCTGATAAACTAGAACATTTAAGAAATTCCAAATTTTTGGAAAAATATATGCCCTAGACCGGGAGGCGTTGCTTATTATGATGGATTACTAGCACTCACTGTATGCAGCAAAATTATATTGCAAATTAAGTTTGTCTTTTCAAAAACATCTGACAATTGAAGTTACATCACTCACAATTGGTTTACAAACAATGAGATTTAAACAGCAAGTATTATCTAACTTCATTAATCCAACGTAGATGCAAATCATCAAATTACACATTGCTCTGTTAACAAATCTTAAAAGCATTACAAAAATGAAATACCTAAGTACACTTTCTGTGAAAACCGATTACGTACATCGTGGGGCTACTCAACAATAACAAATTGTCAGCCAACTCACCTATACTAACGCTCTGGCAAAAACAGAAATCGTAATTATTGAGAATTTTTACCTCGCATACATGAAGACTTCTGCTTCCATGTTCAACAATATCGACATACCTGCATTGATCTAACTCTTGGTGACTTCACACAGCACACCACAGAAGCCGCCCACTCCATCGACTTTCCCTCACACGCAGCTGCCTACAAGTGTGCGCCCAGCTCTCTCCAACACTACATTCTCAGACCAGAAACAGTATCTCTGGCTCTACGGTCGCGCACAGTCATCAATCCACATTATCGAGCTTATCAGAGACATTCGTCGTTTATAGTATACTAGTTTCATTTTCATTTATTAAGATTCTTATCTTATTCTGGTGCCACATACAAGTGAGCCGCAGTATACTCCTTTCAGCATTGTGTTCAACGTTAAAGACCAGATATTCATCATTTTTATTTACAGCTCCTTGTATTGGCCGTGTTTGCAGTTAAAATTGTTGGAAGTGAGGTCCTTCAGTTATGCAAAACACCATTTTCTCTCAGTACCCAAACATGTTGCGGGGCCACTGTGCCACCATCAGTGGGTTTCCGTTTTTTAATTCTGCAATGTGAACATTTTTGTTAAATGATTATAAAATTATATGCATCTTTAGTTCAAACAAAAGATCGTTTCTTTTTGTAAATACTCACACGCACACAGGCACACATCTACACACACACACGCGCGCGCTCAAAAAATGATACACTAAAATCTGCAAACACGCACCATTTACACACAAAATGAATACCATATAAAAGAGAACACGCACAGCTAAGAAGCGCACAGAAAACACACACACACACAGACGTACACGCACACACACAAATATAAAATGCAAACAAAATTCAAATTTGACGCCGAACTCTCTGGTGAACAAATGAACAGTGACTGCGCTTTGGGCACACGACAAACAACAATCACGCTGTGTTTTGCTGAAGTGAAGAGTGTTTTACTACGTTATTTGGGGAAAATACTTGTTATAGTTACGTGTGCATCACAACACCTCAGCATGATGCGGAGAATGGAAGTGCTTGGCACACGAAAACGTAAGTAAAAACGAATATAGGCGCGGTAACATTGCGACAAACTAAATTAACTTCCAGCAGAAAACTTTCTCATCAACATCGTTTGGTTGCAGATTGCAAGCTACCTCTAGTAATTAACACAGAATTGATCCAGAAAATTCATGCACACCAAACGTAAAGGTATTTACAAAAAGAAACGATATGTTGTCTGAACTAAAGATGCACATAATTTTATAATCATTTAACAAAAATGTTCACATTGCAGAATAAATAATAAAACGAAAAGCCACTGATGATGGCACAGTGGTGCAGCAACGTGTTTGGATACTGAGAAAAAACGGTGTTTTGCATAACTGACGGACCTCACATCCGAGAATTAAAGACGAGATTCAATCTTTAGAAAAAAGTGGAATGTATACTGCTTCATGTTACTTTTTTTGTGACAATGTATGTGAACACCAATCAGAAAAGGATAGAACTGCTAGACTGACTTAACACGAAAACATATGGAGACTGAAAAAGAGAGATTACAACTTAGGTGAACATGCTCTGAACGAATATCGTACTGGTGATATTGAAAGTTGTAGTATCTTTGCCACAGATACTACTACAACGCCGCGCCAACGCAAGGTCGGCAGCCCCTCGTCTGCCGAGCACAGCGCACTCCAGCGGGCTGTGCAGATCGGCGGAACTGGAGTGTGCCTCGTGCACTTCTTAGCTAGACTTCAACCCACGCAGACGCACTTTCATAATCGGACCTCAGCCAGTTCTGCAACGTTTGCACTGATTCTCTGAGGAGGGCCTATCAGGCTTAGTCCCTGGGAATATGTTGTATTAGTTCACGGTATTCCATGTTATAAGACTGTCAGATCATAGCTGCAGCTGCAGTCCTACAAACTACTGAAGATAAGTAATTTCATTGTACTACGTGTTTCCTGAATAGTAATCCTTCTCTCTAACAGTGTGCCGAACCGCATATTATTGCAACCTGGACTCCTTCAGCTCCTATCGACTCGGCCTCCTACTTATTTGCATTTAGTAACGAGCTGAAAACACCCGCGCGTTTTGTGCCTCTAAACAGTGAGACACAATAAAAGTGATCTCCTCTATAGAGCGAGTAAACGTATAAAACTACCGTTACTTGAAATCTGTCTGTCAAAAACACCACTCACATAATCCTTACGATAAATTACAGTTCCTCTACTCAAACTTGCTAACGTAGCAGTGACCAGTTAATATTGTCCTCCCCATCAGATATAAGGGTGGGGGGGGGGGGGGGGGGGGAAAGTCAGACGGCCGCCGTACTGTCCAGAATCGGTATGCCAGTCAGAAAAAATCGCCGTGAGCAATGAGGCTGTCATTCCACCGACGCCACTTGAGCTGGCATAACTTCTGCGCTACGACATTCGCGATATGGGGACGTGCGCTGTCATGAAGCAGTAAGATTGTCTGTCGAAGTTTCCCCGGCGGTTTCGCCTTAACCGCACACATTCCTCATTCTCCAATGGATGCCTCCCGGTATTCGTCCTTCGGCATCCAAGAGAAGAATAACAGCACGTTGGTACTGCTCGGACACAGTTGGTAATAACGTGTCCATAGTACACGCGCGGAGGGAAGACGCGAATGCCATACTAATCCCTTGCCTACATGTCGGTGCTTATATTCCTGCATAGGAGTCTCGCTGCGTTGCGTACACGCTGCAGCAACGCCGTCGCCGATATCGAAATGCGTGCGGGAAACATGCTCTACCTGATATATTACAAAACGTCGCACATGAAAACGGGATTCTTCCGGGGCTTATACCTCGGGTTCTATTGCTGACAGAAATGTAGGGTCAAGTGTTTTGGATAGTCCTTGGGCTGGGGACCATTTGTAAACCCCACTGAAGGCTCTTCTTAGTGTCGCTATCCAACAGTATGGGTCCAAAGTATCAATGTTACAGATTTCCTTCTGCTTAGGCTATCGGAGCGACTCAGTTGAGTCTTTTTGCATTTGATGCCTACGGTGAGTCTTAAGTGCCTTTTGGAAACACAATTAGTTCATGGACGTTCCCTTAGGAACCACCCCCCATCCCCCGAAATGAACCTTTTCCTATCCCATTCCTTCGTACCAAAACCGAGCCGCGGATTCCAAGTAAATGGCTGAAATTCTAACGATGTATTCCTAAGATACCGATCTCCAAAAATTTTACTGATTTCTTTATCCGTTTACAAGATACTGAGATTCATAGTTACCTCTCATGTACGTGTCAAATATGCACTTAAAATCCGGTTAGAGGTGAAAATGTAGTTTATAAAGTGACGGACCACAGAGAAATAAGCTGTAAAGTATCCATAGAAGCGAAAAAAGACGTAAAATATCTTGGACTAACATTTGATTCCACCGTGATGACAAGCTATTACAGAACCAATAATGAAAGAAAGAAAACGATTAGGACTTTTAAAATTGATAAAAAAAATGTTATGGAGCAACAGCCCCACATCTACTTTATGTCCACGGCAGTTTTATAATACCAACCCTGGGACATGCTGCACCAATATGGATGATATGAAACGTTCAAGCCGTCCGCTGTGCCCGAGCGGTTGCAGGCGCTTCAGTCTGCAACCTCGCTGCTGCTGCGCTCGCAGGTTCGAATCCTGCCTCGGGCATGGATGTGTGTGATGTCCTTAGGTTAGTTAGGATTAAGTAGTTCTAAGTCTACGGGACTGATGACCTCAGATGTTAAGTCCCATAGTGCTTGGAGCCCTTTTTTTCAATTGTTCACACACCAAAAATATTTAACAGAGATAAAAGAATGCGTACTGTACTATTCTGCTACACTACTGGCCTTTATAAAATTGCTACACCACGAAGATAACGTGCTACAGATGCGAAATTTAACCGACAGGAAGAAGATGCTGTGATATGCAAATGATTAGCTACTCAGAGTTTTCACACAACTTTGGCGCCAGTGGCAACACTTACAACGTACTGACATGAGGAAAGTTTCCAACCGATTTCTCATACACAAACAGCAGTTGACCGGCAGTGGCCGAGCAACTGGTTCGTCACAATACGCCAGTCACTACTCTTGATGAACTGTGGTATCGTGTTGAAGCTGCATGGGCAGCTGTACCTGTCTGTACACGCCATCCAAGCTCTGTTTGACTCAATGCCCAGGCGTATCAAGGCCGTTATTACGGCCAGAGGTGGTTGTTCTGGGTACTGACTTCTCAGGATCTATGCACCCAAATTGCGTGAAAATGTAATCATATGTCAGTTCTTGTATAATATATTTGTCCAATGAATACCCGTTTATCATCTGCATTTCTTCTTGGTATAGCAATTTTAATGGCCAGTAGTGTATCAGTGACACCTGACGAGGAATGACTGCTAGTTAGACACACGCTTGGTGCATGTAGTATCAGTGAGCCTGCTGTCTGTGTGTTGAATGGGGAAGGCGCTCGACCTATTTCAGTTTGACCGAGGCCACATGGTGATGTGCAGGAGTCTCTGTAGGAGCATTTCGGAAATTGCACGACTTGTATGCTTTTTGAGGAGTTCTGTGCGGCGTGTCTTCAATACGTGTGGAAACCAAGATGAAACCACGTCCAGACGTCGTCGGGTTGGGCTACCATACCTCACTACAGACGTCGGCTGTCGTAGGCTGGGCGGACTGGTAAAACAGAACAGAACAGTCGGCGAACTGTGATGGAACTAATAGCAGACTTTCATGCTGGGCAGAGCACAGTGCAGCGACCACTTCCATCGATGGCCGTCCGCAGACGGCGACCCATGCACGTGCCAATGTTAACAACACAACGTAGACGACTACGACTGAAATGGGCCCGTGACCATCGGCACTGTTCGTTAGCACAGTGGCAGAGCTTTTCATGGGCTGATGAACCCCCATACCTCCTTCAAATGGTTCAAGGAGCACTATGCGACTTAACTTCTGAGGTCATCAGTCACCTAGAACTTAGAACTACTTAAACCTAACTAACCTAAGGACATCACACACATCCATGCCCGAGGCAGGATTCGAACCTGCGACCGTAGCGGTCGCTCGGTTGCAGACTGTAGCGCCTAGAACTGCACGGCCGCTCCGGCCGGCATACCTCCTTCATCATGCCGACAGGAGGGCGCGAATCCGTCGTCTACCAGGGGAACAGCTTCCTGACACCTGTACTGCTGGGCAGAGACAAGTTGGTGGCCATTCCATTACGCTCTCGGGAACATTGACATGGGTATCCATGATTCCAGTGGTGCTCGTGCAAGGCACCATGGTGACCAAGAAGTATCGTAGGCTGGTTCAATACTGTATCGTCTGCCATCGGGTTCCCCTAAATGTCAGGCAGCACCGCATAGCAACCACGCTATGAGGGAAACAAACCAACAGCCAAACAGGCGAAGACATCAGGAAACACGTCGAAGATTCCAGTCGATTAATAGGAACCTTTCCTTGCAGAGGTCGCTGCGACATATCCGGCCACGGATTTCTAAACCGGGTTTCTATTGGCTCCAGCTCACTATATAGGCCCGGCCGGTCGAAGGCAGACCAGTCTTCGTCCGCTGCTAATGGCAACTGCTATAGTGGAGTCTCCGAGCAGATATCACCGAAGCCGCTGTACTGTACCGCCGATCGAAGTACTAGCCGACCGAGAGGAACCACATCTCCGGCTAGATCGACGGACGCCTACATCTATTGTACAGCCAGCTATTGTATTGTAGAAGAAGTTACGTTCAATAAACTGTTGGAGAATACAACAAATACCATGTACACCCCTTCATGACGCCAGTGACATTTTTCAGCAAGACAATGCGCCATGTCACAAGACGAGGAGTGTGATGGAGTGGTTTGAGGAATACAGTGGCGAGTTATAATTGATGTGCCGTCCCCCAGCTCACCAGATCTCAACCCAATGGAACACATCTGGCATATGACTGAATGTGGCGTCAGATTTCATCGCCCCCCCATTTTCCCGAAAATTGCGGGAATTAGGTGACTTGTGTGTGCAGATGTGTGTCAACTCCCTCCAGAGACCTACCAAGGCATCATTGCTTCCATGTCACGACGCGTTGCGGCTTTTATCCGTGCTAATGTGGGCACACTGGCTATTAAGTATATGGTCATAATGTTCTGCCTGATCAGTGTACATGCGTACAGCTACAAATAGTTTTTTATAATATGTATGGATACCATTGTATGTATTGTATTGTATGTTAACCGGGGACCTAGAAACGGCGGAGAGGCTCCGTCCCCGCCGCAGCCGCAGTGGTCCACAACCCCACGACGACTACAGCAGTCCACTTCCCCCCTCCGCCGCCCATCACCGAACCCAGAATTATTCTACGATTCGGCCCCCGGTGGATCCCCCAGGGAACGTCTCACACCAGACGAGTGTAACCCCTATGTTTCCGTGGTAGAGTAATGGTGGTGTAAGCGTACGCGGAGAACTTGTTTGCGCAGCAATCGCGGAATGACGGGAACCAGCCCGCATTCTCCGAGGCAGATGGAAAACCGCCTAAAAACTATCCACAGACTGGCCGGTTCACCGGACTTCGACACAAATCCTCCGGGCGGATTCGTGCCGGGACCAGGCGCTCCTTCCCGCCCAGAAATCGTGCGTTATACCGCACGGCCAACCGGGCGGGCCATAGATACCATATTAGATGAAATTTTCGCACATTGCGAATTTCTAACTAGACATCTTCCAGCGAAGTTTCGCCACTGAAATTCACCGAGAAAACCTGCATTCCCAAAGAACTTACTTACAAATAAAGACTCACCTGTTTTGCTGATGAATTCTCGTCGTCTTTTCAGCCGAGTGGTGGCGTCGTCTTGTGGCAACGTTTCAATGAGTTTCGTACCCATCATCTTCTGGCGAAGTGTGTCAACTCCCTCCCATCTTCGCCAGAAGATGATGGGTACGAAACTCATTGAAACGTTGCGACAAGACGACGCCACCACTCGGCTGATAACCCGAGAATAATTCATCAGTGGAATACGCCGAGAAAGTCTGCAATCGCATGTATCTCACCTGTTTTGTTCATGTGCCGCTGGAGAAAATTCCATTTTTGGCGGCCCGCACATATTCTGCGTAGGCGTATGGCTTTTGTGATGTGCCGAAGGGTGCGCAGTAATTTGAAGAGGACAGGACGCCTCTGATCGTCCGAGGTCAGCGTTTCCACGTTCCACTCCGTGATGTTAGACCTTTAAAAACAAAACGCAGTCAGCTGGTGTAACAAATGAAATCCTGAAATTTGATTGTAAGAGGGGATGTGATACGTGGGGAGGAGCTGGCGCCAGTTGCTGTCTCCATTCGATTCACCCGGATCGATTGTTTCCCTCTGGCGTTGCTCATCTTTGCCTCGTTGGCCGGTGGTGGTGCTGGTGAGCTGGCGGGCAGACTGGGTTTTGGCTTCGAAACGGCCGATGCTCAGAGAGTGAAACTTGTGTTTGCGTGGAGTTAGCTGCATTTGACCGGTGTATGTGGCTCGGAGTGCGGAAGTGCACCTGTTATTGCAAGTTCTTGAGGCGTGACTGGCCCATGGCCTTCTACACAGGACGCTGAGCAATGTGTTATTCATTTTGGCTATTGGAGTTGAATTATGTACCACGGAGCTGTCTATTGAAGAAGCAGACATTCAAGCTTTCTAGTTTTACAATCGGACTTACCCGTGTTCTCACTAGCTTCTTTCTTATGAGTGTCAATATTGTATTGGAACTGCGACGTACTGGTGTAATAATATTATGCTTTGTCTCATCGTTGCCCTTTTAAAACTAGCCTGTTTGTGCTGGGGCAGTTTTACGTATTTTGAAATTTGAAGTCTACAGATAATGCTCTAAACCATTTTTAATTTGCCTTTGTCTTGATGTGATCTCTCTTTGCAGAATTTTATCTTAATATATTCTGGGGGCTGTTAACATTGTTTCTTTTCATTGCGGCTGTGTGTTTGCGCTATTCTGTTGCAGCACTGCAGCGGCCACCTAGTCCGTGTCTAGATCGATGTCCGGAGTACGACGCCTTGGCCGACCAACACCAGAGGGAACGGGAGGTTCTTTTGGCCGCGGGGAAAATGGCAACCGATACGGCGGCCACTGAGTTCTCCGGGTTGCAGTGAGTGGGGATCTTGCATTCAGTTAAGTTTCCTCTGCATTGGGACGCCAAGGCGTTTGTTCCGTTTGCTATACTCCTTATATATTTACCTTCAAAAGCATAAAGGAAGGAGATTAGTGTTCTGAATTATACCGTATGTGCAGCGGGAGTTGAACTTATGTACATGCTAAAGAGAAATACTTGATGGGAAGCGGAAATTGGAAATTACGTGAATTGTCCTATTGCGATTGCCCAGGTGACCTATTTAAAAGAAACTTATTTCACCTTTATTATTAAAGTGCCCTCTGTCAAATGAAACTGATTTCACCTTTTATTTTATAAGTTGTTACAGTTAGTATAGAAGTTATAAGAAGTTCTTCTTAGCAAGTAATTCAATCAGAAAGGTTTTGTGTAATGTATTTTTTTGACTTGTGTATCCTGTTCAAAAGAAACTTATTTTACCTTTATTATTCAAGTGCCCTTCTTAAATGAAATTGATTTTACCTTTTATTATTGAAGCGCTTACAGTTAGTAGAGAAGTTATAAGAAGTTCTTGTTTGCACCCAATTCAATTAGAGAGGTATTGTGTAATATATTTTCTGACTTGTGAATAAGATACACTTGTACAAAATTTTTGTGTAAATACTGTGCCCTTTGGGTTAAACTGTTGATCAGTAATATCTTGCAAACCCTCTGTACTTATTATTTCACTTGTCACTGGTTTTCACGTAAACACGACGTTGCAGCTTGCTTAACAGTGATGCCTCCGGATTGTTAGTGTGAAACTCTCGACGCTTTGAAAATAAAACATTCTTCATCTTTGCGCTTCACGTCCACATATTTGCAGCCCTCTGACGCTAGAGGGCTCACAACTGTAGGGTGTAAGATGGCGGTGTGTGACGTAACTTTATCAGTGCGTGAGAAACAGAGTGCTGTAATCGTGTTTCGAATTCTAAGAGATCGTCCAGACACAGGGCACCCTCTCCTGACAGACCACACCTGAACGCTGAAGCGATCCAGCGCCTCGAGTTCGCTCTCGTCCATCATCCTCCACACAGTCCGGACTTTGCGCCATCCTACGAGGCGCGTTTTTTATGTAAATACCGTTTTGAAATTAAAAAAAGACGTGCTAAGATATCTCAATAATTTTATTTCTACATGAAAACCTGTACTTTAATCCACCTTTCTACATAATTTCCGTCAATATTGAGGGACTTCTCATAACGTTGTACCAGTTTTTGAATACCCTCCTCATAGAAGTCTGCCGCCTGACTTGTTAACCACTGCATCACCACTGTTTTGACTTCGTCATCGTCTTGAAGACGCTGACCGCCCAGGTGTTTCTTCAAGTGCAGGAACAGATGGTAGTCACTGGGCGCAAGATCGGGGCTGTACGGAGGATGATCTAGAGTTTCCCATCGAAAAGATGTGATCTTTGGTCTGATTCGCCAGGTGCGGACGGGCATTGTCTTGCAGCAAAACGATGCCCTTGCTCAACTTCCATGGACTGTTGCTTTGATTCTGGTGTGACGTAGGCCACCCACGTTCCATCGCCCGTAACAACTTGGCTTAAGAAATCATCACCGTCGTTGTGGTACCGCTCAAGGAAAGTCAATGCTTTGTCTAAACGTTTGGTTTTGTGCACATCCGTCAACACTTTCGGTACGCAACGTGCGTACAATTTTCGGCAATTCGAGTGCTCGGCCACAGTGCTATACGAAACACTACGAGAAACTTTAGGAAAGTCATCCCGCAATGACGAAATCGTAGGCCTAAAGCGCCTGTTTTCTCTCACCTTCACTTCCTGCACTAAACTTTCATTAACGACTGAAGGACGCCCACTCCGCTCTTCATCATGCACATTTGTGCCGCCATCTTTAAATGCTATCACCCACTTTCTTACCATTCCATCACTCATAATGTTTTCTCCGTAAACTGCGCAGATCTCTCGATGAATATAGATCGCTTTTAGGCCTTTAGCACTAAGAAATCTTATAACAGCCAGTACTTCACAGTCGGCGGGACTCACGATTATCGGAGACATCTTAAACAGTGCACAACGTAAACAAGGAAGAATCAGACTGTAATGGCGTCAGTGCGTAGATTAAGGTACAGGCTTTGACGCAAAAATAAAATTATTGAGATATCTTAGAACGTCTTTTTTTTTCAAATTTCAAAACGGTACTTACTTAAAAAACACGCCTCGTATATTCATCTGTTTCAAAAAGTTGAAGAACACTTCTGCGGACTTCACTTTGTGGTGATTAAGGCGCGACGGTAACACCAAACTGGTCTCCCGTGCAGAGAAATGTGCTCGTTCCCAAGACGAGTACGTAATAAAAAAAGCACTCCGTCTTCAGGCCACGAGTGGCCTACCGGGACCATCCGACCGCCATGTCATCCTCAGTGAAAGATGCGGAGGGACGTGGGGCCAGCACACTGCTCTCCCGGTCGTTACGGTGGTATTTTCCTTTTACAGGTGCGCAGGTCATAAGAGATGACTGAGAGTGAGCTCCTCCAGCGTAGCTGGCCAGAGTGGCCGAGAGGTTCTAGGCGCTACAGTCTGGAACCGCGCGACCGCTACGGTCGCAGGTTCGAATCCTGCCTCGGGCATGGATGTGTGTGATGTCCTTAGGTTAGTTAGATTTAAGTAGTCCTAAGTTCTAGGGGACTTATGACCAGAGCAATTAAGTCCCATAGTGCTCAGAGCCATCTGAACCATCATCCTCCAGCCTAAATTAAGGGTGGTATGCGGGACTGCTGACACATTCCCGAAAACTGACTGGTCTCTGTTGAAATACAGGGTGTCCGAAAAGTCTTTCCCTGATTACATAAATACAGGCTAGAAGTAAGAAACAAATATGAAACTTGTGTCGAATTGTTTACAACTATCAAAGTTTTTTTCTGTTTTAGGATCGCAGCACGTAGGTACTAGATGAGGGGAAGTGCCCAAGAAGCCATGTTAACCAATCAGAAGAAGGCACAGTGCACAAAGCCCGGGTCCGTAACAGGCCCGTCACAGGAGAAGCGGGTGCAGTTGGCGTGTTAGCTGCTGTTGCCATGAACCCACACATGAGTACACGGGACATTGCGAGAGCCGGTGGACTGAGTCAAAGTAGTGTCATGCGCATACTGCATCGTCACCGCTTTCACCCGTTTCATGTGTCGCTACATCAGCAATTACATGGTGATGACTTTAATCATCGAGTGCAATTCTGTCAATGGGCATTAACAGAGAATGCGTTGCAGTTCTACCTGTTTAACGATGAAGCGAATTTCACAAACCACGGGGCAGTGAATCTACGGAACATGCATTACTGGTCCGGGGACAATTCTCGCTGGCTCAGACAGGTAGAGTGACAGCGACCGTGGACTGTAAATGTATGGTGCGGAATCATTGGCGACCACCTCATTGGTCCTCACTTCATTGCAGGGGCCCAAACAGCTGCAACATACATCGCGATTCTACAGAATGATCTGCCAACGTTGCTAGAAAATGTCCCACTGGAAACGCGTCGACATATGTGGTACCAGCATGATGGTGCACCTGCACATTCCGAAATTAACACTAGGCTGACCCTTGACAATATGTTCGACGGGCGTTTCATAGGACGTGGAGGACGCATAAATTGGCCAGCCCGTTCTCCCGATCTTACACCTCTGGACTTCTTTCTGTGGGGTACGTTAAAGGAGAATGTGTACCGTGATGTGCCTACAACCCCAGAGGATATGAAACAATGTATTGTGGCAGCCTGCGGCGACATTACACCAGACGTGCTGCGGCGTGTACGTCATTCATTACGTCAGAGATTGCAATTGTGTGCAGCAAATGATGGCCACCACATTGAACATCTATTGGCCTGACGAGTGGGGACACACTCTATTCCACTCCGTAATTGAAAACGGAAACCACGTGTATACGTGTACCTCACCCCTCATTGCAATGTACATGTGCGTCAGTGAAAAAGACCAATAAAAAGGTGTTAGCATGTGGACGTAATGTGCTGTTCCAGTCTCTTCTGTACCTAAGGTCCATCACCGTTCCCTTTGGATCCCTACGTAATCCGGTGCTCTCTGATTCACACGAGCGAACAGCGGAGGTGTGGTACTCAATCGTCAACTTTAGATTACAATATCTCCGGATGTAATTAACATTTTACAATGCAACAAACGGCACTGATTACGTATTTGTTTATATGTTCAGATGTGCTAAGAAAACTAACGGGGTTACATTTAAAAAAAAACGTAGGTTTGTGTTAAAAAATATACTTCCGTGCATTTTTTTATGGTTTGTATTAACCAATTACACTAGCCCCTCTCCTCTGTGGAATCGATTCGTCAGTATTTGATGTGGTTTAAGAAATATATCCATATATATATATATACCTCGTTCAAACTCAGTGAGGTGTTGATAACGGTACCTTTGTCACCCCAAAGGCAGGATTCACTAACGTCAACTCACCACGACATGTCTCAGAGGTAACTAACGCTTCTAGTATGACAAAAGAAAAAAAATAAGTTAAGTATATTTCAATTTTTTCAGTTTTAGTCTGATAATTATGTATATATTGTGTTTCATACTAGAATGTCGTGTTCCCAGTTTGGCACAGCTTTGCCACAGGAGACACGAAAGCTGTCGAAGACGTCCTTCATCTGGTCGACTGGTGATCGTTGTCAGAAGGAGGCCAGTTTTCGATTACGCAAACGCCTCTATTATTCGGAAAAGGACAAGCCGGATTTACTTACGTAATCAGCGTGGTGTCACCGCCAGACACCACACTTGCTAGGTGGTAGCCTTTAAATCGGCCGCGGTCCGTTAGTATACGTCGGACACGCCTGTCGCCACTATCAGTGATTGCAGACCGAGCGCCGCCACACGGCAGGTCCAGTGTAGAGAGACTCCCTAGCACTCGCCCCAGTTGTACAGCCGACTTTGCTAGCGATGGTTCACTGTTTACGTCCGCTCTCATTTACAGAGACGACAGTTTAGCATAGCCTTCAGCTACGTCATTTGCTACGACCTAGCAAGACGCCATATTCAGTTACTATGTCTTCTGAATAGATAATATTGTGACTCATGTACCGTCAAGAGCGACGTCATCATTAATGGATTAAAGTTGAGTATGGAACTAATTACGTCCGCTTTCTGAATTCTCATTCCTTGTCATGTTCCAGACCTCACGTCAGTATAGTTGTTCCCTCCTCACGCCCGCCTGCGTGAGTTAAATCGGCGTGCATTTCGGCCTCCTCTAGTAACACGGTGTTGGCTCTCCTGCCAAACCAACAATCAGTATGAATTTTATAATTACCTAAGGGACCTTTAACAATGAATAATAAAAAAATTTGCATTTGCAAATGAAATCATTAATAAATGGGGCAGCTATGAGTTGTATAGGAGACAAGGAGCGGCCTTCTGTCTACGACCAGGATGCCGCAGTATTCTCTGCTGTAGTAAAGGCTGTTTGACATTTATAAAAATAACATGATGTGGGGGTAGAAAAAAATAAAGGAAAAGAATAGAATAAGAAACCTGGTAAACACTAAATATATTCAAATAATCCTCACTTGCAATTAGGGCTTATTTATAAACAGTGTAACTTACATAAGTAATTTTCCAACTGTATGGTGCGATCAGATTTCAGCCTGTCCTGCGTTAGCTTCTTGGTTCACGTTTTTTGTCACAAATTACAGTCATTACTTTTCTCCTTCCTTCGAGACAATTCTTGCACCAATCAACACCTTCATAACAATAACTTGCCGGTTTACAGTATCGAACATAAATTACTTGAATTTTATTAATTAATAATGTTGTCTGCACGCTGGCAAGACCGCTCACTTTTATGGCTTAAAGACGACCTTCTCTACGCTTTCACATTACAAGCAGAAGTACGATAAAATCTGAAGATTTACAAAGGTTTTTACTGTCATCTTTAATTTAGATCAAAGATGGACGTTCAGTTCAGCTTCTGTTAAAATGTTTCTTTGACTGCGCAAACGATGTATTAGCGTCCGCGCTAGATGCGCATCTTTACAGTTACGTAAATTATATAAAACGTCTTTCAAAGAATAGGTATCGTCTCATAAGTTGATCATTTAATATACAGATAGGTGAATGCCCTTCCAAGGGTACTCACAGCTTTCACACGACGGAAATCCCAATAATATTACACGCTGACGACAGTGTGTATCTAAAGTAAACTGATGTGCATCCTCAAAATGGCGCTAGTGGGACCACTCTTATGCGAATGGCGCGGAATTTGGATAGACGTGGTTTTTCAGATGTACAAACACGTCTGCCATCTTTCGTGTACAACGCACCGCTCTTCTGGCTTTTGCGTTTTTTCCGTCACTGTACTTGCATGACATCTACATAATACAGATTCATATAAAAATGTGGTATGACCATAGCACGGAAGTACATTCGGCAGGCTAGATTACACTCTGCTGACCGCGCGGAGTGGCCGCGCGGTTTGAGGCGCCATGTCACGGACTGCGCGACCGCTCCTGCTGGAGATTCGAGTCCTCCCTCGGGCATGGGTGTGTGTGTTGTTCTTAGCATAAGTTAGTTTAAGTAGTGTGTTAGTCTAGTGACCGACGACGTCAGCAGTTTGGTCCCTTAGGAATTCACATAGATTTGAACACTCTGCTTAATGTACAAGTTCTGTATTATGATTGTACGCCTTTTTCATATGCATCCTTATTGCGATGATGTTAAGTTAGTATATTAGTGGAATTATGCTGTAAAGAACACCTGAAATGTAGTGGTTTGAGAATGAACGTTTAAGTTGGAAATTACTCACTACCAAGAAATAGCACGCAACGCTAACAAAAACCTGAATAAATAATAATCTATCATAAAGAAGTATTTTGTTTGTTTTGTATTTTTAAAGAAACTAATGTCCACTAAGATACTAAAACTTATTTTGAAAAATGCATAACGCCCTGCTGTCTGTAATAATGTTAATTTATTTTTCTACCGGTTTCGGTTTTGAGCCATCATCAAAGGCAAGGCAACTGTACAACGTACAAAAGTGTACACTGTGAAAATGCCAAACGAAAGACGAAAAAGAGAAAAAACCTAAAATTGATCAAAATACTCACGAAAATTGTCGCAGATGCACCATATTCCATACATGCTTTAACAGAAGTTTCCACAGGAAACCATAATTGCCAAGATAATATAAAATCAAAAATTGTAACATGATAAAAATATGATGGCACATTGACACAAGTACAGCAAAATAAATCAAAGAAATTCTAGGTCAAAGATGACAGTCTTGGTAAAACCTAACAAGTTGCCATTAAATAATTATGTGACAATAGGCTAATAAAAGTGGATTGAGATTACATAAAAACGCCAATAAAATAAAATGTAAATTAACAGATGAATGTAAAATTATAAAATGTTTTACAATCCATTCAGAAAACGTAAGCATATAAAATGCATACTCCAAATTAATACAAGAAGCAAGATTAACAAAAACTAGCGACAAACAGGCAGGACACAACGCATCACAATAACGTGCAATACAATCAGAAATATTATCAAAGATTGCAGTACGTTTAAGATCCATTAGTAACAGGGCATAACATTTTTTTAATATCATAAGAAATATCGTTAGGGAAGTTTAGAGTATCAACTATGGGAGTACGACATATAAATCTCAGAGCAACATCAAAACAAGTTGGAATATATTGAGGACAGTCTCAGGGAAGCAGGCAGTTCACATATATTATAGGATGAAGAAGTTGTTAATATTAACGAGACATGGTCTGGTGGTTCTAGGCGCCCAGTCCGGAACCGCACGACTGCTACGGTCGCAGGTTCGAATCCTGCCTCGAGCATGGATGTGTGTGTTGTCCTTAGGTTAGCTAGGTTTAGGTAGTTCTAAGTTCTAGGGGACTGATGGCCACAGATGTTAAGTCCCATAGTGCTCAGAGCCATTTGCACCATTTAAATTACTGCTCGAGGTAGACAAATTCAATCTCTTGCACAACGTCAACTATTCAGATTTCTCATAATACTAGGTGCGTCTGTAAAGTTCGGTGAGTGGTCTCAAAAAACAAAGGAAACAAGAGTTACAAATAAAATACGTTTACGGGTCTTCATAGGAAGCAGTACTGGCTACAATACACTTCTGGAAACGGCTGTAGAGCTCTTGAAAACTGTCAGAAAAACACTTCTTGTGGAATCGATCGAAGCACCGTGGTCACGTATTGTTGGATATCCGCAGGCTCAACTTTCTCGCTCAACGCAAGCAGTTCTTGAACACCTTCTTACTATCCAGATTTGGTGCCGTATGACTTCTTCTTAACAGTAGTGGACACAGGAAGATCCCAAGGAAGATCCCGGCAGAAGGGTCGAAACATTGATCCTTTTAGAAGAAGTATGACGCGGCGTAATAACCCAGAACATTTTAACTTCAGTGACAACGTCCACGAAAGCCTGCAGACTTACATTAAGCCTGCTGACTTACATATAACTTCTTTTTGTTTCCTCGCTTTCACTTAATGCTGAATGGCCTACGCTTCACAGGCATTTCGGGTATACAACAAGGCGTGACCACGCTACTTCGGGAGATTCCATAAGAAGCGTTTACTGACAATTTTCAACAGCTTCACAAACTATGTCAGAGGTGTGTTGCACCTAATGATGACTACTCTGAAGCTATTCTGTTCGTAACTAACGTTTCCTTAATTCTCGGAGACCATGCACCGACCTTTTCAGACGCATCTTGTACTATTACTTGAAGGGAGTAACAGAACATAAAGCTGATGGGTACAAATACTAGAGAAACTGAAGTAATAATTTCGTTGCGCGAGAATAAGGGTGCATATCTTTGAGGCCACTTATCAAACTTTTAATAACATCTAAATCTACTTGTTCTTCCATACTCTGCAAACCACTCATAAGTACATGGCAGAGGGTACTTGTTCCACTGCCACGTACTGGGATGTTCTCGTGTTTCATTCGCGTCTATGCGAGCTGTCACTAGTCTAACCTTGCCTCTGCTATTGTTACGAGAGCCTTATCTAGAGGTCCTATTATACTTCTAGCATCTTCATCGCCAATACTTTAAGGTCAATGAGTGATACGACACTTTTCAGTAGTTATTCCCATCTAAGCATAGTCCTCAAAATGTTCGAACCTCATATCACGCACAGGCATTCTTTCACCAGTGACGCACCGATTATCGTCCATTGCACACACGAGAATCTATCTTAGTTCTGTCACGCGTAAAATAAGACCGACCAGTTCGTAGTTTGCTCAGTATTAATCACAGCCTTTCTGCAGTTCACACGATACGAAGAGCATAGTGACCGAACCGTGGGTAGTGTCACCCACGCCATCACGACAACCAGCGTTCTTCTCTCTTCGTCACTCCCTACCACTCGACTGTTGAATGTGGTGTGGTCGAAACAGACTCTGTTACGGTGTAACAAAGGTATGTACACTGAAACATTTTTGTTCTTAATGCTTATACAGGGTGGTCCGTTGATAGTGACCGGGCACAATATCTCACGAAATAAGCATTAAACGAAAAAACTACAAAGAACGAAACTCGTCTAGCTTGAAGGGGGAAACTGGATGGCGCTATGGCTGGCCCGATAGATGGCGCTGCCATAGGTCAAACGGATATCAACTGCGTTCTTTTAAAATAGGAACCCCCATTTTTATTACATATTCCTGTAGTACGTAAAGAAATATGAATGTTTTAGTTGGACCACTTTTTTCGCTTTGTGATAGATGGCGCTGTAATAGTCACAAACGTGTAAGTACGTGGTATCACGTAACATTCCACCAGTGCGGACGGTATTTGCTTCGTGATACAGTACCTGTGTTAAAATGGACCGTTTTCCAATTGCGGAAAAGGTCGATATCGTGTTGATGTATGCCTATTGTGATCAAAATGCCCAACGGGCGTGTGCTATATATGCTGCTCGGTATCCTGGACGACATCATCCAAGTGTCCGGAACGTTCGCTGGATAGTTAGGTTATTTAAGGAAACAGGAAGTGTTCAGCCACATGTGAAACGTGAACCACAACCCGCAACAAATTGATACCCAAATAGATGTTTTTGCTGCTCTCGCGGCTAATTCGCACATCAGTAGCAGACAAATTGCGAGAGAAGCGGGAATCACAAAAACGTCGGTGTTGAGAACGCTACATCAACATCGATTGTACGCGTACCATATTTCTATGCACGAGAAATTGCACGGCGACGACTTTTAGCGTCGTGTACAGTTCTGCCACTGGGCACAAGAAAAATTACGGGACGATGACAGATTTTTTGCACGCGTTCTATTTAGCGACGAAGCGTCATTCAGCAACAGCGGTAACGTAAACCGGCATAATATGTACTATTGGGCAACGGAAAATTCACGATGGCTGCGATAAGTGGAACATCACCGACCTTGGCGGGTTAATGTATGTTGCGGAAATATGGGAGGAAGGATAATTGGCCCCCATTTTATCAATGGCAATCCAAATGGTGCAATGTATGCTGATTTCCTACGTAATGTTCTACCCATGTTACTACAAGATGTTTCACTGCTTGACAGAATGGCGATGTACTTCCAACATGATGGATGTCTGGCACATAGCTCGCGTGCGGTTGAACCGGTACTGAATAGCATATTTCATGACGGGTGGATTGGTCGTCGAAGCACCATACCATGACCTGCACGTTCAACGGATCTGACGTCCCCGGATTTCTTTCCGTGGGAAAAATGAAGGATATTTGCTATCGTGATCCACCGACAACGCCTGACAACATGTGTCAGCACATTGTCAATACATGTGCGAACATTACGGAAGGCTAACTACTTGCTGTTGAGAGGAATGTCGTTACACGTATAGCCAAATGCACTGAGGTTGACGGACATCATTTTGAGCATTTATTGCATTAATGTGGTATTTACAGGTACTCACGCTGTAACAGCAAGCATTCTCAGAAATGATGTTCACAAAGGTAGATGAATCACATTGGAATAACCGAAATAAAATGTTCAAACGTACCTACGTTCTGTATTTTACTTTAAAAACCTGCCTGTTAGCAGCTGTTCGTCTAAAATTGTAAGCGATATATTTGTGTTTATTACAACGCCATCTATCACAATGCGACAAAAGTGGTCCAACTAAAACATTCATGTTTCTTTACGTACTACACGAATTAGTTAAAAAAAAAGTGTTCCGTTTGACTTATGGCAGCGCCATCTAGCGGGCCAACCATAACGCCATCTGGTTTCCTCCTTTCAGCTAGACAAGTTTCGTTCTTCGTAGCTTTTTCGTTTGACGCTTATTTCGTGAGATATTTGGCCCGTACATGATCGATGGACCACCCTGTATACTGATGCTCAGACTTACCTTATCGCACCTTCCTCCTCAGCCAAAATTCCCATTCTCGCCTCAGTCCACTTGGTATTCATTCTAAACTCAAAGAGCATTGCCACGGGCGCCAACCTTGTGTGAATGCTCTGAAAAGCTAATCTTTTGCGTATCACAGCATCTTCTTCCTGTCGGTTAAATTTAGCGTCTGTAGCACGTCATCTTCGTGGTGTAGCAATTTTAAAGGCCAGTAGCGTATATTTGCAGACTGAAGCGAGAATGAAAATTTATTCCGAGGCCAGGATTCGGACCCCAGATCTCCTGCAACCACTGCGCCACTATGACACTATGGATTTGGAAAACTACGCAGACTATCCCAGTACGCTGCCTTCGTTATTCAAAATTCCCAGTTACGCCTCAGCGCACTTGGTATTCCCGCTCCAAACTCAAACAGCATTGCAGAGGCTCTCGAACTCTATTAGAATGACACCTCTACATCAAACGAACCGGGAATTCGGAGTGAGGAGGAATGCATGTGAAACGGTCCTGTGGTCCCCTTTCATTATCATTTTATTTGCTATCCAATGTTACATAAATCTCTGGCATGCGCACGAGTGAATGAATGTGCGTGTGTTTCATTTTGCTATACGGTAGTTTAGTCTGCTGCAGAGAATCAGTGGTAGTGGTACAGAATGGCCAACACCTGTAGTGTTCAGGTGGGCAAAGAGGTTTGCCCCCCCCCCCCCCCCCCTTGTGTGAAAGTTACCGGTGTAAGGTTGGTGGCGGATGCCTCATCTCTGGGTTTTCCTGGCCACGGGGTCGCGTGGGAGACGTTGGAGTGTGTGAGACGGTCAGTCTGGTTCCAGCTTGCCGAGGGTCTGCAGCTGAAGTCTCTTCGAAGAAGGGTGAGTTGACTTAACCGCGTGGCGCTTTGTCTCATAGCGAGAGGAGAGCTTTTAGATATTGGTCTCGCGTTTCATCTTATGAAGATTGATTTGCTGGGCCGCAGCAAGAAATCCAAGGCTTTTGCAGACTTTCAGTTTGATTCCTAATGCGGACTTGACTTTGATCCGTAAGAAGAACGTAGCACAAAGGTGTTGCATACGTTGAAGCGCCCTCGGTTCAGTGTGAATGTTTGTGTGCCTCCCACTGCGTGTGTACGCATTCTAATCTTTTCCGAAACTTGGCAATTTTTGCTTCTTTGTAAATTTTCTTTGTCTCATTACTTTATGCGCAGTGGAAACCATCTACATGGGTTACTATTAGAGTTTGTTGGCCCTCTGCCATTATGCTTTGTCTATTCAAATGTGTCGTCTGTATGATATTAATTGTTCGCGACTTCATGGTTTGATTTTACTAAAATTTGGCCATGGTACGTAGAAACTGTGTCTCCACGAACCACAGCCGGCCGCTGTGGTCGAGTGGTTCTAGGCGATTCAGTCCGGATGCGCGCTGCTGCTACGGTCGCAGGTTCGAATCCTGCCTCGGGCATGGATGTGTGTGATGTCATTAGGTTAGTTAGGTTTACGTAGTTCTAAGTCTAGGGAACTGATGACCTCAGATGTTAAGTTCCATAGTGCTTAGAGCCATCCACGGACCACGTGGGTACACAAGTCTGTTGTGAAGCGTATAGTGTTTCACAAGCAATTGTACTTAGTTACCAGACAACAGCAGTCTATATATGCATTACATCATTGTTAAGGAATAAATAATTTTACCTCCAATCTTATCCAGTGTACCGATGCTACGTCTCAGTTAACTACGCCATTTACGGTGTTGTTTTCCTTGTTAGCCCATCCATAGCGTTTCTATGTGCACACGTCCAATAATTGGTGTCCTTTTTTTATTCAAAACAAATGCTCTGGAATAGATCTTGTTTTCAGGAATGTTGCTGCAAGCTGCACTTATGCACAGTGTTCACGCACTCTTTACTTTATTCAATATTTGATTCACGGGAACAATGCCTCGGTCATATTAATAATTACATTCCATTCTTTATCAGTGACTTTACAATGAGTGTTCTTTTGTGAGTTTTCTTATGAATAAATTAAGTAATTTTCCAACTCAGCGCAACCTCTTATTTGTTGTGTGGCTAGAGTTGGTGGCGACCCAATCTTTTACGTTGATCTCAGTGTCTGATAGCATTTTCTTATTCAAAGTGCGCGTGGCTCTTTCAGCCGTCGGGATACATTCAAAGTGCGCTTCACGCTACTTACACATGCTACGGAAGGCGCTCTACCTTCTACATGTTAACGACGAATATGCTGCCATGTACCCCACGTTCGCCTACAGAGATCGACAACCCCTTAGACGCTGAAGCATTACGGGGTTGCATACGTGCAAGGCGTAGCCTCCCCGGCCAGCGTCGAACAAGGACGACAGGTGGCAAGAGAAGCGTCGTCAGAGGTCCTCCGTGCCAGGGACCTATTTCCTCGACCACGTCACGTGTGCGGAACTGGATCGGCATGAATTCTTCCGCGTCCCGGTGCAATTTCGCTGCACCGGAGCTCTGGACCAATTCCTGCGCCGGTTCTTGGCAGCCCATCAGTCAGAGCCTGATCGAAAGCCATCACAGTGGGACCTACGACATCGCATCGACATCCCGAGACGTAGCTGTCGTTCAGCAATGCCGAACGCTCAGCTCCGTCTTTAGCGATTATGAATGACACAGTCTTCAAGTCTCTCTACGTTTATGCAATGTTCCAAGGCCTGTAGGAGAAGTTCTAATATTTTTTTGTTGAGAAGAATTTTTCCTTTGTTATTAAATTTATCTACCGTGGTCCGAATAAACCCCTGTTCTTGATTACCTCTGTTCTATCTTTGGGCAACGTCGTTCTTTTCCCGGATCGTGTGAGTGGGCGAGTTTGGTACTCAGGAGCAGCCAGGTCTGCACAGAACCAGAACACGACGGGACCGCTTAATGTATTCATCTCTTGGTCTCCCTATACGATTTTTACCCTCCACACTGCCCTCCAATGCTAAATTTGTGATCTCTTGATGCCTCAGAAAATGCCCTACCAACCGGTCCCTTCTTCTTCTCAAGTTGTGCCACAAATTCCTCTTCTCCCCTATTGTATTCAATACCTCCTCATTAGTAACGTGATCTACCCATCTAATCTTCAGCATTCTTCTGTAGCACCACATTTCGAAAGCTTCTATTCTCTTCCTGTCCAAACTATTTATCGTCCATGTTTGACTTCCTGACACTTAAATCTATACTCGATGTTAACAAATTTCTCTTCTTCAGAAACGCTTTCCTTGCCATTTCCAGTCTACGTTTTATATCCTCTCTACTTCGACCATCATCAGTTATTTTGCTCCCCAAATAGCAAAACTCATTTACTACTTTAAGTGTTTCATTTCCTAATCTAATTCCCTCAGCATCACCCGACTTAATTCGACTTCATTCCATTATCCTCGTTTTGCTTTTGTTGATGTTCATCTTATATCCTCCTTTCAAGACACTGTCCATTCCGTTCAACTGCTCTTCCAAGTCCTTTGCTGTTTCTGATAGAATTACAATGTCATCGGCGAACCTCAAAGTTTTTATTTCTTCTCCGTGGATTTTAATGCCTACTCCTAACTTTTCTTTTGTTTCCTTTATTGCTTGCTCAATATACAGATTGAATAACATCGGGGAGAGGCTAAAACCCTGTTTCACTCCCTTTCCAACCACTGTTTCCCTTTCGTGTCCTTCGACTCTTATAATTGCCATCTGGTTTCTGTACAACTTGTAAATAGCCTTTCGCTCCCTGTATTTTACCCATGTCACCTTTAGAATTTGCATGAGAGTATTACAGTCAACATTGTCAAAAGTTTTCTCTAAGTCTACAAATGCTAGAAACGTAGGTTTGCCTTTCCTTAATCTTTCTTCTAAGATAAGTCGTGAGGTCAGTTTGCCTCACGTGATCCGACATTTCTACGGAATCCAAACTGATCTTCCCCGAGGTCGACTTCTACCAGTTTTTCCATTCGTCTATAAAGAATTTGCGTTAGCATTTTGCAGCTGTGACTTATTAAACTGATAGTTCGGTAATTTTCACATCTGTCAACACCTGCTTTCTTTGGGATTGATATTATTATATTCTTCTGGAAGTCTGAGGGTACTTCGCCTGTCTCATACATCTTGCTCACCAGATGGTAGAGTTTTGTCATGACTGGCTCTCCCAAGGCCGTCAGTAGTTCTAATGGAACGTTTCTCGGGGTACAGGAAAAGTGAATGGCAGTGTAAGAACAAATGTAAGAATAGTGCAAGAGTAGTAGATGTAAGATTGGTGGTTGGGGCTCTCAGTGGCGTACGTACCCCGACGCAGAGCAGGAGTCGATGCAGTCGGCAGCGAGGAAGCACGCGAGGTCCATGGCGAGCTGGTCGTTGGCCGTGGCGTCAGGGAGGCCGGCGAGAGCAGCCAGCCCGTCGTCACACCCTTCGTACCCGAGGCTATAGCGTCCCAGCGTCCAGCTCGTTATCAGGCGAAGCATGGCACGCACCGCGTTGGACTGATACTGGAGGGTCTTGTAGGGTATCATCACGTTAGTGCGTTCTGCAAAACGTTGTAACGTATTACTATCTTTACGACGTTTCTCGTCGAGCCATATGCGTTACTCGCATTTCTAGCTGCTTTTCTCACACAAATAATGATAAAAATTCAGAAATTCAGGGTCGCCACCAGCCCAAGCCATTCCTAACAATTTACAAAATAAAACGGAGCTGGAAAATATTAGTTTAATTACTTTAATAATTTAATTACAAGTACGCAAATTTCTTCAAGCAGCCAGATAAATAGTACTCCGTGTCGTGCATGAAGCAACTTCCAGAATGAGATTTTCACTCTGCAGCGGAGTGTGCGCTGATATGAAACTTCCTGGCAGCTTAAAACTGTGTGCCCGACCGAGACTCGAACTCACAGTTTTAACCTGCCATGAAATTTCATATCGGCGCACACTCCGCTGCAGAGTGAAAATCTCATTCTGGAAACGTCCCCCAGGCTGTGGCTAAGCCACGTCTCCGCAGTATCCTTTATTTCAGGAGTGCTGCTTCTGCAAGATTCGCAGGAGAGCTGCTGTAAAGTTTGGAAGGTAGGAGACGAGGTACTGGCAGAAGTAAAGCTGTGAGGACGGGGCGTGAGTCGTGCTTCGGTAGCTCAGGTGGGCAGTCTGCCGCCGGCAGTGCTGCGAGGCGGTCACGAGCCAGAGCGCTGCGGGCGAGGCGCGCACCGTGTGTGTGTGTTTACTTCGGCCGCTGTCAGTGCCGTTCTCCCTTCTAGACCACCATGGCGCACAACTATCGGAAGAAGACATTACGTTTCAACTTTTGTTCCGACTTCGCCCGACCCAAGGCCCTGGAGGTAGAATGATTTATTCGCGATGAAGTTAAAATACCACCAACGGATCTAATTGGTATCCACTTGTCCATAGTTAGCAGTACCGTCTACGTCAAACTGATCAACGATGCGGTGTGCGACAAGGTGCTTTGAGAGGCAAAACGTGGACTGCGCTTCTATCATTCCGACGGCAACGTCGGACCCGTAACCGTCGATCACGCAGGTCTCGGCACACGGACGATAAGGATCTTCGAACTGCCGTTCGAACTACCTGCAGACGTCGTCATCGAGGCGCTCCGTCCCTATGGCAACGTTCTGGAACATGTTGCCGAACGATGGGTACAATTTCAAACCTATCCCGATATAAACGGTGTTCGACAGGTGTTCGAGTTGCAGAAACACGTGCCTTCCTATCTACGTATCGGAGGCTGCCGTGCCATTATAATGTACGACGGCCAACCTAGGACCTGTTCCGGTTGCGGGAAAGAAGGTCACCTACGGTCTGAATGCATTCAACGACGTGTCGCGCAGCTCCCGTTGTCGGAAGCGTCCGTCACACCCAAGATGACAGCCCTACCGGTCACTTACGCAGCGGCTCTCGCCACGTCTACACTTTCGTCCAGTCCGTCGCCCGGTCCTTCCGATCGGCACGTCCCACCGTCCCAGTCACCTATGGACGGTGCGGACGTCCCACCTGACAACCTTGCCGCCGAACAGGCTCCCGCACCGGACGCTGAGGAGAACAGTACTTTTTCACAACACCTGTTTGACCATTTCATTGTACCCACCGACGCCTTCGAACCAGGGCGACGCTCCTCCTTGCCGTCGTCCGACACTGAGGAACACGTGCGCAAACAACGCTCGCCACGTAGGCGCAAATGCCGTCGCCGTTCACCCACGGGCTCTCAAAGCGTCGCCACCCGCGACGACGAAGACGACACCCAACCAGCCGACATTTCCACACAGAGGTCGGCGGACAACTTTCACGATGAACAAGACGTTTCGCAGGACGGGACCACCATGGAGGTCGCCACGCACAATGTAACGATCAGTGCGCCGGTTGAGACGCCTGTCTCCCCGCCGACAACTCCAGATCTCTCTCACCACGACGCAATTCCCATGGACATTGGACAGACCCACGGCACAGGAGCATGGGCCGATGACATTGACGAAGATACGCCCCATCCTCCGGATGAGTTGCCTCCGCCGGACAAGGCTGCCTGTTAACATCAAAAGCGAGGCACTGCAGCTGATGGGACGGGACTTCCTGTCGGTGCCCTCCTCTTACCTCCCTTGGTGATGGTAGACGCGCGTCCACCACCACTGAAACCTACGTACCGGTTTGCCACACTGAACATCAACATGATCGGCACTGCACACAAGCTGCAACTCCTATGTGACATGCTTCGGGCCTCTGACGTCGACGTCGCCCTTCTTCAGGAAGTACGCGTCGCCACACTACCACCAGTCTACGGCTACGACTCATACACGTCCACATGTGATCAATCAGGGCGTGGAGTGGCTTTCTACATACGCGAAGGAATCCCACTCAAGGACACGACAATCCTTCCCTGTGGAAGAGGCATGGCTGTTACCATCTTCAACACGCGCGTCATCAATGTCTACGCTCCGTCTGGCTCCACGAACCGTCGGCAGCGGTCCACTTTCTTCGGACATGACGTGGCGCCCCTGTTTTCTGGACGCTATGATCGCCGTATCATGGGAGGCGATTTCAACCGTGTCCTCCATCCGCAGGACCAAATGCCTGGTTATTCGCCATGCCCGGCGCTGCTCACCTTAATCGAAGATTTTCATCTAGTGGACGTTTGGGAGAAAATTCATGGCAATACCCCCGGTTTTACCCATCATACAGCACATTCTGCGAGCAGACTGGACCGGTTTTATGTCTCTGCCCACCTTGGCAATGAAGTCGCCCAAGCTGAACGATGGCCCCTTCATTTTTGGATCACTGCGCCGTCATTTGTTCCCTGGCTCTGCCACCTCAGTCAGTCACCACAAATTTTCACTACGCCGTCCTCCGTGAGCTCGATGCACTCCCTCCATCACCTGACACCCATAGGGAACGACAACGTACTAAAGCTCGTCTCCTCTCTCTTCAACGAGCGCGACTGCATGGTGTCGTGGTGCGTTCCCGACGACAAGACCTCCTCCACGACGAAACCCCATCCACAATCCATGCCGCATCCGACCATAGTCGTCGACGTCGACTGTTCGTCCCCAACATCACGACCTCCGATGGTGTTCACCACAGAACACAGGCGGCAGTGGTGTTGCCTTTGCTGAACATTATCGCCAACTTTATGATTATGAACCGATGGCGACGCCCATTTCTGATGATCTCCGTCCTTCCCCTGATCGGACCCTCACCGTAGCGGAGTCAACGTCCATGATGTCTGCAGTCACCGCAGAATAGGTGGTAGATGCGATCAACAAGGGGGCCAAGAACAAATCACCCGGACCAGATGGTCTCCCGGTGGAGTTTTACCGGGCGTTTAACCACGTTAATGCTTCCTCGCTGGACGGAAATGATTCAGGAACTCTTTACTCCGTCCTTCCCAATTCCACCTGAATTCGTCACTGGCATTCTTCTACCTGTGCCTAAACCGAAGGGAGGGTCTCATGTCTCTCATATCGCCCCCTTTACACAACTGAATGCAGACTATAAAATCTATGCACGCCTCTTAGCAGCGCGCATACGCACCGTCTTACCTACGGTCCTTTCACCTGAGCAGACTGCACGTGGTTGTGGGGCCACCTTACAAACAGCCCTAGGAGAATGCCGTGACCTCATTGCACTGGCGTCGGTTTGTCGCCTTCGTGCGGCACTGGTATCCGTCGATTTCACGAGTGCCTTTGATCGCGTTCGACACCCATTCCTCCTCATGGTGGCGACACGTATGGGGTTCCCATTACTTTTTGTCGATGCCATTCGCCGGTTACAACTTCCCGCGGCCTCGATGGTACAAGTCAATGGGAGGCTTGTAGGACCGATTCCTATACGCCGCTCTGTGCGTCAAGGATGCCCTATGTCTACTTTACTATATGCCATTGCACATGACCCCCTCATCACTGGACTTACCTCTAGACTGCAGGGCCTCACTTTGCGTGACTACACCTTTCACTGTAGGGCTTATGCGGACGATCTCCTCTTTCTCACCTGTTCCTCCACGGAACTCAATGACGCCATCCAATGGATCCACCAGTATGGACGTCTTTCTGGTAGCATTCTTAATGTCCGTAAATCGACTATGATGCACATTGGGCGCGGCCTCCCGGCTATGGTGCCGACCCCACTCCCAGTCAGTGCCACCCTTCGTTACTTGGGTATCGAATTTACGAGCTCCACACGCCGCACAGTGGCCCTAGCTTACCGGCGGCTTTTGCAGTCGATTCGGCACCATGTCCGCGGTCAAGTGCACCGTAACTTAAACCAACTCAGAAGTGTGTCCTATGTCAACATGTACGTCGCCCCTAAACTGGTACACGTCGCCCAGATCCTCCCAATGCCGTTACTCCTTGGCCGCCGCATCCAATCAGCCTTTGGATATTTCGTGTCAGCAGGGGCACTTTTCAAAGTCCGCTACAACACTCTAACACTGCCTCCTGCAAAAGGTGGCCTCGGACTCGTCAACGTGCGGGCACTCTTTGTCCACACTCTGTTGCGACACTGGCAGGGGCCGGTCCCGTCCTTAACACGCAGTCTCTTAGATATCCTCCGAACAGCATCTCTTGACCCACCGATCAATGTGGTACCTATTTCTTCATTATTGTACCACGTCGCCAATTGTTTCATAGAACTCAGTTACGTTCGGGTCGATCTTCCAGTCACCCGTCCTCCCCGTACAAAGGATTATTATCGTTTGTTTATGCTGTCCAACCCTTGCGACCCCATGGTGCTACAGCATCCTGACATTCACTGGCGCACGGTTTAGGGGTGTGTGCATGAACCCTTTTTACCGTCGTCTGTGTCAGCACTCTGGTATATTTTAGTCTATGGAAAATTCCCGACTAATAGTCGACTTTATTGCATAGGACTGGCCACCTCCCCACTCTGCCCTGACTGTCAGCTCGAAGACACCGACGAGCACCGTCTTACGTGCCACCTAAAACAAAACGTATGGCTCCTCATCCAACGAATCGTGGGCTTTTACCTCCGTGCCCCGCCAACGACGGTAACCCCGGATTTCCTGTTGTTGCCCCAGACATTTCACTACCCTCTTGCTAAGCACCATGCCCTCATCTGGTTTCGAGGACAGGCTTTAGAATACCTCTTTCAGAGTGGTCCACATACAGTCCTTGACTTCTGGTACAAAGTTGTGAACGCGCATAGCACCCTCACCCGAAAACCATCTTACCGACAAACTTTTGCCGGTTATCTCCGCAGCGTCTTCCTTGACCCCCTCAAAGTTGGGGTGTACTATGCCTACCTGTCACATGATACAACACCCTTATCCACGTTCTCATGCATCGACCAAAAAAAAAAAAAAAAAAAAAAAAGGGAAGGAGACAGAATATGTTATATTTTGTTGTATTTAATGTTTTTCTTTTTAATATTTTTTTTGTTTAACTGACAGTCATTTGTATTTTTTAAATGGTACCTTGAAGAACTCTTGCATAGTGAATATATATGTACTTTTAGTTTGTTCAATACAAATTATTAAAAAAAAAACAAAGAAAACAGGATGTGTTATATTTTGTTGTATTTAATGTTATTCTAATAATTTGTTTACCTAACACTCATTTGTATATGTTTAACTGGTACCTTGAAGAACTGTTGCTTTGTGTATATATATATATATATTTTTTTTTTCAGCGTAATCTCAGTCCAATGCGACGACCATATGCCACTGTAGTGGGAAGGCCTGTATGATCGCTTGGTACCACTCTAATGGTCATAACCAAAGTCTTGCTGCATCAGAAACCTCCCAATTATAAACGTACTGTATGCCGCGAAGTGCATCCTTCATTCAACCAAACAGATGGAACTTGGAATGTTTAGACGCGCCGAGGAACCCAGCGAGTGCACACCTTTTGAGAAACGCAACTGGCCAGCACTACCAGAGAGACATCGAGTTCAGCTGTGGCATGATACCACCTTACTGGGTGCACCCCTAAGTCCATACGGTACCAATCTACTGGTCGACGTTGGAGCCAACGTCTTGTCGCATCAGTATCCTGCCCATCATCCGTGTACTGCTTCCTGCTCACTGCATCCTTCATTGGGCCAGGCAGATGGTAGTAGCAAGATCCGGGCTGCGGGGTGGATAAGGGAGAAGAGTCCAGTGAGTTTTTATAAGCTCCTCTCGGGTGTGCAGCCTTGTGTGAGACCTTGCACTGTTGTGGAGATAGAGAAGTTTGTTTGCATTTCAATTTACTGAGGGTAGCGCATCACACTTCAGAGTTGATCGTTACACGATATGAGGTAACGGGCAAGATGTGGCGCCATGAAAATATTCTAAGTTCCGAGTTGGCGTGGCCGCACGGGCCGCCGGTCGGCAAGCCGGGGCTGCTCAGCGACCACGTGGTGCCGGACGTCAGCCGGAGCAAGAGGGGCAGCCCCAGTGCAGCATCCAGGCCAACCGTGTGGCTGGGAATTCTGTGTTGACGCTTTGTCGATGAAGGAGATTTGTAGGCCGGGAATGCCAAACATGGCGGACTTCGTGAAACCATAATGGCAGACATTTCACAGTTCATGTAGAAATGAATAATAGCTGGAGGAATCATTATACGGTCGCAGGTTCGAATCCTGCCTCGGGCATGGATGTGTGTGATGTCCTTAGGTTAGTTAGGTTTAAGTAGTTATAAGTTCTAGGGGACTGATGACCACAGATGTTAAGTCCCATAGCCATTTGAGCCATTTGAATCATGATACCTCAAAAAGATACATATGCATTACCATTATTTGCGCGACGATTCTGGTGGTTTAATTAGATTTTCAATATCTTTATTAGGTTAAAGTTTAGTCTCTCATTGTAAATTATATAAGTAACACCCAGCAGCGAATTTTCAAAACCTGGACGGTTCATCCGATTTTGACGATCGACGTGTCTTTAGAAAGCTATTAGTGTAAACCTAAATTGGTATGAATTACAGGCATGTATCTTTAATAGTAGATGAGTTATTGGAGGTCATTATTGATGGTATCAGGCGATAAGTACTCCACAGTTACACGAAAAAAGCGGTAGCACCATGCTTATAAATGTAGTTATTCGTCTACGTCTTGGTCTATATCCGGTATGTGCTATTCATGAAGAAATTGGTCAAATATTTACTGTGTTTTAGGAAGCTCTGAGTCATTAGGCTACTGGCCTATTCCTTTGATATATGTTTATTTAATTTGTTTATGTATTAAATATGTGTGTTAGAGCGCATTTATGATCCAGCCGTAGGAATATTTATTTAATTTCAAGTCATTTAAATGTAAATCCAGTATTTCGTATGTGTTTCAATATGTTTGTGAGTGTGCGTTGGCTTGGAGACATGGCGAGAGCGCTCTAGCCAATCACAGCCCTCGTTACTACAGGTAGGCTCGATGTGACTCCCACTTCCGCGCAAGGACTTATACCTCCCCAAACAGGTAGTGACGCAGCTGGTAGTGACCTTTCACGGAAATGTGACCCTGAGCCTGAGGTCACAGCTGCAACAACTGCATCAAGTGCACAGCCCATACAGTGCGAACAGTACGAGGAAGTACCAAGTAAACAACCTGCTGACTCCGAAGCGCAACGCCGCGCCGAAGGAGGAAATAAACAAGCATCACCGCCTCGCCAGCAAGACAACACAGCAGACACCACGCCGGAACCAAATACTGACGACTCGCAAGCCACGGCCGTTGCGCCAGATGGCCACCGCCGGCGGCTGCGACCGACACCGGGTCTTGCGGTCACGCGTCATCAAGCGGAAGCCACACCAGAGAAGAAAGACATCAAGATAAAGAACATTAAATATGAAGTCATCAGGGCCTACACTGAAGAGGAGAAAAAGAAGGGCCACAGTGACTTATAGCAATGCATTGTCAGGATTTCAGGATACTTTTCTTCTCAAGCTCTTTGTTTAAAAGCAGTGGAAATTTTTCTAGGAAGTTAGTACATGTAACGGGCACACAGCTTGTAAAGATCGTGCCTTGTAGAGAAGCACGTTGCTGCTATAATCATACCGACCCTCATCTCAAATAGCTTCTTCTGGTATGTCTGTGATGCAAGCTTATAACATTACTACTATTAACATTAATAAAATACAGTCACCCTTGAAATTGGCAACAGTAAAAGAATTCTTGTACCAGTCTGGGACAGATATCGCGTTGCTACAAGAAGTTGTGGTAACGGAATTTCGGATCCCAGGCTTTTTTGAAATTTTTAATGTTTCTACGGAAGCCAATATCGGTACAGCCATTCTTATAAGGGAAGGCATTCCGGTGACTGAAATCGAACGACTAGAATCAGGAGGAGCCACAGGCATAAAAATATTCGGTGTGACAGTGCTTAACCTCTACGCCCCATCAGGAAATTCCCACAAATTGGATCGTGCGAAGTTCTTTCAAGATGAACTGATTTATTTATTGAGGAAAAATTCGTGTTCTCTTATACTAGGTAGAAATTTTAACTGTGTTTTAAACCAGAAAGATCAACAACCCAACTTCAACTACTCGCCACAGTTAAAAAAGTTAGTAAGTGATCTACACCTTAACGATGTGTGCGAACTTCAGCACCCGACGTCAGTCGGGTTCACGTATATAACCAGCCACTCCCGCAGCAGACTAGATAGAATTTACGTGTCACCAAATCTGCAAAATTATTTATTAAACGTTGAAACTATTTCCGTGTATTTTAGCGATCACAGTACACTTTTAACTTGCTTTAATTTAAGTGTACAGCCAACCCGTCGATTCAGAGGCCAATGGAATTTAAATATCTCTGTTTTAGCTGACGAAGAACTGGAACAGGAAATAAGAATAGCGTGGACTATGTGCCTCCGCTCAGTAGACAAGCACCCAACAGTCATTGACTGGTGGACTAGGAGGGCTAAACCAAGGCTGCGGAAAGTTGTCATGCAGTATAGTGCAGCGAGGCACAGGGAGTTGAGGAATACAAAATGGAGTTTTTATTATAAAGTTTTAAGAGACATATATCAACAGGCCCATGATGACGTAATTCGTCTGAATGATATCAAAAAAATAAAAGCCAAGTTATTAAGCATTAAACGGCAACAGATGGAGGGACTCAAAATTAAATCGAAAGCCACATCAGTCGTAGCAGATGAAACAGCTTCTCTGTATCACTTGGTGCGGCATGCTAAAAACAGACGTCTAACTTTAATTGATGAAGTCCAGACGCGTACTGGTACGAAGCTCACTTGCCAGAAAGAAATACTGGACCAAGTCCACAGGTACTATGACAACTTATATGCCCCTACCACAGTGGACGATGCAGCTCTCGAGGACTTTCTCACTAATTTAGGTCCACAATTGTCGGGAACAGACAACGCTGACATTCTGTCACCTATTACTAAAGATGAAGTGCATGAGGCAGTGCGTAACTCACTTCTCAAAAAATCTCCGGCACTTGATGGCCTCCCTGTGGAGTTTTATGCCCGCTACTGGTCTATAATTGGGGACAAGATCACTTCCATGGGAAATGAGGTCCTGAACGGAAAACCGGTCCCTGCAGAGTTTAAGGAAAGTAAAATAGTACTGATTCCTAAGAGTAAAGGCAAAACCAACTTAAACAATTTTCGGCCTCTTTCGCTACTAAATTCTGATTACAAAATAATTTTGCGTATTATCAACAAAAGACTCTCTGCCTTTTCCAACAAAATATTGAGTCATCATCAATCTTGTTCTCCGACCAGAACGATATTCGAAAGTCTATCTGCATACAGAGACGTCATTGCAATTACCTCAGTGACAAGTATAAAATGTGCTTTAATCTTTATAGATTTCAAGAAAGCGTTTGACCGCGTTAGTCATAGATACCTCTTTGCGACGCTGTCAAGAATGGCTTTCCACCCCCAGATTGTGAACATGCTAAGGAATATTGCAACAGGTATAAATGCGAAAATGGCAATCAATGGCCAAACATCTAAACCCATACAGATAAGGCGAGGGGTTCCACAGGGCAGCCCCTTATCTATGTTTTTATTTTCCGTATCTTTAGAGCCCTTCCTCCGCACTGTCCACGCAGGTTTAACAGGTATAACATTGAGTGGTGAGAAAACTGTCATACGAGCTTATGCTGATGACTTGGGCGTTGTAATAGGGAATAAGGAGGAGACAGTTACACTGGAAAGGGAAATCCAAAGATATTGTCTAGCGTCGGGAGCGACAGCAAATGAAAACAAAAGTCAAATATTGAATCTACGGAGCCTAGCTCACCTTCGACTGGCATGGGCAAAACAAGACAACAAACATAAAACTTTGGGAATAATCTTAATGGCATGTCCGATGAAGATGGCTGCTTTTAACTGGACGGAAACTAGGAGGAAAGTTCATGGTGCTGTAATGGAGAACATCCATCAAACTATGGACCTGGTGCAAAAAGTCAGATTCATCAACTCCTGCGTTTTGTCTAAAGCGTATTTCACTGCGCAGGTATTTCCAATACCTAAACTAGTAGCGAAAGGGATCATGTCCACTGTTACCAATTATTTATGGCGAGGAGACATATTCAGGGTTGGTGCGACTACCGTTATACTGGGTGTCAGAAACGGGGGCCTCTGTTTGGTGGATATTCGCAATAAAGCGTCTGCTCTGTTCCTCAAACGGACTTTCCATATGCTCAGAGAACTTCCACAATGTATAATCGCAAAGCTCTTTGAGGCTGTGACACCCCATAGCCTGCAAGCACTGATTGATGTGCTAAGGATTAATGCCCGTCTGCAGTATGTGAGGAACTTTTTCCTCGAAGCAAGTTATCTTAGTGACGAAATCAGAAGCAACACACGTATCACAGCGCGCGACATCATACTTGAAAGGAAGTTAAATGATGGTAGAAACAAAATTGAAACGAAATTCCCAAACTGTGACTGGAAAGCTGTATGGCGGAACATCAACTATGCCGGGCTATCTACAGACGCTATTTCCGCATGGCACAAAACAGTTAATAATGTCATCAGCACCAACGAGAGACTATATGGGTTCGGTTTAAACCAGACACACCTTTGTGGAAAATGCAATCTGGTGGATACACTCAGCCACAGATTCACCTGTGGTGGCAATGTGCATAACTGGAATTGGATCAGACAACAAAACGCCTTTCTCACCAGATCCTCTACGGAATATATAACGCCATCGCTCCTCCTGAGACCAGGCATGACATACTTTCCGAAATAAAAAACCAACGCCATTAGCTGGTTACTGGGAAAATATGTTAGTTATGTCATCCACAAACTTGGGTCGGACAAAGAGATAGAATTCCTCGTTTACATGAAGTGTGAATATGCAAAAATCAGCACGTATCGCAACCACAAGAAGCACTACGGCAACATGCTGAAGATCGTTTTTGAAAGAATGGGTGTTGGTTAAATATGTGGAACCACTACAACACCTTAAACGAGAACGAACAATAGAAAACTGAAAGTCACTTGGTTTCTTATTATTATTTACTATTACCTTGCTTCCAGAACATTTTTTTTTCTTTTTTCAAAACATTTTATCAAAATTACTCGTGTTCGACTTCCAACGTATTTGTGTGATTCGAGAGGAATTGTTAAGTTTTTATCAGTGTTCAGTTTCTACTCAGAGAAGAGGTTTCTTCGTCTTTCTTACATCGGAGAATAAAATATTTTTATGGTGCGAAAAGTGGCAATTGACCCTGAATAAAGAAAAGTGTGAAGTTATTCACATGATTACTAGAACAAATCAGCTAAATTTCGATTACGGGATAAGTCACAAATCTGAACGCTGTAAATTCAGCTAAATACTTTGGGATTACAATTACAAATACCTAAATTGGAACGATCACATAGATAATATTATGGGTAGAGCAAACCAAAGACTGCGATTCATTGGCAGAACACTTAGAAGGTGCAAGAAGTCTACTAAAGAGCCTGCTTACACCACGCTTGTCAGCCCTATTCTGGAGTACTGCTATGCGGTGTGGGATCGGCATCAGGTGGGACTGACTGATGACTTCGAAAAAGTACAAAGAAGGGCAGCTCGTTTTATATTATCGTGAAATAGGGGAGATAGTGCCATAGACATGATACGTGATTTGCAATCATTAAAACTAAGGTGTTTTTCGCTGCGACGGGATCTTCTCATGAAATTTGAATCACCAGTTTTCTCCTCCGATTGCGAAAACATTCTGTTGCCACCCACCTGCATAGGGAGAAATGATTAACACGATAAAATACGAGAAATAAGGGCTCGCGTGCCGTTCGAAAGTGGAACAGTAGAGAGACAGCTTGAAGGTGGTTCACTGAACCCTCTGCCAAGCACTTTATTGTCAATAGCGCAGTAATCACGTAGAAATAGATGTATATGTAGAAATTTGTGAGGGAACAAGGCACTAAGTAGATAGATGAGCGTTAACTGTAAACCTAGACCTTATTAACTGATACGAAATTTACTTAGACGTTACGTTCAGCTTGTTAGATTAAAAACCACATATGATCACCTCTATGTTGGTATGGTTCCGCACGATCTCATGCGGGGGATGAACAAGGTTATATGTCAGTACCGCGAGAACTTCTCAGGGTTAGGAGAAGGTGCAAATAAAATAATTTCCATTATACATGGAGTAATACGTCACTTTGTTAACGCGAAACTTGACTAAGGTTGTTATATTATGCCACTACATTACTACGCATTTATGGCTGACTGGGTGTGTAAAGCTTAGGGCATCATTTATGGCTTTATACACAGGTGGTCAACGTTGTGTTTAGGAAATCTGTAATAACTTAACCAAACATACACTAACTGTAAATATAATATGTACGAGCGTCCACTGTATGTAGTCACAAGGGTGACGTGGAACAAAACTCTTAAGGGAAAGATTGATTATTAGTTAGTAGTGGGTTCAAGACCCTATGTATTCAAATACACTCCTGGAAATTGAAATAAGAACACCGTGAATTCATTGTCCCAGGAAGGGGAAACTTTATTGACACATTCCTGGGGTCAGATACATCACATGATCACACTGACAGAACCACAGGCACATAGACACAGGCAACAGAGCATGCACAATGTCGGTACTAGTACAGTGTATATCCACCTTTCGCAGCAATGCAGGCTGCTATTCTCCCATGGAGACGATCGTAGAGATGCTGGATGTAGTCCTGTGGAACGGCTTGCCATGCCATTTCCACCTGGCGCCTCAGTTGGACCAGCGTTCGTGCTGGACGTGCAGACCGCGTGAGACGACGCTTCATCCAGTCCCAAACATGCTCAATGGGGGACAGATCCGGAGATCTTGCTGGCCAGGGTAGTTGACTTACACCTTCTAGAGCACGTTGGGTGGCACGGGATACATGCGGACGTGCATTGTCCTGTTGGAACAGCAAGTTCCCTTGCCGGTCTAGGAATGGTAGAACGATGGGTTCGATGACGGTTTGGATGTACCGTGCACTATTCAGTGTCCCCTCGACGATCACCAGTGGTGTACGGCCAGTGTAGGAGATCGCTCCCCACACCATGATGCCGGGTGTTGGCCCTGTGTGCCTCGGTCGTATGCAGTCCTGATTGTGGCGCTCACCTGCACGGCGCCAAACACGCATACGACCATCATTGGCACCAAGGCAGAAGCGACTCTCATCGCTGAAGACGACACGTCTCCATTCGTCCCTCCATTCACGCCTGTCGCGACACCACTGGAGACGGGCTGCACGATGTTGGGGCGTGAGCGGAAGACGGCCTAACGGTGTGCCGGACCGTAGCCCAGCTTCATGGAGACGGTTGCGAATGGTCCTCACCGATACCCCAGGAGCAACAGTGTCCCTAATTTGCTGGGAAGTGGCGGTGCGGTCCCCTACGGCACTGCGTAGGATCCTACGGTCTTGGCGTGCATCCGTGCGTCGCTGCGGTCCGGTCCCAGGTCGACGGGCACGTGCACCTTCCGCCGACCACTGGCGACAACATCGATGTACTGTGGAGACCTCACGCCCCACGTGTTGAGCAATTCGGCGGTATGTCCACCCGGCCTCCCGCATGCCCACTATACGCCCTCGCTCAAAGTCCGTCAACTGCACATACGGTTCACGTCCACGCTGTCGCGGCATGCTACCAGTGTTAAAGACTGCGATGGAGCTCCGTATGCCACGGCAAACTGGCTGACACTGACGGCGGCGGTGCACAAATGCTGCGCAGCTAGCGCCATTCGACGGCCAACACCGCGGTTCCTGGTGTGTCCGCTGTGCCGTGCGTGTGATCATTGCTTGTACAGCCCTCTCGCAGTGTCCGGAGCAAGTATGGTGGGTCTGACACACCGGTGTCAATGTGTTCTTTTTTCCATTTCCAGGAGTGTAGGTTATGCCACGCTAATTGTCGAAATACACACTCTAGTGTATCAGATATTACCTATTTAGGATGTTGCCTACAAGGCTATTAACTATTTAGGATGAGGATTATTGTGAGCGTCCTGGAATTCTCACATAGACTACCAAGAAATAAGGACCTAATATTTAAAGTAGGGTGTGTCAGAATGAGCTTCTCACTCTGCAGCGCTGTGTGCGCTGATATGAAACTTCCTGGCAGATTAAAACTGTGTGACGGGCCGAGACTCGAACTCGGGACCTCTGCCTTTCGCGGACAAGTGTTCTACCAACTGAGCTACCCAAGCTCGCCTCACGCACCCTCTTCACAGCTTCACTTCTGCCAGTACCTCGTCTCCTACCTTCCAAACTTTACAGAAGCTCTCCTGCGCAGGAGAGCACTTGTTCGCGAAAGGCAAAGGTCCCGAGTTCGAGTCTTGGTCCGGCACACAGTTTTAATCTGCCAGGAAGTTTCATAGGGTGTGTCAGGACGTACAACGCAACTGCCAACACACTTATGTACTATTGACCGACAAAGGTCAAGCTAACACTATGAACATAAGCTGCATTCTTCCCTATTGAACGGGAACATAAATTACGGATATGGTCTAATAGCGAGCAAAGTGTAAATGTCTCACGTATGTTAATAGCATAAATCAGAACCTAGTATTTAAAGTAGGGTGTGACTGGGCCCACAACAGCCCCATCATCACGCTTACGTGCTGTTGACCGACATAGGTCAAGCATTTACAGAATATTGTCTGCAAACTAACCTTTGATAGGAATAATATCTCAAAGGTTACACTGTACACAGCGTGACTAAGCGGGCAACGCTATAGTTCTCATAAAAAAGATTCTTTAGAGCAACAAGGTCAAATTTATCTGCCTAGGGAAGAATACTTTAAACTGTATTCCGTAAATATTAAAGTTAGCTTAAATTGGCGTCAAGATCTCATGAAATAGCATCGGCCAGCTTGAATTAAAGGCGGGCATAAGTTTTAATGCCTATGGGTAGAAAGAAAAGGCAATGTGTGACAGCACCGTCGGTATGTTTGTCTACCATATTGTCAGTTATGTTGGAACGAGAACTATATATACCGCAAGGAATATTAATTAAACCATAGTATTGAACGTCGCTAAATGTCGTGGTGAATTTCTAAGTCTTAAGCGTCGAAGTATCAGGAATGGATATGCAGCGACAAGGCACGAAAGATAGTGTGATACTTTAGCTACGTGCCTTTCTTAACTGTTACTCGTAAACTAATCATTCACTGAATGGGGTAACGTTGACCATCTGTATTGCAAAAGTCATCTATATTCAAGTTGCATATAGTGATTTGGAAACATAACTTGTATGTAACAGGACTAAGTATGACAGTACACTACTGGCCATTAAAATTGCTACACCAAGAAGAAATGCAGTTGATAAACGGGTATTCCTTGGGCAAATATATTATACTAGAACTGACATGTAATTACATTTTCTCGCAATTTGGGTGCATATATCCTGAGAAATCAGTACCCAGAACAACCACCTCTCGCCGTAATAACGGCCTTGATACGCCTAGGCATTGAGTCTTGCAGAGTTTGGATGGCGTGCACAGGTACAGCTGCCCATGCAGCTTCAACACGATACCACAGTTCATCAAGAGTACTGACTGGCGTATTGTGACGAGCCAGTTGCACGGCCACCATTGACCAGATGTTCTCAATTGGTGAGAGATCTGGAGAATGTGCTGGCCAGGGCAGCAGTCGAACATTTTCTGTATCCAGAGAGACCCGTACAGGACCTGAAACATGCGCTCGTGCATTGTCCTGCTGAAATGTAGTGTTTCGCAGGGATCGAGTGAAGGGTAGAGCCACGGGTCGTAACACATCTGAAATGTAACGTCCACAGTCCAAAGTGTCGTCAATGCACACAAGAGGTGACCGAGACGTGTAACCAATGGCACCCCATACCATCACGCCGGATGATACGCCAGTATGGCGATGACGAAGACACGCTTCCAATGTGCGTTCACCGCGATGTCGCCAAACACGGGTGCGAACCTGGATTCATCCGAAAAAATGACGTTTTGTCATTCGTGCACCCAGGTTCGTCGTTGAGTACACCATCGCAGGCGCTCCTGCCTGTGATGCAGCGTCAAGAGTAACCGCAGCCATGGTCTCCGAGCTGATAGTCCATGCTGCTTCAAACATCGTCGAACTGTTAGTGCAGATGGTTGTTGTCCTGCTAACGTCCCCGTCTGTTGACTTAGGGATTGAGACGTGACTGCACGATCCGTTACAGCCATGCGGATAAGATGCCTGTCATCTCGACTGTTAGTGATACTAGGCCGTTGGGATCCAGCACGGCGTTCCATATTAGCGTCCTGAACTCACCGATTCCATTTTCTGTTAACAGTCATTAGATCTCGACCAAAGCGAGCAGCAATGTCGCGATATAATAAACCGCAATCACGATAGGCTACAATCCGACCTTTATCAAAGTCGGTAACGCGATGGTACACATTTCTCCTCCTTACACGGGGCATCACTACAACGTTTCACGCCGATCAACTGCTGTTTGTGTATGAGAAATCGGTTGGAAACTTTCCTGATGTCAGCACGTTGTAGGTGTAGCCACCGGCGCCAACCTTGTGTGAATGCTCTGTAAAGCTAATCATTTGCATATCACAGCATCTTCTTCCTGTCGGTTAAATTTCGCGTCTGTAACACGTCAGCTTCGTGGTGTAGCAATTTTAATGTCCAGTAGTGTAGCATCACAAGCTAGTATATTATGTGTAGGACTATGAGGTCAAAGTTATGGTACCAAAAGGTCTTTAACAAAATCAAAGTAATAGCTTATACATACTGGGCAAATAAGAGTGCATTCATAGGATGTAAGTAAGCGGTGACCAAAAGAGAATAAGGTGGTCGATGTTAACATAAAATGAATTACGTTGTACGAAACAATGGTTGGAAACCATCGAAAAAGTCTTATGCATCCTACCAATCACATTCCACAACCTCTGTCTAACATGCACTCGCACACATTTCGAAAACGTCTTGGGCTCAATCAAGAGATGTAGACTGATTATTTTCAGCCTTCCAAACCGCACTTCGTACCATCTGGTCACACGCGAAAGGCTGGACAAAGTCGATTGATGTGTAGTGAGGGTCACAGTCATTTACTGTCAGACTGTGAATGTTTTATCTTGTTTGATAACGATATATGCAAGCAAAGCCTAATCTCAGTACATCAAAACTGGACGGTGATTAAAGTAGTGTGAATCAGTGCTATACGAAAAAGTACTCACTGAAATCGCTACAGTAGGCGCTATATACCCACTTGGCACCGTAGCTCTCGAAGCTGTGTGTGGAGATATTATCGCAGACACAGTCGAGCACCGTAGTGCCGTTCGCCGCCAGCAAAACCAGTAACGGAGCAGCTACCCCCACTGGATGCATTGTCAGCTGTTGTTGAGACCGAGAGGGAATCACACGCAGTGAGCATCGCTGGCATCGCGGGCGCACTATAAGGATTCTCGTAGCGGAAGTCTTTCCGCAGTATGGGAAAACCACAGGAAGAACGACGACTTCCGTGCTTATTCTTTTTTCCTGTCGCAGTAACAACCTGCAAGCACACAGTCGTTTCAGAAAGATATTCCTTCTTTTTACGCGTACATCTGCCACACGCTTTTAGGACGACAGAGAAAGCCACTAAGGGATAAACGGGTGATACCCAGAAGTGAAGGTTTAGATTCCGACATAAGAATTGCGAGGCTTGACCTTCTTTAACACTGATTCACCAACTGAGAGAGGTTGTAGGTAACTCCGCTCATTGTAACAATAAATTTGTTCATCCCTGTGATTGACGCTATGCCTGTTATCTTATACAGGGAGACAATATTATTGAAATACGCGCAATAAAATCGTCATTACGGTTTGTGTTAGGATGTTCAAACTGCTGGCCACGCGGCACTCTGGGAAATAGTATGCGCTGGCATAGTTTGGTTTAGCGACGAAGCCCACCTTCATTTGGAGGGTTCGTCGACAAGCAAAATTGGCGCATTTGGGGGACTGAGAATCCGCATTTCGCGACCGAGAAGTCTCTTCACGCTCAACGGGTGATTGTCTGATGTGCAGTGTCCGATCACGGAATAATCGGTGCGATATTTACCTTGATGGCGCGGTAACTACCGAACGGTACATGAAGGTTGTGGAAAATGGTTTCATCCCCATTTTCCACAATCATCCTGATTTCGACAATATGTGCTTCATGACAGGCGGAACTCGACCGCCACAGAAGCAGGAGAGTGTCTGATGCCCTGGGGGAGCAGTTTGAGGGCCGCATTCGTGTTCTGGGGCACCCAGACGCCACTGCCATGGGTCTCGATTGGCCGCCGTATCTGGATCTGAAGACATGCGACTAATCTTTGTGAGGCTACATTAAAGACAATGTGTACAGCAATAACCCCAAAACCAATGCTGAGCTGAAAGCAGGCATTCAGGAGGTCATCGACAGCGTCGATGTTCCGACACTTCACCGGCTAGTGTAGAATTTCGCTATTCGTCTGCGTCAAATAATCGCCAATGATCGCACCCATATCGAGCATGTCACAACCTACATCCGAAAAGGGGTAGTGACGTTTACATGTTGAATAAAGTGTATGTACGCCGTAGTTAGTAACTAATTTAGGTTTTTTTCCACATAGTTCAATAATTGTCACTCTATATCTTACATATATTATAAAAATGAAAGTTTTTGTGCGTTGTAGTATGTCTGTTACCCCTTCACGCGGAAACGGCTGCAAGTGTATAGATAAAATTTGCAATGAGGGTTGCTTGTACCTTGAATTAAAACAGGCTATCTTATATATTTCTAAAAACCAAAGGGTTTCAGGTGCGGGAGAAAAGAAGTGTACCTCATGAAGCGGAAGTAGCCATACTTCATTCATCCAGCATCTGTGACTGAGAGCACTAGGGACTTTACGCGTGATTTCAAACCTTTACGAAACTTTTCATCGCTGAGATCCCCCACAAAAAGATGAAAGATGTTCGTCGCTTACTTAATTTTCGTTGTTCATTCAGGAAAACTGGCGCCTAAACCATAACACTTTATTTTATTATTTCTTCACTACTATCTGTGTTCGCAGCACATTTTGAATGCAATATTCACATATATCACTGTTTTTTTTTTTTTTTTTTTTTTTGTCATCAGTCTTCTCACTGATTTGATGCGACCCACCACGATCTCATCTCTTGTGCCAACTTCTTCATCGCACAAGGGGAGACCACGACGTTTGGAACGCGGACTTGCTTCAAACTTCTCACACTCGTAGTACTCCATTAGGACAACAAAATTTGTAAGCAGTAGCGCATACTTCTCAAGCGTTATTGAGAAAATCGCAAGATAATTTCGGTCGTCAAGTACATACCTGTGCGTGGCCGTTTTTACCATGAAGCGGCGGCAGCCGAGTGGGTAGCGTTCAAGCCCCCGATCGCTGGATCGAGTCCCGTTCGTCAGTTTTTTTTTATTTCTAACACAGTCGTTTCCTTTACTATTTACATTACAATTGATATAATGGGAAAAATACGTGTAATCGGATGAACATTTATTAAATTTACAATGTTATTTGGCAGTCTACAAATGTTTATTATCACAAGTAATATAATATTCATAACTATCGACTAGTAAACGACCAAACGCATAAAGTGATACTGAAAATGTCTGCTTATCCGTGATTTGAGAAATCACTTATACCTGGAAGGAGCCCGAAACTACTTGTTATCTCCAAGATTTGACCAGCACAGACGGCTTTCGAAAGATGTACAATTAATCGTCGCTTTGGACATTACGAGTACAATGGCAGAATGGTATTTTTCGTAACTAGTAAAGAAAATTGTGTTAGAAATAAAAAGAGTGACGAACGGGACTCGATCCAGCGATCCAGTGATTACGGGGCTTGAACGCTACCCACTCGGCTGCCGCCGCTTCATGGTAAAAGCGGCCACACACAGGTATATACTTGACGACCGAAATTATCTTGCGATTTTCTCATTAACGCTTGAGAAGTACTCGTTACTGGTTACACATTTTGTTATCGTAATGGAGTACTCCGAGTGTGCGAAGTTTGAAGTAAATCCGCGTTCCAAACGTCGTGGACTGCCCTTGTCAGAGCTGCACTTGGAAACTACGTCCGCAACTATTTTCAGGATTTACTGCAATCTCTGTCTACGGTTTTTGTCCTCTGTAGCTCCCTCTACTACAGTGGAAGTCATTCCTGATGTCATGACAGATGTCCTATTGTCCTGTCCCTTCTTCTTGTCAGTGTTTCCATAAATTCCTTCTTGTCAGTGTTTCCATAAATTCCTTCTTGTCAGTGTTTCCGTAAATTCCATTCCCATTTTGCGCAGAACCTCCTCGTTCCTTACGTTATCAGTGCACCTAATTTTCAACATTCATCAGTAGCACCACATCTCAAATGCTTCGAATCTCTTCTGTTCCGGTTTTCCCACAGTCCATGTTTCACTACTCACAACGCTGTGCTCCAAACGCACAGTCTCAGAAATTTCTTTCTCAAATTAAGGCCTATGTTTGATACTAGTGAACTTCTTTTGGCCAGGAATGCCCTATTTGTCAGAGCTAGTCTGCTTTCGATGTTCTTTCTCCGTCCGTCATTGGTTATTTTGCTGACTAGCTAGCGCAATTCCTTAACTCCATCTACTTCGTGGCCATCAATCCTGATGTCATGTTTCCCACTTTTCTCATTTCTGCCACTTCTGCTTCGATTTACTCTCAATCCATATTCTGAACTCATTAGACTGTTCATTCCATTCAGCAGATCCTGTAATTCTTCTTCAGTTTCACTCAGGGTACCAACGTCGTCAGCGAGTCGTATCGTTGGTATCCTTTAAATTTGAATTTTTATTTCACTCCTGAACCTTTCTTTTACTTCCATCATTGCTTCCTCGACGTAGAGATTGAAGAGCAGGGGGGAAAGGCTACGTCCCTGCCTTACAGCCTTCTTAATCCGATCACTTCATCCTTGGTCGTCCACTGTTATTGGTCCCTCTTGGCTCTTGTACAAGTTGTGTATTACCCGTCACTCCCATTACCTTACCCCTATTTTTCCCAGCATTTCGAACACCTTGCACCATTTTACACAGTCGAAAGTTTTCTCCACGTCGACATATCCTATAAACGTGTCTTGATTTTTCTTTAGTCTTGGTACCACTGTCAACCGCAACGTCGGAAATGCCTCTCAGGTGTCTTTATGTTTCCAAAAGCCAAACTGATCGTCATGCAACACATCCTCAATTTTCTTTCCCTATCTTCTGTATATTATTATCATCAGCAGCTTGGACGCACGAGCTGTTAAGCTGATTGTACGATAGTGTTCGCACTTGTGCGGTCTTGTAGTCTTCGGAATTGTGTGGATGATATTTTTCCGAAAGTCAGATGGTATGTCGCAGATTCATACATTCTACACACCTATTTGAATACTCGTTTTGTTGAAACTTTCCCCAATGATCTGACCATGATGTAATGTAACTGAAATCTTCCCGAATCGCCCGGCCTTTTTCAAGCATAGCTCCTCTCCTTGTGATTCTTGAACAGAGTACTCGCTATAACTAGCTGAAATTTATTGCAAAACACAGTTAGTCTTTCTCCTCTCTCATTCCTTGTCCCAAGCCCATATTTTCCTATAACCCTTTCTTCTACTCCTTCCCCTACAACTGCATCCCAGTCTCCCATGACTATTAGATTTTACCTCCCTTTACGTACTATGTTACCCTTTCAATATCCTCATATACTTTCTCTACATCTTCGTCTTCATCGTCGGCATGTATCCCTGAACTATCGTTGTCGATGTTGGTTTACTGTCGATTCGGATAAGAATATCCCTATCACTGAACTGTTGACCGTAGCACTTTCTGCCCTACCATCCTATTCATAACGACTCCTACTCCCGTTTTAGCATTTTATGCTGCTGTTGATATTACTCTATACTCATCTGACCAGAAATCCTTGTCTCCTTTCCACTTCACTTTACTGATCCCTGCTATATCTAGACTGAAACTTTGCGTTTCCCTTTTCAGATTTTCTGTCTTCCCTGCCACGTTCAAGCTTCTTCAGTAAGAGACTTTTTCTACATCTACATCTACATGGTTACTCTGCAATTCACACTTAAGTGCCTGTCAGAGGGTTCATCAAACCATTTTCATACTACTTCTCTATCATTCCACTCTCGAATGGCGCATGGGAAAAAGGAACACCTAAATCTTTCCATTCGAGCTCTGATTTCTCTTATTTTATTATGATGATGGTTTCTCCCTTCGTAGAATGTCAATAAAATATTTTTGCATTCAGAAGAGAAACTTTTGAAATTTCGTAAATAGATCACGCCGCAAATAAGACCGCCTTTGTTTCAGTGACTACCACCCCAGCTCGCGTATCATATCAGTGACACTCTCACCCGTATTGCTCGATAACACGAAACGAGCTACCCTTCTTTGCACACAACTGTTCAGGCACGTACTCACATCCACCTACTTCGTCTTCAATGGCCAATGCTATGAGCAAACCGACGGTGTGTCTATGGGGAGCCCTCCCTCACCAGTGGTAGCCGACTTATTTTTGGAGAGTTTCGAAGAGGAGACACCTCAAGCGGACGAACGGGAACCCGTGTGTTTTTACCGATACGTAGACGACACGTTTGTCATCTGGCCCCACGGACCTGATCATCTACTGACGTTTTTACGACATCTAAATTCTGTCCACGACAACATACGGTTCACCATGGAGATTGAGAAGAAAGGGAAATTGCCCTTTCTTGGTGTACTTGCAGAGCGGAGATCAAATGACACACTGGGTCATAGCGTGTACCGCAAGCCTACACATACGGACCTATATCTACACGCCTCGAGTTGCCACCATCCTGAACAACTCATCGGGATGCTAAACACACTGGTTCATAGGGCATACTCGATATCGGACGAACAAAGTCTGCACAAAGACCTCAAACACCTAGAAAATGAGTTTCACAAGCACGGATACAGCAAACGACAGATTCAGACAGCCCTCAGACGACGGAAACATTGCAGAAACCCCAGATGAAGAACAGTCTAAAGATGAGGAAACAAGCCTTACCCTTCTACCGTATGCAGGCAATGCGACATCAAAAATTGGGAGACTGCTAAAACAACACAAAACTGACACGGTCTTCCGACCACCATCTGAGATACGGGCCCTACTGGGGACAGTGAAAGACGGATTTGGCCTCAAGAAATGGGGCGTATACAGGGTGAAAAGTATTTAAACCGAAAACTCTGGGAGGTTGTAGGGGACATCAAAACAAATATTTTTCTCTAATGTCACTTTTTCCTATGAGGATTATTTAAACCGATGGAGGCCGTATTACGCTGTTCAGTTGTTAGAGGCCGTATTACGATCTTCAGTCGTTATAGGGGTATTACGCTCTTCAGTTGTAAGCAACTGCTGTCCACCAATGTCGTAGAGCATTGTCTCTGTTTGCTAATGCAGCGATACTCCTGGAGTGAGTACACTGATATTGTTGGTGAGTACTACGTATCGCACCACAACGGACGAGGTGCACAGCGGGTTTATCAACAACAATATCCTAATCGCCGTATCCCGCATCATACGACGTTTGCTGCTGTATACCAACGTCTGCGTGAGACCGGGTCATTTAGCAGATTACCTGGACAGGGACGCCGTCGCACGGTAAGAACGCTGCAATTTGAGGAAGCTGTCTTGCAGCATGTGGAGCGGGATCCTTCAATCAGTACTCGTGCAATTGCACGTAACATGGGGACGAATAAGACGAATGTAAGAACAGTCCTTCGAGAGCAATTGCTACGTCCATTTCACTTGCGGCGTGTCCACAACCTGGAACCAGTTGATTATCCACCCAGAGCACAGTTTTTGCAGTGGTACCTGGAACAGTGTGAAATGCGTCCTACATTTCCATCCTCTGTGTTGTTTACCGATGAAGCAACGTTCGGGCGTGATGGAGTCTTCGACATGCACAATTCGCATGTTTGGAGTGAGGATAACCCACATGCCACAGTTACTAGCGCTCATCAAGTGCGCTTCTTCGTTAATGTGTGGGTCGGTGTTGTTGGGGACTGTTTAATTGGGCCGTATCTGCTACGTAGGCCATTAAATGGCAGGCTGTATTACAATTTTCTCGCCAGAGCATTGCCAGAATAGCTGGAAGACGTCCCGCTCCCTACAAGACAACGCATGTGGTTCCAACATGACATTTCAGACGTCGTGTGCGTCGATTCCTGGACCGACGGTTCCCAGAAACGTGGATTGGTAGAGGTGGTCCTGTACCATGGCCTGCTCGATCCCCATATATGTCCCCTCTGGACTTTTTTGTGTGGGGAGAGATGCATAACCTTGTTTACGCAACTCCTGTTGCATCAGAAGAGGACCTGGTTGGCCGGATAGTAGCAGGAGTAGGAACAATTCCAGTTACTCCTGGGTTTTTTGCTCGTGTCAGACAGAACATGATCAGACGGAGTAACTACTGTTTACGTGTCAATGGAGGAATTTTTGAAAATCTACTCTAATTGAAATTGGGTCGTGTTAATGTGTTGTCTCTCGGTCTTAAAAAGTGCTTGTTGGTTTAATTAATTTGCCGCCAGAGAAATCTTCCTCTACCGGTTTAAATACTCCTCATAGGAAAAAATAACAGTAGTGAAAAATATTTGTTTTGCTGACCCCTACATCCTCCCAGAGTTTGTCGGTTTAAATAGTTTTCACCCTGTATAATATTCCATGTGATTGCGGCAAATCCTACATCGGTCAAACAATCCGAACAGTCGAAGACCGCTGCAAAGAACACCAACGCCACACGCGCCTAGGCCAGCCCACCAGATCGGCACTGGCAGAACACTGCTCGGAAACTGGACACAAAGCGAAATACAAAGAGACCAAGATTCTTGCCCCTACCAGTTTCTACTGGGACAGCATCGTCAAGGAGGCCATTGAAATTCGCGTAACGGACAATCTCATAAACCGAGACACAGGTTTTCAACTGAGCGAGGCAGGGCAACCATTACTTAACTCCATGAAGGAGTCGCACCACAAGCGGACACAAGACCCTTCTACGACGGCCGCAGAGGACACTCCGCGGGATTTACTGACGGACATAAATAACACTGACAATGAGCAGACAGACCAAAATAAAAAAAAATTGGCTACCAGACAGTAGAATACAACAGTAAAGAATTAGAAATCAATAGAATACAAATAGGAAATAGGAACAGCATGTCAGAATAGTATATAAGAAATCCACCCAATGTTGGAAATAAAGAGAGTCCATAAGATAAGCTAAGGCGTCAAAATGGCATTAGGCCCGCCTCTCCCCATAAGGGACTGGAATGAAACATGCAAAAAAAAAAAAAAAAATTAAAAGTAAAATAAAATTCTCCCTGCATGGGGGCAACCGGATGTGCTCGATATTGCTCTTCTGAAGGAAATCCAGCGCGACTGCTGAGACGCGTAACGTCATCTCCTCCGACCACGTACCGGTCACTTTTGGCCTCGACGTGGCCGGAGCTTCTCTTCCAGACAGCCTTCCGAGCTATCGCAGGCTCGACGCAGAGCGCTTTCAAACGAAAGCCCTCGAACTGCTCGAGGACGCGCCAAACCCCGCCGTGGTAGGGGCAGACGCCGCCCTAGCGTTCTTCATCCGAAGAACACTCCGAGCAGCGGAGAAAGCCACGCCGAGACGTCGCCAAGGACCACTAGACTTCTCGCGACAGCTACCGCGCCCCATCCTGGAAGCGATCACCGAGAAGAACCGACTGTTTCGTGAATGGCAGCTCACTCGCCAACCAGACACGAAGCGCCGCTTAAACCGCATGAGACGGGAAATCAAGGCAGCAGTCGAGCAACACCGGAACCAGGAATGGGAAGACCTTGTGTCTACCCTCAATCCTGAGGATGGCAGTGCCTGGAGGGTGGTAAAGTCCTTCTTATGCCGGCGACAGCGAATAACGCCTGTACAGGTCGGGAGCGACTTCGCCAGCGACCCCGACGCGAAAGCCAGCGTCCTGGCTGACGCATTTGCAGCAAACTTCACACCGGTGGCCGACATCATCGACGACGACCACATACGGCGGGTCCACGAGCAACTACCAACCTTCTGCGCCGCAAGGGAGGAAGGCGACGTTATCGAGCCGATAACGGAGGAGGAAGTCGCTGTGCAGCTTCGCTCGCTGAACCCCAAGAACGCTGGAGGCAGCGATGGCGTCACAAACAAACACAAACAAACAAAAACAAAAGTCTTCGAGAGGCTGTACCCGACAAGACTGATGCGACACGTCACCCAGGAGGGCATCATGCCGGACGAGCAGTTCGGGTTCCGAGAAGAACATGCCACTTCCCACCAGCTCTTGCGGGTGGTAGAACCGGCGATGAGGGCATTGGAAACAAGGGAATTCTTTGGGGCAGTGTTCCTAGATGTCTCCCGAGCGTTTGATTCGGTGTGGCACGACGGTCTCGAGTTCAGACTTTTTGAACAAGGGATACCGACGTCCCATATGACGCTGCTGCGGTCGTACCTGTCTGAACGAACCTTTCACGTGAGGGCTGACGACGGTACGTCCACAGACCGGCAGATATGTGCAGGGGTGCCGCAGGGGTCGGTTCTCGGCCCCTCGCTGCACTTCCTGTACACTGCCGACGCGCCGAAAGTGGCTGGAGTTGAACTGGCGCTGTACGATGATACAGCCCTGTTCACTCGCAGCATGAACGCCCAAGTGCTGAGAAACCGCCTCCAACGCGGGTGCGACGTCTTGGGCTCATGGTCAACAAAGTGGCGGCTGAAATTCAACGCCTCGACGAGCCAGGCAGACGTCTTCACCTGAAGACTTCTGCCGCCAGGGCTTACGCCAGTCGAAATCCTGGGAGAACCTAACCTATGGAGTGGGACGGCGAAATACCTAGGGGTTACCCTAGACTGCAGGCTCACCTGGAAGCATCATATCCGTGATGTGAAAGGGAGAGCAATAGGACGCCTTCGCGCCCTGTATCCGCTGCTAAACCCGCAGTCGTCATTGCCACCGCAACACGGCATCACGCTTTATCTAACATTGGTTCGCCCACTGTTAGAGTGTGCGGTCGTGGTCTGGGGGAAAGCCGCAGATGCTCACATTATGACTCTGCAGCGGATACCGAACCGCGCCATGAAGACTGCTACGCATCTTCTGAGGCCCTTCTCAACGCGCCGACTCCACGAGGACACCGGGATCCTGCCTCTCGCCGCCGCCAGGAAGTTCTACGAGAAGACGGGACGCTCCCGCAACCGGCTCATCCTTCGACTGGGCCAACAACCTCATCACAGGCCAACCACGCGTTGGCCTGACCTGCTGAGGGATTAAGTTTTACTAATCCCTCAACAGAATGTCTTTCTCTTTTCAGGTTACACCAGACAGGACCAATCAACAAGAGTGGTAATATATCTTTCTCTCTCTCACAGGAACCGCAGTAATGACAAATTTGTTGTCTAAACTGCACCACCACGAGCCAAGGACAGGTTTGTCATTCCAGCGTCAGCGTCAGACTCCGCTGACGACACGAAGCGCGTTTTCTTGTTGCCGCGGGCCGCGCCGCCGGCCGTTTCGAGCGCTTCGGCTGCCGCAGAGTTAGTCTCTGCCCCTCCCCCCTCCTCCAATAACAGGGAAAAAGTAGGCCAGGACCTGGAAGCAGGCCGCGGAACCACATAAAGGTTTTCCGCCGCCCCCGTCCAGAATTCCGCGTCTACCTTCGTTCTCCTAGGGTCAGCAATGCAACCGGAAAAACCAACGGTGACAACAAAATTTACAACTGACAATCACCTGGCAGCAAGCCCCCTTTCCGCTCCAGACATAGCAAACACACGCAAATCACAAACAAACAAATACATTGTCAGTATTTGTGATCCCCCCCCCCTTCCTCCCCTCTCCTTATCCGCTCCTGGTTGCCAACGGCCAAAATCGCCTCGCCGAACACTTCTTCAACCTAACTGGCAAGCAGAAGTCCCGTCAACCGACCAAATCCTTCCCAAACCCGCAACTGGTACCCAAACCCCTACCCGGTCTCAGTTCCTAAATTCCTCCCCCCCCTCCCCCCCCCCCCCACTCAAGTCCACCTCATCTAAACAGTGGCGTGCAAGGAAGGACAGGAAGCACTCCAAGGTAAAGGAACACTCCACCACCCCCAACCCAACCACCCCTTGTGACGAAACTGCGCCCCCGACAGCACCTGTCGTCGCTGTGAGAGGGGACCAGGAAACAACTGCACTGGAAGGGAACCACGTAACCGGGCAAGACTCGGATGGTTTCGTGCCGGCCAAGAAAACCTTTCGCCAGCCGAGGCTTCTGGCTGCTCGGGGAGTGGAACCCACCCCGAACAGGTTTCAGGCGGTGGCTGATGAGCCAGAGACATCACATGACACAACACGAACACAAAATCACGTCACCCACCACCTCCCTCCGATTGTCGCAGAGTTTACCCAGAATTATGAGGAACTCTCCGAGATGCTAAAAACAGAAATCGAGGGAGGCAGTTTCCAGGTAAAACCTGCTGGTGGTGATAAAATCAAAATAACAGTACGCACACTTGGGCACTACAGCACAATCAAAACACTTCTTAACAACAAAAACATACCCCACTACACATTCCCCACAACAAAGACACGAGACAAGAACAATGTGATCCGAGACCTACTGAGGCGACTGTCCCCCCAGGTGATCAAAACAGACTTGACTGCCCAGGGGTACGTCGTCAAGGCGGTCCAGCAGATGGGCAACATAGGAAGCAAATGGCCCCTATACCAGGTCGCACTGCCAGATATCCAGCAAAACAAAAGGGAAATAAAGATGATCCTGGCTGTCTCTGTGACCACTGAACCACTGTGCCGCAAAAACAAGACGGTGCAGTGCTTCAGGTGTCAGGGCATCAATCATATTGCAGCACACTCGTCCATGGCAGTAAGGTGCAGAAAATGGGCCGAGGCCCATGACACAAGGACGTGCACAATAAAACACATGGACCCACAAATAAGTTGTGCGCTGTGTAGTAAAAACCACACAGCGGGTTACCAAGGTTGTGAGGTCCACAAAAGACACTCACAGCAGGCAAAGAGCGCCAAGGCCGCCCCCCATACATGCAAACTAAACACCACCAACCCATCCAGCCACAGAAAAAAACAAAACACGATAACACACAGGGACAAGGCCTGGGTAAAACCAAGACCGGACACGCCAAGGTCAAATTACACGGAAGTGGTTTCCCCTTTGAGAAGCCATGGAAACATAGCTCCATCACCACAACAGCAGACACCAACACTAGAACAACACCGGGAAACATACAGCAACAATAACCAGCTCCACCATGACAGAGAGAGCTCTGGGGAAACCCACACACAGCCTCCCCCCCCCCCCCCCCCCCCCCCCCGTGGATCAGTTGTTAGGAATAATGGTGCAGACCATGAACCTCGTCATGGAAAAGATGAAGGAATTCAAGAGTCCAGCAGTCGCTCCCCTCTGCGACTTCCTCAGTTGTTTCAAAACCCCATCATGAATAGACGACCAAATATCCAAGGCCTGACAATGTACGTCTTTAACGCAGATGACATTGTCAATCAAGAGTTCAGATACTCATGAAGGAGTTTTCCATCGACATATGCATGATGGGGGGAACCCACCTAAAACCGGGAATAAAAGCGACAATTCCCAACTACGTTAGCTACCGTAAAGACAGACCAACCCAAGGCAGAGGAGTGGCCATATACATAAAAGAGGGATCCCCACACCACCACACCACCTAGTATTCTTACCAGCTACCAACAAAATCGAAGCAGTGGCGGTGGAAGTAACCACTACCACCGGACCCCTAACAACTGTTGCAATTTACCGACCCCCACAAGACCAGATAGATGAGGGAGACGTAGATGCTCTTGGGCAAATTGAAGGCAAACTCATAATATGGGGCGACTTCAATGCCAAACACCGTGATTGGAATTCTAGAGTAACCTCCAGAGCAGGCGCCAAACTGCAACAACTAGCGTGCACCCACCACTTCGAAACATGGGGTCCAGTCGAGCCCACATCTTTTCCAGAAAATGGAGGCAGGCCCGACGTGTTAGACATAGCTCTTACTAGGAGGATCTCAGGGTTTGTGGCCGCAAGGACAATCAACAGAATGTCCTCCGACCACAGCCCAGTGATACTAGAAGTCTATGTGGGAGAATGGGTAGCACTCCCACGGTACCAGACGTTTTACAAACGTACAGAGTGGGAGCGATACCGAGAAACTGTCGCCTCTGATATCGCTCGCGCTCCGCCACCTACTGCCGAAACAGTAGAACAAGCGCTACAAGACTTAACAGGCACCATCTTGCAGGCAGCGGAAGATGCCACCCCTCCACAAAGGGATGGCCCACCGCCGCAAATCCCGGAACACTTGCTAGCTCAAATGCGACATAAGAACAGAGTGGCAAAGGAGAGGAAGATCACCAGAGATCAGGGCACCAGGAGGCTGCTCAATCGTCTGCAGAGATAACTGAAGGTAGCGCTCAATGAGCACAGAAACCAGCAATGGCAAAACCGCCTCACGGCTCTCAAAGTAGACGATCATACACTATGGCAAGAAACCAAACAGTTCACAAAAAGACGCGCTAGGATGCCGCCACTGCACGGCGAGCGGGGTCTGGTCTACAGCCACGCTGAGACGGCCAACGCCCTCGCCGACTCCTTCGAGAAGCAGTCAAGCGGCAGAACCCCAGGATGAAGAGCATGAAGAGCATGAAGAGGTAGTCAGTCGTCAACTGGCTGTCTTCCTCAATGCTGAGGAGGACCCAGAGGACGAACCCATACTTTCTACCCCCGAGGACATGGCAAGAGTAATTAGGTCCCTCCTACAAAAAAGGCGCCAGGACACGACAGTGTCACAAATCAGTTAGTGAAAAATCCCCCACCAACAGCGATCACACACCTCACGAACGTCCTCAACGAGATTACTAGATCCCGCGAGTTCCCAGCTTGCTGGAAACATGGGGAAGTGGTCGCGATACACAAACCGGGGAAAGACCCTCTATTCCCGCAGCACTACAGGCCGATTAGCCTCTTGCCAACTCTCAGCAAGATCTATGAGCGCCTCCTGCTAAGACCCATACAGGAACACATTACAAGAGAGCAAATTCTGCCGGATTTCCAATTCGGATTCTGGCAGAACCTCTCTGCCCCACAACAGCTCATGAGAACGGTTGAAGCAGCCACAGAGGGCTTCAACCACAGAGGCTACTGCGGCATAGTGCTACTAGACGTAGCCAAAGCCTTTGATTCAGTATGGCATAGAGGGCTACTCTACAAGTTGTACACACAAGGGTTTCCCGGGGGCATCAGCTGATCAAAAGCTATCTCACGAATAGAACTTCAAAGGAGAAACTGCCACCTCCACCAAAAGGCGTATTCGTGCTGGGGTGCCACAGGGATCGGTCCTGAGGCCCGTTTTGTACAGTCTGTACACAGCAGACACTCCAGCGGCCCCCCTCTGGTGCACACTGCACAGTACGCAGACGACACAGCCTTCTAGACGAGAAATGTGAACTAGGACTTGGTCATTCGTAGGCTACAAAGGGTTTTAGACGACACAGAAACCTGGGCCCGTCGCTGGCGCATCACCATCAACTCTGAAAAGACGCAGGCTATGCTGATTACCTGCTGGCTCGGAAGGCGTGAACCTCTTCAACGTCCCCCCCTCCACCTTCACCTAAACGGAACCCAACTCCCCTGGCGCAGAACCGCCAAGTACCTTGGCGTAACCTTGGACTCTCGTCACGTGGAAACCCCACATAGACGAGGTCCACAGGAAGGTCTGCGCCAGAATGTCCACCCTATACCCAACCCTGAACTCAACCAGCTCCCTTCCCTGCCCAGTAGGAGTAAATGTGTACCAGGCCCTGATCCAGCAGTAATGGAATATGCATGCCCTGTCTGGGGATACGCGGCAAAGCAGCACCTGGACAAACTCCAGAGGCTACAGAACCGCGCCCTCAGGAGGGCACTGCATTTACTTCTTGGATTCCCCACAGATGATCTGCACGCCGCTACCGAAATCCCACTCCTGAGAGAGCGTTTCCAAGATCTGGCAAGGGCCTTCTATGAGGGTTCTTCCAGATCAGGAAACGCCCTCATCCACTCCCTAGGTCGGTATGACATGTCCCGCGACGAGCACAAGCGCCCCATGACGATCTTCGACGTTTAAATCAAAGAGAAAATCCCAATATCCAATCCCAAATCCTGCTCCTTCCCATATAACACCAAACATCTCGCCAACCTCAGGCAAACACCAGACTCAAACAGAACAGTCATCACATATCACAGACACCAAAAAACTACAGAAAGAATCACACACACACACGTACACAGGAGAGTAAAAGCCGAAAGGCTACAAACTCCCCCTCACACTTCCACAAAGAGGGGAAAGTAAAAGATGAGAGCAGCAGCAGCAGACAGACCATTCCATCAGAACCAGCTAATGATGGCGGAAAGGTTATTCGCCGAAATATCACGAGACTTCAACGATCGCATCCGGCTGGACACCCGAGAGCCCTGCAAACAACACATACGTCGGGAAAGCCTCCGATCACAAGAGTAATGATTTTTAGCGATTTTCAGTCCTGTTGCATAATAGTCTCATTACTAGTTGCAGATTGTTTATAGAATTTAACGCTACTGTTATTCGAGATAGCAACACTTTTCTTTAAGCAAAATAAACCGTTTTGTCACACAACACGATTGTATTTTATCCTGTCAAAATGTTTCATAAAGGTTGTTACGCAATAACCAGGCTTCATACGTCAGCATATAAGAATTTGTATAACGTAAGATGCTATTTGCATTTATAGAAGTCAACTATATTTAGAGATTGTTCACAGTCTAAGTGGAATTTATTACCTCAGATTGGGTTCTGGGCCACCACTACACAATTATTATCGCAATTATGACCAACAACATTCTTGTCTGTATAGAAAATCAATTTTAAAACTGCCGCTGCTATATTTCACTAAGATGGCGGCTCACATAAGACAACCACTTATCGATTCTGCTTCAACGCCTGTTTTGCTACTAAGAAATAATATATCTTAAATTTTTTGTATCTTCGCTATTTGGATTAACATTTCAAAATATTTCTCAATGTTAATCGCTTATTATTCAACATTTACCAATAAACCGCGCTGTAGATCAATAGCGCTAATGGCTGCGCTCCTTTATAGCTGATCAGAAAACTTAACATTTATATAGGACCAGAATCACAATGAAATAAAACTCCTAACAAAGAAGTTTCATTTCAATGACACATAAACTCTATTTTTCAAATTTCAAATTAGCAACACAATGCAGTTTTTTACAGACCTCTGTGTTCCGAGACATTAATCACATCCTATCAGAACAACAGTTCGAATAAGAAAAGATTGAGATTTTCAATATCTTTTTCCATGGGTATTGCCTGACACATAATTTTTTTACAAAATAAAATCACTGGCAACAATTATTTATTATTTTATTGACGATGAAGACCTTTTTATTAATATCGCGAGAATGTTCATTCACATTCCACAGTCAACGCTATCGCGAATATTATTCTTAATAAAATATAGGCGTGGATACTACACCGTCCTTCAGGAAACGCCACAGCCAATAATCACACGGCTTCAAATCTGGTGAACTAGGTCGCCACGCGGTTTGGAATGGCCGACCAATGATTCGGTTTCCTGGAAATGTGTGACGGGGTAACCGAGTGACCTCACGGGCGATATGAGGTGCTCCAGAAAAGTGAAGTCCAAACCATCCCTCCTTCGGTAGAGCACGGATCACATGCTGAGGATGCAGATCGCAGTAAAGTGTAGCGTCCACGCTGCATTTCTTTTGGTCCACTGGGATGTGAATTCACCCATGAAAAATGGACCAACTATGAAGTGCGTAGTCAACCCACACCACACAGTGACGTTTTTACCATGCCGAGAATTACACGAACTTTCGTTGGCGATGAAGATATCCAAATGCGACAGTTGTGATTGTTCAGTGCCCCAGTCAGAGTAAAGTGTGCTTTATCGCTCCACAAAACATTCGAAGGCCGTACGTCGTCATCACTAAATCTTGCAAGAAAAGTCTACACGAATGTCTGCATCACGTGGCAAAAATTGATGAGCAATGTGAAGTTTGTATGGATACTATTTCAAATTGTTCGAACAGTGGACCACTCGATGTTCAGCTGTCGCGACACAGCTCGTGCACTGCTTGTAGATTGCACATTGCGCCCAGCATTCTCAGCCACGGAAACAGTAGCTAACTACTTCAAAAATTTGTGGTACAATTCGTCGTCGGCCTCTCCCAGCAACATTTTCCAAATCGCCAGTCAATCCGAACTTACGACTCATGTTCTCCAACTCCGACACGGAATGAGGGGCCCTCCGTATTCCTTTAATGCAGCGATACTCGCGAACCGTATTATTGCTGCTGCTGTTCTGTATTGCGCAGTGCAATGAGCAGTGCTGCAATGGGTGACGTCACATTACGTGACTTCCAATTTCACCATACAAGACTAACAGGACAGAAATGCTTCATTACATTACAAAATGAATTTTGAAGGAATAAAAACCCAAACTGTTTCTGTGAAAATGCGCAGTAATTTTATGAACGCAAACTGACTAAACAAATTTCCGAAAACTGCATGATACACGAGTAAAAATCACGTAGCACTGTGAGGATAAAGAAATGAGATCGGAAATGAACTTTACCTAATCTAGCCCTAGCATTAATTTGGAAATGCAACACGTAGCTACGAATGTTCTACTGTTTCTAACTGATGTAAAACAGGCCCTAGTAAATCGATATCTCTTACCTGTGGCAACGGAAACTCTGTACTGTTCGAAGTAATAGACGTAAAAAAATGCAGCTCAGCAAGAGACTAGCTAAAGGGGAAAAAAAGGAAGTCTTTCGCAAGAAAGTGCATCTATGCTAAGCAGATCGTCTTGCGCAAGGACATGCATCTATGCTAAGCAGCAGCCGGCCGGAGTAGCCGAGCGGTTCTAGGCACTTCAGTCCGGAACCTCGCTACTGTTACGGTCGCAGGTTCGAATCCTGCCTTGGGCATGGATGTGTGCGATGTCCTTAAGTTAGGTTTAAGTAGTTCTAGGGGACTGATGACCTCAGATGCTAAGTCTCATAATGCTCAGAGCCATTTTTTTTATACTAAGCAGATCATGCTTCAGTTCTATTCACCGTGTTCTGAATACTACTGTAACACATTCTCTGAGCACAACAATAACTTTTGTAACATACATTACTCTGTCATGAGATTAATATGAAATGGCAAAAGAGTGATAAATCCAGAACTTCTGACTGTAAGTCATGTGAGCGGATAATCTTCCTTAATCTCATCTGAGCAATGAAACCAAACCAATAAAGAAAATTCCTGCTAAAACTTTGGCCTTTTGCAACATACCGTAAATTCAGTGCAATCAAGCAGTGCAACAACAGCAATATCTAGGAATCTTTACTTCGGAAATCAAACTTCACCAAATTGTAGTTCCAAAATTCATCATTCTCGGTATCTTTCTCTCCGAGTTCTGAAAACTATTCTCAAACCTCTTAGCACGACCAACATTGACTCACTCACTAGCTTCTTCTAGAATGCTACACCAACGACAATGCTACTAGCAATCAGGGTTCACATTGTTTGTAGTCAGAGCCTCTGTGATATAAAATATCAACTGTTTAAAACCTCTGTCTGAAAAATATCCAGTACACAGATTTGAAGTATGACACATCGAATGAAAATAGAGCTTACATCACTTCTCTTGAATAACAAAAATAACCTAGAAACCTTACAATTGGAGACGCTATCAGGCGCTAGCTACCCACCCACACACCATCGACACGCAATTTACGGGGAACTGTGGGACCTGTGCGTACGTACCTCGTCACACACAGCTCCGAAGAAGCGTCAAGGATTTTTCGAAACCATCCCACGCAGACTCAATTGGTTACAGTGTGTGTCGTTCGTTTCCATGCTGTTAAAACAGTTGATCATGATCAGGATTTCGAGTGAACGGGACTGCGTAACACCTTCATGCCACTCGTAACTTTCACTTGTTTGTAATTTGTTTCTATATTTTGTATGTACTCTGTCAGTATTTAAGTAAACTTATAACTTTGTACTGAATATGGACATTTTCTGTATCTGTATTATAAACAGTAAAATACTGTATAGTATAATTTTAACCATTGGTGTCAATGTTACTTGCGTTACCATATTACTTCCGTAAAATAAATAACAACCGCCTTCAGTCAGAACCGCGATTTCGTTTCAATGCACGATGTATTTTGAGCCCTAGGGGTTTATCATCACATGTTTTGACAATCCCCATAGATTTTTTTAGCAGATTTAGGTTAACTATCGACATGGTAAGGTAACAAGGTGTATTAAAAAGTGGCATATTGTCAATGTAAGTTTACAAAACTAAGACAAATTGAAGAATAGCTGATACATAGTTTCGGAGCACAGTATGACTAAACATCTTAACACACATATATACACTTTCGATTGTACAGCACATTTGCACACAATAATCAAAAAAAGTCAAAGTATTTTAGAAGCAAAGATGCTGCAGTTCTACAAATACAAAGCTTTTATTATTTCAAAGAAGATACAAAGCTGTTACTTCATTAGCTGTACAAGATATCACTCACAAAGCGTTTGTGAATATTTCAAATTCGGATGAATGTTGTCAAATGGTTGAACTATTAAATATTGCAACTGCAATAAGTAAACGGTATTCAGAAAAATCTGTTGACAAACTATAGAACAAAATGTGGAGCAACACTAGTACTTGAAACACTACAGGAATAAAAACTTGCACAAAATATATTTTCACAATCATTCCCTTTTTAGGCAAAGCATCACAAAAATTGCTAACTTATTTAGAAACATTAATATTGAAATATCGTTCTCCACAAACAGCAAACAACAAACATGGTCACCACTTACTCCACAAAGTAAACACAAACACCACTGTAACAGCAATAGTGAAATATATAAATTACAATGTAACTGTTTCCCTGCATTTTACACAGTCATAACAGAAAGAAATCTCTGCACATGTTATGAATAACACACTGATGTTTTTTAGATTTAATCACTTTGACAAACCCACAATAGCCAACCGCATGTACCTTAATAGAAAAAAGACTAAGTGACATCCACAACAGCCTAACAGCACTCCACAGAAGATCTTGCTAAGAAACTTGATCTACAAGAACAAACAGATGTAATGTTACATAAAGAAATACTTCTGAAAATATGTTGAATGACTAAACAGAGTTTAGCAGCCACAGTTTTCTCAGCAAATATTCACCACATTTGACAAGTTCACAAATAATTTTTTTGTAAATGATATCTTGTAAAAACTAATAATGTAATAAAGTTGTATTTTCTTTGAAGTAATAACTCATGTGAATATTTCGTCCATTATGAGGACTTCGACTGTTTATGAATACAAATAAACGCGTAGTGCCAGATAAAGAAGTGAGTGACGCAGGAACTCTTTTTACTTGTGATAACACAAATGTATTTGTAGAAATGCGGCATCTTTGCTTTTAAAATTGTTTGCCTTGTTTTGACTTTGGATTACAAGAGACTGGCTTAGGGAAGTGTATTCAAATATAGAGAAACAGCATGTTGACAGGCAGAATACGGCGCTTCGTTAGACAACGCCTATGTAAGACAAAAGACAACAAGTGCCTGGCGCAGTTGTTGGACTCGTTACTGCTGCTTCGTGGCAGGTTATCGAAATTTAAGTGAGTTTGAACGTGGGGACATCGTCGCCGCACAAACGGACTCAGCATCTCCCAGGTAGCAATCAAGTCGGTATTTTCCCACACGACCATTTCACGAGTGTACCGTGAATATTAGTAATCCGGTAAAACATCAAGTCTCCGACGTCGCTGCGGCCAGTAAATGATCCTGCAAGAACGGGACCAATGACGACTGAATACAACCATTCAACGTGACAGAAGTGCAACCCTTCCCCAAATTGCTGCACATTTCAGTGCTGGGCCATTAACAAGTGTCAGCGTGCGAAGCATTGAACGAAACATCATCGATATGGGCTTTCGGAGCCGAAGGCCCACTTGCGTACCCTTGATGACTGCACGACACAAACCTTTACGGCTCGCCTGGGCCCGTCAACACCGACATTGGACTGTTGATGACTGGAAACGTGTTGCCTGATCGGAAGAGTTTCGTTTCAAATTTTATCAAGAGGATGAACGTCTATGGGTATGGGTCCTGCCTGTCAGCAGAGGACTGTTCAAGTTGGTGAAGGCTCTGCAATGGTGTGGGGCATGTGCAGTTGCATGGGACTCCTGACACGTCTGACTGTTCAAGTTGGTGGAGGCTCTGCAATGGTGTGGGGCGTGTGCAGTTGGAGTGGCATGGGACTCCTGACACGTCTGACTGTTCAAGTTGGTGGAGGCTCTGCAATGGTGTGGGGTGTGTGCAGTTGGAGTGGCATGGGACTCCTGACACGTCTGACTGTTCAAGTTGGTGGAGGCTCTGCAATGGTGTGGGGCAAGTGCAGTTGGAGTGGCATGGGATTCCTGACACGTCTGACTGTTCAAGTTGGTGGAGGCTCTGCAATGGTGTGGGGCGTGTGCAGTTGGAGTGGCATGGGACTCCTGACACGTCTGACTGTTCAAGTTGGTGGAGGCTCTGCAATGGTGTGGGGCATGTGCAGTTGGAGTGGCATGCGACTCCTGACACGTCTGACTGTTCAAGTTGGTGGAGGCTCTGCAATGGTGTGGGGGGTGTGCAGTTGGAGTGGCATGGGACTCCTGACACGTCTGACTGTTCAAGTTGGTGGAGGCTCTGCAATGGTGTGGGGCGTGTGCAGTTGCATGGGACTCCTGACACGTCTGACTGTTCAAGTTGGTGGAGGCTCTGCAGTGGTGTGGGGCGTGTGCAGTTGGAGTGGCATGGGACTCTTGACATGTCTGACTGTTCAAGTTGGTGGAGGCTCTGCAATGGTGTGGGGCGTGTGCAGTTGGAGTGGCATGGGACTCCTGACACGTCTCACTGTTCAAGTTGGTGGAGGCTCTGCAATGGTGTGGGGCGTGTGCAGTTGGAGTGGCATGAGACTCCTGACACGTCCGACTGTTCAAGTTGGTGGAGGCTCTGCAGTGGTGTGGGGCATGTGCAGTTGGAGTGGCATGGGACTCCTGACATGTCTGAGTGTTCAAGTTGGTGGAGGCTCTGCAATGGTGTGGGGCGTGTGCAGTTGGAGTGGCATGGGACTCCTGACACGTCTGACTGTTCAAGTTGGTGGAGGCTCTGCAATGGTGTGGGGCGTGTGCAGTTGCATGGGACTCCTGACATGTCTGACTGTTCAAGTTGGTGGAGGCTCTGCAATGGTGTGGGGCGTGTGCAGTTGGAGTGGCATGGGACTCCTGACACGTCTGACTGTTCAAGTTGGTGGAGGCTCTGCAATGGTGTGGGGCATGTGCAGTTGGAGTGGCATGGGACTCCTGACACGTCTGACTGTTCAAGTTGGTGGAGGCTCTGCAATGGTGTGGGGCGTGTGCAGTTGGAGTGGCATGGGACTCCTGACACGTCTGACTGTTCAAGTTGGTGGAGGCTCTGCAGTGGTGTGGGGCATGTGCAGTTGGAGTGGCATGGGACTCCTGACATGTCTGACTGTTCAAGTTGGTGGAGGCTCTGCAATGGTGTGGGGCGTGTGCAGTTGGAGTGGCATGGGACCCTTGACACGTCTGACTGTTCAAGTTGGTGGAGGCTCTGCAATGGTGTGGGGCGTGCGCAGTTGGAGTGGCATGGGACTCCTGACACGTCTGACTGTTCAAGTTGGTGGAGGCTCTGCAATGGTGTGGGGCGTGTGCAGTTGCATGGGACTCCTGACACGTCTGACTGTTCAAGTTGGTGGAGGCTCTGCAATGGTGTGGGGCGTGTGCAGTTGGAGTGGCATGGGACCCTTGACACGTCTGACTGTTCAAGTTGGTGGAGGCTCTGCAATGGTGTGGGGCGTGTGCAGTTGGAGTGGCATGGGACTCCTGACACGTCTGACTGTTCAAGTTGGTGGAGGCTCTGCAATGGTGTGGGGCGTGTGCAGTTGCATGGGACTCCTGACACGTCTGACTGTTCAAGTTGGTGGAGGCTCTGCAATGGTGTGGGGCGTGTGCAGTTGGAGTGGCATGGGCCCCTTGACACGTCTGACTGTTCAAGTTGGTGGAGGCTCTGCAATGGTATGGGGCGTGTGCAGTTGGAGTGGCATGGGACTCCTGACACGTCTGACTGTTCAAGTTGGTGGAGGCTCTGCAATGGTGTGGGGCATGTGCAGTTGGAGTGGCATGGGATTCCTGACACTTCTGACTGTTCAAGTTGGTGGAGGCTCTGCAATGGTGTGGGGCGTGTGCAGTTGCATGGGACTCCTGACACGTCTGAGTGTTCAAGTTGGTGGAGGCTCTGCAATGGTGTGGGGCGTGTGCAGTTGGAGTGGCATGGGACTCCTGACACGTCTGAGTGTTCAAGTTGGTGGAGGCTCTGCAATGGTGTGGGGCATGTGCAGTTGGAGTGGCATGGGATCCCTGACATTTCTGACTGTTCAAGTTGGTGGAGGCTCTGCAATGGTGTGGGGCGTGTGCAGTTGCATGGGACTCCTGACACGTCTGACTGTTCAAGTTGGTGGAGGCTCTGCAATGGTGTGGGGCGTGTGCAGTTGGAGTGGCATGGGACTCCTGACACGTCTGACTGTTCAAGTTGGTGGAGGCTCTGCAATGGTGTGGGGCGTGTGCAGTTGGAGTGGCACGGGACTCCTGACACGTCTGACTGTTCAAGTTGGTGGAGCCTCTGCAATGGTTTGGGGCGTGTGCAGTTGGAGTGGCATGGGACTCCTGACACGTCTGACTGTTCAAGTTGGTGGAGGCTCTGCAATGGTGTGGGGCATGTGCAGTTGGAGTGGCATGGGATTCCTGACACATCTGACTGTTCAAGTTGGTGGAGGCTCTGCAATGGTGTGGGGCGTGTGCAGTTGGAGTGGCATGGGACTCCTGACACGTCTGACTGTTCAAGTTGGTGGAGGCTCTGCAATGGTGTGGGGCATGTGCAGTTGGAGTGGCATGGGACCCTTCACACGTCTGACTGTTCAAGTTGGTGGAGGCTCTGCAATGGTGTGGGGTGTGTGCAGTTGGAGTGGCATGGGACTCCTGACACGTCTGACTGTTCAAGTTGGTTGAGGCTTTGCAATGGTGTGGGGCGTGTGCAGTTGCATGGGACTCCTGACACATCTGACTGTTCAAGTTGGTGGAGGCTCTGCAATGGTGTGGGGCGTGTGCAGTTGGAGTGGCATGGGACCCTTGACACGTCTGACTGTTCAAGTTGGTGGAGGCTCTGCAATGGTGTGGGGCGTGTGCAGTTGGAGTGGCATGGGACTCCTGACACGTCTGACTGTTCAAGTTGGTGGAGGCTCTGCAATGGTGTGGGGCATGTGCAGTTGGAGTGGCATGGGATTCCTGACACGTCTGACTGTTCAAGTTGGTGGAGGCTCTGCAATGGTGTGGGGCATGTGCAGTTGCATGGGACTCCTGACATGTCTGACTGTTCAAGTTGGTGGAGGCTCTGCAATGGTGTGGGGCATGTGCAGTTGGAGTGGCATGGGACTCCTGACACGTCTGACTGTTCAAGTTGGTGGAGGCTCTGCAATGGTGTGGGGCGTGTGCAGTTGGAGTGGCATGGGACTCCTGACACGTCTGACTGTTCAAGTTGGTGGAGCCTCTGCAATGGTTTGGGGCGTGTGCAGTTGGAGTGGCATGGGACTCCTGACACGTCTGACTGTTCAAGTTGGTGGAGGCTCTGCAGTGGTGTGGGGCGTGTGCAGTTGGAGTGGCATGGGACTCTTGACATGTCTGACTGTTCAAGTTGGTGGAGGCTCTGCAATGGTGTGGGGCGTGTGCAGTTGGAGTGGCATGGGACTCCTGACACGTCTCACTGTTCAAGTTGGTGGAGGCTCTGCAATGGTGTGGGGCGTGTGCAGTTGGAGTGGCATGAGACTCCTGACACGTCCGACTGTTCAAGTTGGTGGAGGCTCTGCAGTGGTGTGGGGCATGTGCAGTTGGAGTGGCATGGGACTCCTGACATGTCTGACTGTTCAAGTTGGTGGAGGCTCTGCAATGGTGTGGGGCGTGTGCAGTTGGAGTGGCATGGGACTCCTGACACGTCTGACTGTTCAAGTTGGTGGAGGCTCTGCAATGGTGTGGGGCGTGTGCAGTTGCATGGGACTCCTGACACGTCTGACTGTTCAAGTTGGTGGAGGCTCTGCAATGGTGTGGGGCGTGTGCAGTTGGAGTGGCATGGGACTCCTGACATGTCTGACTGTTCAAGTTGGTGGAGGCTCTGCAATGGTGTGGGGCATGTGCAGTTGCATGGGACTCATGACACGTCTGACTGTTCAAGTTGGTGGAGGCTCTGCAATGGTGTGGGGCGTGTGAAGTTGGAGAGGCATGGGAATCCTGACACGTCTGACTGTTCAAGTTGGTGGAGGCTCTGCAATGGTGTGGGGCGTGTGCAGTTGGAGTGGCATGGGAGTCCTGACATGTCTGACTGTTCAAGTTGGTGGGGGCTCTGCAATGGTGTGGGACGTGTGCAGTTCCATGGGACTCCTGACACGTCTCACTGTTCAAGTTGGTGGAGGCTCTGCAATGGTGTGGGGCGTGTGCAGTTGGAGTGGCATGGGACTCCAGACACGTCTGACTGTTCAAGTTGGTGGAGGCTCTGCAATGGTGTGGGGCGTGTGCAGTTGCATGGGACTCCTGACACGTCTGACTGTTCAAGTTGGTGGAGGCTCTGCAATGGTGTGGGGCGTGAGAAGTTGGAGTGGCATGGGAATCCTGACCCGTCTGACTGTTCAAGTTGGTGGAGGCTCTGCAATGGTGTGGGGCATGTGCAGTTGGAGTGGCATGGGACTCCTGACACGTCTGACTGTTTAAGTTGGTGGGGGCTCTGCAATGGTGTGGGGCCAGTGCAGTTGGAGTGGCATGGGACTCCTCACACGTCTGACTGTTCAAGTTAGTGGAGGCTCTGCAATGGTGTGGGGCGTGTGCAGTTGGAGTGGCATGGGACTCCTGACACGTCTGACTATTCAAGTTGGTGGAGGCTCTGGAGTGGTGTGGGGCATGTGCAGTTGGAGTGGCATGGGACTCCTGACACGTCTGACTGTTCAAGTTGGTGGAGGCTCTGCAGTGGTGTGGGGCATGTGCAGTTGGAGTGGCATGGGACTCCTGACACGTCTGACTGTTCATGTTGGTGGAGGCTCTGCAGTGGTGTGGGGCATGTGCAGTTGGTGTGGCATGGGACTCCTGACACGTCTGACTGTTCAATTTGGTGGACGCTCTGCAATGGTGTGGGGCGTGTGCAGTTGGAGTGGCATGGGACTCCTGACACGTCTGACTGTTAAAGTTGGTGGAGGCTCTGCAATGGTGGGGGCGTGTGCAGTTGCATGAGACTCCTGACACGTCTGACTGTTCAAGTTCGTGGAGGCTCTGCAATGGTGTGGGGCGTGTGCAGTTGGAGTGGCATGGGAATCCTGACACGTCTGACTGTTCAAGTTGGTGGAGGCTCTGCAATGGTGTGGGGCGTGTGCAGTTGCATGGGACTCCTGACACGTCTCACTGTTCAAGTTGGTGGAGGCTCTGCAATGGTGTGGGGCATGTGCAGTTGGAGTGGCATGGGACTCCTGACACGTCTGACTGTTCAAGTTGGTGGAGGCTCTGCAATGGTGTGGGGCGTGTGCAGTTGGAGTGGCATGGGACTCCTTACACGTCTGACTGTTCAAGTTGGTGGAGGCTCTGCAATGGTGTGGGGCGTGTGCTGTTGGAGTGGCATGGGACTCCTGACACGTCTGACTGTGCATGTTGGTGGAGGCTCTGCAGTGGTGTGGGGCGTGTGCAGTTGGAGTGGCATGGGACTCCTGACACGTCTGACTGTTCAAGTTGGTGGAGGCTCTGCAATGGTGTTGGGCGTGTACAGTTGGAGTGGCATGGGACTCCTGACACGTCTGACTGTTCTAGTTGGTGGAGGCTCTGCAATGGTGTGGGGCGTGTGCAGTTGCATGGGACCCCTGACACGTCTGACTGTTCAAGTTGGTGGAGGCTCTGCAATGGTGTGGGGCGTGTGCAGTTGGAGTGCCATGGGACTCCTGACATGTCTGACTGTTCAAGTTGGTGGAGGCTCTGCAGTGGTGTGGGGCGTGTGCAGTTGCATGGGACTCCCGACACGTCTGACTGTTCAAGTTGGTGAAGGCTCTGCAGTGGTGTGGGGCGTGTGCAGTTGGAGTGGCATGGAACTCCTGACACATCTGACAGTTCAAATTGGTGGAGGCTCTGCAATGGTGTTGGGTGTGTGAAGTTGGAGTGGCATGGGAATCCTGACACGTCTGACTGTTCAAGTTGGTGGAGGCTCTGCAATGGTGTGGGCATGTGCAGTTGGAGTGGCATGGGACTCCTGACACGTCTGACTGTTCAAGTTGGTGGAGGCTCTGCAATGGTGTGGGGCATGTGCAGTTGCATGGGACTCCTGACACGTCTGACTGTTCAAGTTGGTGGAGGCTCTGCAATGGTGTGGGGCGTGTGAAGTTGGAGTGTCATGGGAATCCTGACACGTCTGACTGTTCAAGTTGGTGGAGGCTCTGCAATGGTGTGGGGCATGTGCAGTTGGAGTGGCATGGGAGTCCTAACATGTCTGACTGTTCAAGTTGGTGGGGGCTCTGCAATGGTGTGGGACGTGTGCAGTTGCATGGGACTCCTGACACGTCTCACTGTTCAAGTTGGTGGAGGCTCTGCAATGGTGTGGGGCGTATGCAGTTGGAGTGGCATGGGACTCCAGACACGTCTGACTGTTCAAGTTGGTGGAGGCTCTGCAATGGTGTGGGGCGTGTGCATTTGCATGGGACTCCTGACACGTCTGACTGTTCAAGTTGGTGGAGGCTCTGCAATGGTGTGGGGCGTGTGAAGTTGGAGTGGCATGGGAATCCTGACCCGTCTGACTGTTCAAGTTGGTGGAGGCTCTGCAATGGTGTGGGGCATGTGCAGTTGGAGTGGCAATGGACTCCTGACACGTCTGACTGTTTAAGTTGGTGGGGGCTCTGCAATGGTGTGGGGCGTGTGCAGTTGGAGTGGCATGGGACTCCTGACACGTCTGATTGTTCAAGTTAGTGGAAGCTCTGCAATGGTGTGGGGCGTGTGCAGTTGGAGTGGCATGGGCCTCCTGACACTTCTGACTGTTCAAGTTGGTGGAGGCTCTGGAGTGGTGTGGGGCATGTGCAGTTGGAGTGGCATGGGACTCCTGACACGTCTGACTGTTCAAGTTGGTGGAGGCTCTGCAGTGGTGTGGGGCGTGTGCAGTTGGAGTGGCATGGGACTCCTGACACGTCTGACTGTTCATGTTGGTGGAGGCTCTGCAGTGGTGTGGGGCATGTGTAGTTGGTGTGGCATGGGACTCCTGACACGTCTGACTGTTCCAGTTGGTGGAGGCTCTGCAATGGTGTGGGGCGTGTACAGTTGGAGTGGCATGGGACTCCTGACACGTCTCACTGTTCAAGTTGGTGGAGGCTCTGCAATGGTGTGGGGCATGTGCAGTTGCATGGGACTCATGACACGTCTGACTGTTCAAGTTGGTGGAGGCTCTGCAATGGTGTGGGGCGTGTGAAGTTGGAGAGGCATGGGAATCCTGACACGTCTGACTGTTCAAGTTGGTGGAGGCTCTGCAATGGTGTGGGGCGTGTGCAGTTGGAGTGGCATGGGAGTCCTGACATGTCTGACTGTTCAAGTTGGTGGGGGCTCTGCAATGGTGTGGGACGTGTGCAGTTGCATGGGACTCCTGACACGTCTCACTGTTCAAGTTGGTGGAGGCTCTGCAATGGTGTGGGGCGTGTGCAGTTGGAGTGGCATGGGACTCCAGACACGTCTGACTGTTCAAGTTGGTGGAGGCTCTGCAATGGTGTGGGGCGTGTGCAGTTGCATGGGACTCCTGACACGTCTGACTGTTCAAGTTGGTGGAGGCTCTGCAATGGTGTGGGGCGTGAGAAGTTGGAGTGGCATGGGAATCCTGACCCGTCTGACTGTTCAAGTTGGTGGAGGCTCTGCAATGGTGTGGGGCATGTGCAGTTGGAGTGGCATGGGACTCCTGACACGTCTGACTGTTTAAGTTGGTGGGGGCTCTGCAATGGTGTGGGGCGAGTGCAGTTGGAGTGGCATGGGACTCCTCACACGTCTGACTGTTCAAGTTAGTGGAGGCTCTGCAATGGTGTGGGGCGTGTGCAGTTGGAGTGGCATGGGACTCCTGACACGTCTGACTATTCAAGTTGGTGGAGGCTCTGGAGTGGTGTGGGGCATGTGCAGTTGGAGTGGCATGGGACTCCTGACACGTCTGACTGTTCAAGTTGGTGGAGGCTCTGCAGTGGTGTGGGGCGTGTGCAGTTGGAGTGGCATGGGACTCCTGACACGTCTGACTGTTCATGTTGGTGGAGGCTCTGCAGTGGTGTGGGGCATGTGCAGTTGGTGTGGCATGGGACTCCTGACACGTCTGACTGTTCAATTTGGTGGACGCTCTGCAATGGTGTGGGGCGTGTGCAGTTGGAGTGGCATGGGACTCCTGACACGTCTGACTGTTAAAGTTGGTGGAGGCTCTGCAATGGTGGGGGCGTGTGCAGTTGCATGAGACTCCTGACACGTCTGACTGTTCAAGTTCGTGGAGGCTCTGCAATGGTGTGGGGCGTGTGCAGTTGGAGTGGCATGGGAATCCTGACACGTCTGACTGTTCAAGTTGGTGGAGGCTCTGCAATGGTGTGGGGCGTGTGCAGTTGCATGGGACTCCTGACACGTCTCACTGTTCAAGTTGGTGGAGGCTCTGCAATGGTGTGGGGCATGTGCAGTTGGAGTGGCATGGGACTCCTGACACGTCTGACTGTTCAAGTTGGTGGAGGCTCTGCAATGGTGTGGGGCGTGTGCAGTTGGAGTGCCATGGGACTCCTGACATGTCTGACTGTTCAAGTTGGTGGAGGCTCTGCAGTGGTGTGGGGCGTGTGCAGTTGCATGGGACTCCCGACACGTCTGACTGTTCAAGTTGGTGAAGGCTCTGCAGTGGTGTGGGGCGTGTGCAGTTGGAGTGGCATGGAACTCTTGACACATCTGACAGTTCAGATTGGTGGAGGCTCTGCAATGGTGTTGGGTGTGTGAAGTTGGAGTGGCATGGGAATCCTGACACGTCTGACTGTTCAAGTTGGTGGAGGCTCTGCAATGGTGTGGGCATGTGCAGTTGGAGTGGCATGGGACTCCTGACACGTCTGACTGTTCAAGTTGGTGGAGGCTCTGCAATGGTGTGGGGCATGTGCAGTTGCATGGGACTCCTGACACGTCTGACTGTTCAAGTTGGTGGAGGCTCTGCAATGGTGTGGGGCGTGTGAAGTTGGAGTGGCATGGGAATCCTGACACGTCTGACTGTTCAAGTTGGTGGAGGCTCTGCAATGGTGTGGGGCATGTGCAGTTGGAGTGGCATGGGAGTCCTAACATGTCTGACTGTTCAAGTTGGTGGGGGCTCTGCAATGGTGTGGGACGTGTGCAGTTGCATGGGACTCCTGACACGTCTCACTGTTCAAGTTGGTGGAGGCTCTGCAATGGTGTGGGGCGTATGCAGTTGGAGTGGCATGGGACTCCAGACACGTCTGACTGTTCAAGTTGGTGGAGGCTCTGCAATGGTGTGGGGCGTGTGCATTTGCATGGGACTCCTGACACGTCTGACTGTTCAAGTTGGTGGAGGCTCTGCAATGGTGTGGGGCGTGTGAAGTTGGAGTGGCATGGGAATCCTGACCCGTCTGACTGTTCAAGTTGGTGAAGGCTCTGCAATGGTGTGGGGCATGTGCAGTTGGAGTGGCAATGGACTCCTGACACGTCTGACTGTTTAAGTTGGTGGGGGCTCTGCAATGGTGTGGGGCGTGTGCAGTTGGAGTGGCATGGGACTCCTGACACGTCTGATTGTTCAAGTTAGTGGAAGCTCTGCAATGGTGTGGGGCGTGTGCAGTTGGAGTGGCATGGGCCTCCTGACACTTCTGACTGTTCAAGTTGGTGGAGGCTCTGGAGTGGTGTGGGGCATGTGCAGTTGGAGTGGCATGGGACTCCTGACACGTCTGACTGTTCAAGTTGGTGGAGGCTCTGCAGTGGTGTGGGGCGTGTGCAGTTGGAGTGGCATGGGACTCCTGACACGTCTGACTGTTCATGTTGGTGGAGGCTCTGCAGTGGTGTGGGGCATGTGTAGTTGGTGTGGCATGGGACTCCTGACACGTCTGACTGTTCCAGTTGGTGGAGGCTCTGGAATGGTGTGGGGCGTGTACAGTTGGAGTGGCATGGGACTCCTGACACATCTGACTGTTCTAGTTGGTGGAGGCTCTGCAATGGTGTGGGGCGTGTGCAGTTGCATGGGACTCCTGACACGTCTGACTGTTCAAGTTGGTGGAGGCTCTGCAATGGTGTGGGGCGTGTGCACTTGGAGTGGCATGGGACTCCTGACATGTCTGACTGTGCAAGTTGGTGGAGGCTCTGCAGTGGTGTGGGGCGTGTGCAGTTGGAGTGGCATGGGACTCCTGACACGTCTGACTGTTCAAGTTGGTGGAGGCTCTGCAGTGGTTTGGGGCGTGTGCAGTTGGAGTGGCATGGGACTCCTGACACGTCTGACTGTTCAAGTTGGTGGAGGCTCTGCAATGGTGTGGGGCGTGTGCAGTTGGAGTGGCATGGGACTCCTGACATGTCTGACTGTTCAAGTTGGTGGAGGCTCTGCAATGGTGTGGGGCATGTGCAGTTGCATGGGACTCCTGACACATCTGACTGTTCAAGTTGGTGGAGGCTCTGCAATGGTGTGGGGCATGTACTGTTGGAGTGGCATGGGACTCCTGACACATCTGACTGTTCAAGTTGGTGGAGGCTCTGCAATGGTGTGGGGCATGTGCAGTTGGAGTGGCATGGGATTCCTGACACGTCTGACTGTTCAAGTTGGTGGAGGCTCTGCAATGGTGTGGGGTGTGTGCAATTGCATGGGACTCCTGACACCTCTGACTGTTCAAGTTGGAGGAGGCTCTGCAGTGGTGTGGGGCGTGTGCAGTTGGAATGGCATGGGACTCCTGACACGTCTGTTCAAGTTGGTGGAGGCTCTGCAATGGTGTGGGGTGTGTGCAGTTGGAGTGGCATGGGACTCCTGACACGTCTGACTGTTCAAGTTGGTGGAGGCTCTGCAATGGTGTGGGGCACGTGAAGTTGGAGTGGCATGGGAATCCTGACACGTCTGACTGTTCAAGTTGGTGGAGGCTCTGCAATGGTGTGGGGCGTGTGCAGTTGGAGTGGCATGGGACTCCTGACACGTCTGACTGTTCAAGTTGGTGGAGGCTCTGCAATGGTGTGGGGCGTGTGCAGTTGGAGTGGCATGGGACTCCTGACACGTCTGACTGTTCAAGTTGGTGGAGGCTCTGCAATGGTGTGGGGCGTGTGCAGTTGGAGTGGCATGGGACTCCTGACACGTCTGACTGTTCAAGTTGGTGGAGGCTCTGCAGTGGTGTGGGGCGTGTGCAGTTGGAGTGGCATGGGACTCCTGACACCTCTACATACGACTCTGACAGGAACACGTACCTAAGCATCCTTTCTGGTCACCTGCATCCATTCATGCCCATTGTGCATTCCGACGGCGTTAGGCAATTCCAGCAGGACAATGCGAAACGCCACACGTCCAGAATTGGTAGAGTGGCTCCAGGAACAGTCTTCTCCCTGTAATACATGAACGCTATTGAGCGTATCTGGGATACCTTGCTGTTCAGAACAGATAATCACCTCCTCGTACTCTTACGGACTTATGGACAGCCCTGCAGGTTTCATGGTGTCGATTCCCTCCAGCAATACTTCAGACAGTAGTCGACTCCATGCTAGGTCGTGCTGCGGCACTTCTGCGTGCTCGCGGGAACCCTGCATGATATTAAGCAGGTGTACCAGTTTTTTTGGCTCGTCAGTGTATTTGCATAAACATTTTTATTCGTATTGTGCTACAAATCGCCATGTACAGAGCTGGTGGTTAGAATTGTAACAGTAGAAGAGGGAGAGTTGGGAGGAAGTGCCTCTACGCTAGAGAGGCAAAAGCGCGCCAAAGTAGAGGGCACAAAGAGATCGCGGCAGTTGATGCAGACCGTACGTATCCACTGGCGGACGTGGTATTTCATTTAAAACCGCACGAAAGATGAGGAAATTGACATCGTATTTTTTTTTTAAATCGTAATTAATTTTTACTAGTTTCAATTACTGTGAAAGAAAACAACTTTCAAAAAGGTTTCTCTCAAAATTTTACTAGTGTTCGAGTTAAAATTCGGTAAAATTTGCATTAATTTCCGAACGCGACAATTTGTCAACCGTTTAACTCAAGAACCTTGTATAGGCAAACTAGATTCATTTTGAAGTTAAATTTCTGTTGTTGATGGCGATATATATTAATAACATAACAATTATTAATGCAATTTAAAAAAAACTTTATTCATCCATTAAGCATAAACAATAATTTCGTAAACATTAAACTTACATAGCCTTGAACCTCTTTTTATCACACATTGATTACAGATTTCAGTTTTATGGAGTTCCTTGTCTGTAATGTCAAAAAAAATTATAAATATTTAACTTCGTGATATACTTAGGTTGTGACTGACAGTAGACGATCGCCATCGTCCTAGTCATGATCGGGTGTTACACCTATTTCTATTTACTTTTTTATTTTCTAGTTCTCTACATTAAAGCTGTCATAAAAATACTACCTAGCATTGTTTATAAATCAAGTGCTTTTTAATCTGTTTAAAATATTGTATGCAGAAAAAATATGAAGCATGATGAAAATTACATTTAATTTAAGTTCTAAGACGTCGTGTGAGTATTAAAGAAAAGTATACAATATTACCTTCACATTGAGTTTTTATTTGATAATTTTACCTTCTATAGTTTCTGAGCTACGAGTCTGATAATCGCGTGGCCTTTAAAAAATCTCGAACTTACTTGTTGGTCACAGCTACGAGAATGCAAAAGATATTAACTTAACGTCTACTTTAGACGACAGAAAATTCAACTCCTAAAGAAAATGCAAGGTTTCCTCCTGTCTGAAGTGAAGTGGAACAGCTCGCATTCTAGGCTAATGTATCTTCACTTGCAAAAAATTAGAACTTCTATTGAATGTTGATTCTGTATTTAAACACATGCGGTGCAAGTATTATGCTCTATGACAATTGTTAAGTGGAAGGAGGGTCATGTGTGAGCGGTGAAAGGGCGGAAGCTATGTTCACGTGCTAGTCTACTTGCCTACACCGACACAGCACTTCTCGTCGTCACCTCCAGTAAACTGTTTTCACTAGAGCTGTAAAAGGGTGTAGGCCAAGTGTCGATTTTATGCAAGTTTTTTTTCTGAAATATTGACACACCTTACGCGTGATCCACACTATCGCTGATACAAGTCGCGTTACGTCTGATAACATCCTAGCCCGAATTCTAAAATCTACGTTAGTCTTATAACTGTTATTAAAGAAAGTGTAATTTATTCTAGCATAGATTGTCACAGATTAGTGAAGTTTCTTCAGAAATAATTTGCGGATTGAACGTAGCAAAAATGTTAAAATTTTATTTATCATTCAACTGTGTCATGTGTGTTTCTGAACCATCCAGATAATTTTAACAATCTTTAGTGTGAGAATGTGATTTTCCTGTCACTTAGTATTACATAGCCAGCCGCTGTGGCCGAGCGGTTCTAGGCACTTGATTCCGGAACCACTTGGCTGCTTCGGTCGCAGGTTCGAATCCTGCCTCGGGCATGGATGTGTGTGATGTCCTTAGGTTAGTTACGTTTAAGTAGTTCTAAGTTCTAGGGGACTCATGACCTCAGATGTTAAGTCCCATAGTGATTAGAGCCATTGGAACCATCTGAAGTATTCCATAATAATGATCAAAGTTAATACTGAAGGTAAAAGTCTAAAACCTTCTAAGTCCTTCGACATCTCTGCTGGGATCATCTCGATTACCTGGTGTCCCCTGTAACCGTTCACTTATGAAAACGGATTTTCTCGGCGCTCTTGCCGAAGAAGTGGTTTTATTGGGTAAAATTCTTCCGGTTACAATTATTCGGTTATCGTCATTAGGTAGAGAGCGTAAAAGGTGAACAGAGAGAGTGGAAGTGTTGACCGAAATATTATTGTCGTGTTGCAGAAGTGACTTCCTGCTCGTTGTTTGTGTTCCTCGCGCACCACAGCTGCGTGTTTACTTCCCTGATGGCGGAAAACCACGAAGCCGGAAGCCTGTATCCGTCTTCTCTATTGAAGCTACATTCCTTTTTGGAAATCTGAATCTCTTCTCGGACTTTCCTTCTGTAAATGTTGCATACTTTGTCAGCACACCCACGTCTCGAAATCACTGTGTTGACCGCAGGTCTCCTGGTCCGCTAATGCAGATTTTCTCACTTTGTCTTCACCGCGTGTGGCGTTCGTGCTGTTTAATTCGATCTTCTACAGTCCTTCCCTTCTATAAATGGCTCTGAGCACTATGCGACTTAACTTCTGAGGTCATCAGTCGCCTAGAACTTAGAACAAATTAAACCTAACTAACCTAAGGACATCACACACATCCATGCCCGAGGCAGGATTCGAACCTGCGACCGTAGCGGTCGCTCGGTTCCAGACTGTAGCGCCTAGAACCGCACGGCCACTCCGGCCGACCCTTCTATAAATGTTTTGCCGCAGCCATACGTCACCTCATAAACTCCTGCAGTGTGGGAGTAATCACGTGCGTCCATTTTGGGACAGGAAAAGGCTTTTATTTTTTTCTGACTGAAAAATGTGGTCTGTATATAGCTTTTCAGTAGAAATCTCCTGACGCGGTCCGTAACTCTAGAATCAAACAGTAACCTATCAGAGTGAGAAGACGGTTCTTCGTCCTTCTTATGAGCATAATATTGTGTTCTAAATTCATGTTTATGGACAAACCACTGTAGGCATTCGCCTCCATTGTCTTCTTCAGTAATTCAGCTACGACTCCCTAGCTGGTATTGTCGCTGATACGGAAGTCATCTGACGATAAAGTGTTCAACATGTAAGTAGGCTGTTTAGGTTTTTTTATTGGTAACGCCACCTCTGTATGAAAATCACTGGCTGTGATGTGTGCAGTCTGTGGCTGCTTTGCATTGTTGTAATACTCGCCATTGCAGTGCCCGCATCTCGTGGTCGTGCGGTAGCGTTCTCGCTTCCCACGCCCGGGTTCCCGGGTTCGATTCCCGGCGGGGTCAGGGATTTTCTCTGCCTCGTGATGGCTGGGTGTTGTGTGATGTCCTTAGGTTAGTTAGGTTTAAGTAGTTCTACTTTCTAGGGGACTGATGACCATAGCTGTTAAGTCCCATAGTGCTCAGAGCCATTTGAACCATTTGAGCCATTGCAGTGTTAGGCAGCTGGCTGTGAACAGCGCGTAGCGTTGCGCAGTTGGAGGTGAGCCGCCAGCAGTGGTGGATGTGGGGAGAGAGATGGCGGAGTTTTGAAATTTGTCATGAACTGCTATATATATTATGACTATTGAGGTAAATACATTGTTTGTTCTCTATTAATATCTTTCATTTGCTAACTATCCCTATCAGTAGTTAGTGCCTTCAATAGTTTGAATCTTTTATTTAGCTGGCAGTAGTGGCGTTCGCTGTATTGCAGTAGCTTGAGTAGCGAAGATTTTTGTGAGGTAAGTGATTTAGTGATTTGTGAAAGGTATAGTTTAATGTCAGTCAGGGCCCATTCTTTTGTAGGGATTATTGAAAGTCAGATTGCGTTGCGCTAACGAAATATTGTGTGTCAGTTTAAGCACAGTCGTGTATAATTGTTCAAAAAGGGGACGTTTCAAACACTTTCTGCTTCCGGGCTAGGTGGTAATGAGAAGCTGGGGATTTGATAGCGCAGTTCCAGAAAATTGTGGGGATGCTGATGTCACCGTTTTAACTACTGTTACAACATGTCCTACTGATTTTCTATGGGGTTCGAGTCATGTCATTTTGCTGATCAGTCGAGATGTAATGTAGTGGGACTTTGAATTTCGCCGCGCTAAACTCGTTCCCTCAGCGGGCCGTTGTGGCCGTGCGGTTCTAGGCGCTTCAGTCTGGAACCGCGTGACCGCTCCGGTCGCAGGTTCGAATCCTGTCTCGGGCATGGATGTGCGTGATGTACTTAGGTTAGTTAGGTTTAAGTAGTTCTAAGTTCTAGGGGACTGATGACCACAGATGTTAAGTCCCATAGTGCTCAGAGCCATTTCAACCATTTCAACTCGTTCCCTCAGATATAAATTATAGCGTCGCAGCTGTATGAGCGCTCGACAGCAGAGAAAATAAGAAAATGAAGGTACTAAAATTGTGACTCCTTTTGTTTTCTACACGCTCTTGTCTCTTCGGAAGCTTAACTTACTTATTAGCTAGTCTTGGTCGGATTAAGACGAAAAATGGTTCAAATGGCTCTGAGCACTATGGGACTCAACTGCTGAGGTCATTAGTCCCCTAGAGCTTAGAACTAGTTAAACCTAACTAACCTAAGGACATCACACACATCCATGCCCGAGGCAGGATTCGAACCTGCGACCGTAGCGATCTCGCGGTTCCAGACTGCAGCGCCTAGAACCGCTGATTAAGACGAAAAAAAACTTATTGATGTGCAGACGTATTGTGGAAGTTTGTATGAAATTTGGAGGATGGAAGCAGCAACGTAAAATACATTGCATTCAATACCAAGATGGTTTTAATTTGTAGACATTAGTAATTCCTGGACAATGAAATTTACTGCAAGATTTTGGAGCAGCTACGACTTTTCATGCAGAAATAAAGCAGGAGATTGTTGGAGAACAAGACTTGAACGCTGCACGAGAGAAGACCATTTACCATGGTAAAGAATGAACTCTTACCTACGCTATTACCCCCTGTTAATCACGTTTTGCTATTCTCTGTTCTCTTTCAAATAATTTTTGTAGTGGAAATTGGTTTGACTTTTGTTAAGAAACGCCACAAGGACCACCCCAACAATATCTTTTCCGAATCACTAAGTCCGATAGCTTTTCTGTAATACGAAGTCCGATTTACATTTCGTTCTTTCCCTTATTTACGGCTTTAACGATTTTAAAAGCCCCCTTCTTATTCACCATTTCTTCCCACATTTTCAACCTTTTCTTTTCTTGTTTTTTTTCTTTTTTATTACCCACTACAATAATAAGGTGAGGGAGTGTTGAGAAAACCAGCCATATACTCTGCCAGGCCGATCAACTCTGCTGTTGTCGTCTTGAAATGTAGGGGTATCAATAGCACACAGTCAAATGGTTCAAATGGCTCTAGGCACTACGGGACTTAAACATCTGAGGTCATCAGTCCCCTAGAACTTAGAACTACTTAAACCTAACCAACCTAAGGACATCACACACATCCATGCCCTAGGTAGGATTCGAACCTGCCACCATAGCAGCAACGCGGTTCCGGACTGTAGCGCCTAGAACCGCACGGCCACAGCGGCCGGCTGCACACTCATCATAGAGATGTTTAGTGAAAGGCAACGCCTGATCATTCAGGCATTGCCTTGATCATTCAGAATGTTTGGATAAACGTGCTGGTTCACGTTAGCGATAGCCTCAGTGAGCGGTCCGTATTCATGGCAAGAAAAAAACCACGAAAAATACCACAGACTCACCTCAGGCTTGAACCACACCTCGCACACATTCAGGACGAAATACCGGGTGATCAAAAAATCAGTATAAATTTGAAAACTTAATAAACCACGGAATAATGTAGATAGAGAGGTAAAAATTAACACACATGCTTGGAATGACATTCGGTTTTATTAGAAATACCCCATATTGCTAGACGCGTGATAGATCTCTTGCGCGCGTCATTTGGGGATGATCGTGTGCTCAGCCGCCACTTTCGTCATTCTTGGCCTCCCAGGTCCCCAGACCTCAGTCCGTGCGATTATTGGCTTTGGGGTTACTTGAAGTTGTATCGTGATCGACCGACATCTCTAGGGATGCTGAAAGACAACATCCGACGCCAGTGCCTCACCATAACTCCGGACATGCTTTGCAGTGCTGTTCACATCAATATTCCTCGACTACAGCTATTGTTGAGGAATGATGGTGGACATATTGAGCATTTCCTGTAAAGAACATCATCTTTGCTTTGTCTTACTTGGTTATACTAATTATTGCTATTCTGATCAGATGAAGCGCCATCTGTCGGACATTTTTGAACTCTTGTAATTTTTTGGTTCTAATAAAAACCCCATGTCATTCCAAGCATGTGTGTCAGTTTGTACCTCTCTATCTACAATAATCCGTGATTTAGTCAGTTTTCAAATTTATACTGACTTTTTGATCACCCGGCACTTCGTTTGGACTCTGGTTCAAGCACGGCGGGCGTCATTTGACTACAGGCGAAAACGTGAATCTTCAGACAACGTTGCGTTCCACTAGTCAACTACTGTCCACATTCGATGATTTCTAGTCCACTAAAGATGCACAGCTGTATGTGCTTGTGTGAGCAATGGCCCCTTCCAAGGTGACCAACTCCAAATGTCCATTGCGTACAGTTCCCGTCGCAATGTCTCTCGGTGACAGGTTGCGATGGACCTTCATTCACTGCATGCAGCAGTTCCTGTGGGGTGTGGAAGCGATTTTGATTCACAAGCCGTGAAACGCGTCCCCGGACCGTCTCAGCCAGGATCTTTTTCCTACCACAATTCTGCCTTTGTGTTTCGCTGCCAGGTCCGTCACATTACTGCCTCTACAGTGGCTGAAGAGCGCGCCCGAAACACCAAAAAATCCAGAGACTTCACCACCGTATTCCCTTAACCAAGGCAAAACAAAATTGCTCATTTTTGTCACTCTGTCGTGTCCTTACATTTCCCATTTTTACGTATAACGTCCCCTTGAAACACAAATGTCTCATCGACGGTTACTGCCCCCCGCTCACATACAGACAGCTCGTGTGCAGTTGATCACATTTCAGCCGTGTGCGGCTCGTGTTGACGTAGTTTACTGCTTCGTATCTTGTCATTACGGTCATGGCATCTCGTTTCTTATTCGATTTACTGGCGTCACTAAATTACTGGCTTGCCTGCCCATGAGTGGCAGCAGCAGCGCTTATCGATACGAGTACTGTGGTACTACACTACTGGCCATTAAGATTGCTACACCAAGAAGAAATGCAGGTGATAAACGGATATTCATTGGACAAATATATTATACTAGAACTGACATGTGATTACATTTTCAAGCAATTTGGTTGCATAGATCCTGAGAAATCAGTACCCAGAACAACCACCTCTGGCCGTAATAACGGCCTTGATACGCCTGGGCATTGGTTGAAACAGAGCTTGGATGGCGTGTACAGGTACAGCAGCCCATGCAGCTTCAACACGATACCACAGTTCATCAAGAGTAGTGACTGGCGTATTGCGACGACACAGTTGCTCGGCCAACATTGACCAGACGTTTTCAGTTGGTGAGAGATCTGGAGAATGTGCTTTCCAGGGCAGCAGTCGAACATTTTCTGTGTCCAGAAAGGCCCGTACAGGACCTGCTACATGCGGTCGTGCATTATCCTGCTGAAATGTAGGGTTTCGCAGCGATCGAATGAAGGGTAGAGCCACGGGTCGTAACACATCTGAAATGTAACGTCCATTGTTCAAAGTGCCGTCAATGGGAACAGGAGGTGACCGACACGTGTAACCAATGGCACCCCATACCCTCCCGTCGGGTGATACGCCAGTATGGCGATGACGAATACACGCTTCCAATGTGCGGTCACAGCGTTGTCGCCAAACACGGATGCGACCATCATGATGCTGTAAACAGAACCTGGATTCATCCGAAAAAATGACGTTTTGCCATTCGTGCACCCAGGTTCGTCGTCGAGTACACCATCGCAGGCCCTCGTGTCTGTGATGCAGCGTCAAGGGTAACGGAAGCCACGGTCTCCGAGCTGATAGTCCATGCTTCTGCAGACGTCGTCGTACTGTTCGTGCAGATGGTTGTCGTCTTGCAAACGTCCCCATCTGTTGACTCAGGGATCGAAACGTGGCTGCACGATCCGTTACAGCCATGCGGATTAGATAAGATGCCCGTCATCTCGACTGCTAGTGATACGAGGCCGTTGGGATCCAGCAAGGCGTTCCGTATTACCCTCCTGAACCCACCGAGTCCATATTCTGCTAACAACACGAGCAGCAATGACGAGATACGATAAACCGCAATCGTTATAGGGTACAATCCGACGTTTATCAAAGTCGGAAACGTGATGGTACGCATTTCTTCTCCTTACACGACGCATCACAACAACGTTTCACCAGCCAACGCCGGTCAACTCCTGTTTGTGTATGAGAAATCGGTTGGAAACGTTCCTCATGTCAGCATGTTGTAGGTGTCGCCACCGGCGCAAACCTTGTGTGAATGCTCTGAGAAGCTAATCATTTGCATATCACAGCATCTTCTTCCTGTCGGTTAAATTTTGCCTCTGTAGCACTTCATCTTGGTGGTGTAGCAATTTTAATGGCCTGTGGCGTATCTTTGGAGCGACCGCTAGTATTTCCGGGTGAGTTGTGTGGAGCGGGGAGTTGCGAACGGACATCAGTAGCAGCGAGCAGGTCCGTGCAGCGCGAGGGCAAGCCGGAGCTGCCGGCTGCCAGCTGCCACTGCCGGATCGAGGAGGGCTAGCTGCGAGAGCGACGACTTCGTTGCACTCCGAAACCTGGACGTCTGAGTGAAGAGTTAACTGCTAATGCAACCTAGACTGTTCTGAGTTCTCGCCTTTGGTCGGAGGGTTGTTGCTCCCAGGGCTGCTGAGCATGGCGGCAGCGAGTGACGTGTTTCGAGGCGGTGAAATATTGCAGCCGTCTTTCTCTATTTGTTATTCAACACCGACTTGATTATTATTCTTATTACAACCAGTGGTAATTTCTGCCTTGTGGCCTCTAACGCCCCAGTTACCTGCCCTGGACGTTAGTGTACTTTCCCAGCAGTGTACCTTTCCTCGTCCTGTTGATGCTGTCCGACACGGTGTGTACTTCGACTGCCTCTTGTATTGTACTGTGCATATTTTTTTCGGAGGTCTATCTTGGTTCTAGTGTTTCCTTCGGCCTTGGGTGTTTTCTGAAGATGTAGTGCTGTCTGTCTCTCCGCCCTTGCCTAAAAATATTCCATCTTTGTACATGTGATCGGACGTTAGGCGAATTGGTTAGTCCGTCAGTAGGCGCTTAAGCTTCCCCATAGATTGAGTTGCTATCCTGTTACGTGCGTACAGCTCTTGGCTGCCTGTATCACCTTACCTTATGTTTGAGTTACCTTCCCAGGCTAACCCTTGGAACACTTGCTGAGAACCGCTTGTCCTGATTCCTTAGATTGTGATGTTTGTTTTAAAGATATTTGTAATTTTCTAATAATTTTTGGTGTCGCCTTCAGCCGAGCAATAATTTCACTTCTTCCGTGATAAGGCCTTCAGCCGTGTTAAAGTGAATTTTTTTGGGAAACTCGTTTTAAAAGCAAGGGGTTTGTTTTAAAAGTGCTATTTGCAATTGTTTTCCTGACTTATAATTGAGGCCTTCAGCCGTTTGTTAATGGAATCTTGTGGCCTTCAGCCGAGTAATAATTAGACTTACAATGATGCCTTCAGCTGTATTACAGTTTCTTACAAAGGAAAGTATTTATCGTAATATGTGCTATTTGGAATTGTTCTTCAGGCTTCTAATTCAGGCCTTCAGCTGTTTGTTCAAAAATTGGTCTGAGCACTATGGGACTTAGCTTCTCAGGTCATCAGTCTCCTAGAACTTAGAACTACTTAAACCTAACTAACCTAAGGACATCAGACACATCCATGCCCGAGGCAGGATTCGAACCTGCTACCGTAGCGGTAGCGTGGTTCCAGACTGTAGCGCCTAGAACCGCTCGGCCACCCCGGCCGGCCAAACAGTACTTTAGGCTGAAGGCCTTAAGAGTAAAACAACTCTAATTTAAAACACAAAACCGGCTAGAAGCCATACAAGTACCAACAACAAGAACAAATTTTTTTAAAAAATAAGGCAGTACACACAAGGGCGTCCAGATGTTCGAGGGTCGGCCTGTAATTCAAACAATAACGCTCGCTTAGGTGAGACAGGCAGTCGGGCCAACCATTCACGATCCGACGACAACCCAACCGACAGACAGTCAGCGGACCCACCGATAAGATAACTTCCACTTCACCCGACCAGCGCAGGAGTTCAACGGAACAACGTAGAAGATATTGGATCCCACATCCAATCATACACGGACCTGTCAAACTACACACCGTGCTGGACAGCAACATCACGATGAGGAAACTACACTGCCCCAAATTTACGTCAACGCCCAGGGCAGGTAACTGGAACGTTAACGGCCACAAGGCAGAAGATTCCGCTGGTACACTTGAATTCAAATAACCGAATGCAGTGACTCTCCACCGGAGAGTGGGTAGAATTTTCCAACTTGAAAACCACGTTGCTGCTGGCGGGAATATCCCAGCAGCAGACGAAACACTGTGAACAGTCTTGACTTGATGGTAGGTAAAATCAAAACTCAACTTTCGTGTCCAGGGTCGGTGAGCCACGGACCTCTTACAATGGGAACAGCGCCACACACTCAGACACCGTGTAGAGACAGCCAGCGGGCTCCCGGTGAAACTACGCCTCTCCGAAAATTCCTCGCTGCCCCACGCCAACCGACCGATTCCCAGAGCCAGTACGCAGACAACATTTAAAATAACTTGTCAGTCAAAATCTCACAAACTACACACAATTTCACGAACACTTGCACGAAGAACCAGACAATGGTAACGGCAGTGACTGTATAATAACAGGGACGGATCACGAGTCGGCACACACAGCCAACCCAAAAGCGATCGCGCCGGCCGAAGTGGCCGAGCGGTTCTAGGCGCTACAGTCTGGAACCGAGCGACCGCTACGGTTGCATGTTCGAATCCTGCTTCGGGCATGGATGTGTGTGATGTCCTTAGGTTAGATAGATTTAAGTAGTTCTAGGTTCTAGGGGACTGATGACCTCAGCAGTTAAGTCCCATAGTGCTCAGACCCAAAAGCGATCGCCGGCCAAAAACACGTCGTACGGCAAGACGACCGACCGACGACCAACCAAAGTCGTCCCCACTCCAGTCATGTGTGTCGGCAACCGTCGGGCGAATCACGGCGGTCCGCATCTCACAGCTGCCGCGCCTCGAATGAACTAGTGCGGCGTGCCAACTCAAACACTGCCAGGTCCCGAACTGACTCACAGCGCACGACGACCAGAAAGTCAGCGCAGTCCAGCAAAGATAATACGGCAGGGCCTAAATCGATAAGCGCTGCTGCTGCCACTCACGGGCAGGCAAAGCAGCAACTCAGTGATACAAGTAATTGAAACCAACATAACGAGGTGGCAGTATGGCAGAAAGAGGATGTTAAATAAGAGATGGCACGAACACAAGCCGTACACGGCTCAAAGGCCTTCAATCGTCATACAGTCAATTGTGTCTGTGTGTGTGTGTGTGTTTTTTTAAGAGATTGTTTTAAAATTTTAATTTCTTTAAACAAAGTTTACGTTTCTGTTGTGCAACTGAGAGTAACTGATTACGGCCCCATCCACAATCGAAACTTTATCCTGCCGCATCCTGAGAAACCGTATCGCAACATAATTCGATCGCTGCGCATCTGTAAAGCCTTAATGATTCATCTGTGTGCGTGCGATGGGGTGACTAATTTGTTGTCCGGTGAACTTGTATCCATGTACGACATTTACACACATATAAAATGTACGTAATTAACTATAATTAAAGGAAAAATAAAAGGAAAACAGTGAAGGACTTCTGATGTGGGAGGCATTGGGCCCATAAGTGGGCCTAGAAAAGTAAGTTACACGCAGTAATGGTATGTCAAGTAATTTCCAGTGAATGCGGTACTACATTCAAAGTGACACCGATAAGTGAAATTATTTTTCTTCGTAGTCATAAACTCTCTGTAAGGTCGGAACGTTCTGCCAATCATTCAACTTCTCCACCATAGAAATCCACTCATTCGTGACGCAGCCTTTCGAGGACCACTGTGTGAATACTGTCTGCAATAGAAAATCTGTTTCCAATATGATGTTCTCGCCAAAAAGATGAAATCTGTGTGGTACGTGATCTGGACTGTGTGGCCATGGCCCAGCCTGCTGACGGCGCAACTTTGCATTTCTTCTCAGAAGGTGATGAGGTGTGTCTCTCGTCCATAGACGCTCTATTTCTTGCAGGTGAGGAATGATGTCACACTCTTAGAAAAACTCAGGTTTTATGGAATTGAAGGCTATACACACATTTGGTCTGAATCATACTGAACAAACAGAAAGCAGAAAATTGTGCTGAATAGCAAAAATAATGATGGGAGGGTGGTAAATTCTAGTGAATCGGGAGTTATCACAAAGGGAGTCCCACAAGGTTCAATTTTGGGTCCTCTGCTGTTCCATATTCACGTGAATGACCTCTCATTTAACGTTTAGCAAGCAGAACTAGCACTTTTGGCAAATGAAGTGAGTGTTATAATAAACCCCACTCCAGGAAAAGCAGCTGACGATATTGTTAAAGATGTCTTTCAAAGAATTATTAAATGGTTCTCAGCAAATGGACTCTCCCTTAATTTTGAAAAAATTCACTATATCCAGTTCTATACACCAAATAGTCATACTGACAATTGATGTAGCCTATGAACAGGGCTGAGTTAACAGGGTAGATTTCTCCAAATTTTTGGGTGTTCAGATTGATGACAACATGAACTGGAAGATGCATATTGCTGGGCTTCTCAAACAATTAAGTTCAGCTTCTTTCGCTCTTCATACAATCGCTAGTCTTGGTAATAAACAGATCAGCCTCCTAACGTACTTAGCATATTTCCACTCAATAATGTCTTATGGAATAGTTTTCTGGGGTAACTCCCCACTTAGACATAAAGTATTGATTGCACAAAAGAGAGCAGTGAGAGTAATTAGTGGTCTTCACCCAAGGACGCCATGTAGGCACCTATTCAAGGAGTTAGGTATTTTAACTGCACCATCAGAGTGCATATATTCGCTAATGAAATTCGTTATAAATAATCCATCTCAGTTCGTGAAGAACAGTGAAATTCATACGTACAACACTAGAGGGAAAAATGACCTTTCCCATCGATTATTGAAGCTGTCAGTTGCTTAAAAAGAAGTACATAATTCAGAAACAAAAAGTATCTAGCGGGTAGCAGACCAAGCTTTAAATCTATCTTGAAATCATTTATTTTGCATAACTCCATCTATTCCAGGGAATAGAAATGGTAAAAAAAAAATTGTACCTCTAACTGTAGTTGCATGTGTAGAACCAAAAATTTCAGTAATATTTGTGGTGTCACCGCCAGACACCACACTTGCTAGGTGGTAGCCTTTAAATCGGCCGCGGTCCATTAGTATACGTCGGACCCGCGTGTCGCCACTGTCAGTGATAGCAGACCGAGCGCCACCACACGACAGGTCTAGAGAGACGTACTGGCACTCGCCCCAGTTGTACAGCCGACGTTCATAGCAATGGTTCACTGACAAATACGCTCTCATTTGCCGAGACGATAGTTAGCATAGCCTTCAGCTACATTTGCTACGACCTAGCAAGGCGCCGTATTCAATTTATATTTATTATATGAAGCATGTATCATCAAGAGAGATGTTCTACAATTGTGGATTAAAGTTAAGTATTACATCATCTACGTACTTTATTTACAATTCTCAAGATATTGTCCTGTTCCAGACCTCACGCCAGTCAGCGTGTAATTAAATGCGTGCATTTCGGCCTCCTCTAGAAAAACAGTGTTGGCTCTTCTGCCAACACCACAATATAAATATTAGCACTTTTCATGTGTGTATATGTTTCTTGTAATCTGACTTGTTCCACATCATATCGATAAAATAATCGTGAAAATGATCTATGGAACATGACATAACTAAACATGTCTCATCACCCGTAATGATGCAGCTTGGGAAATCGATGCCTTCGACTGCGCAACGCTCAAAGACGTCTACAGACGCCAAAAGCTTGCACATTTGTGTGCAGGTGACAGTGATCGTGGCACCCATAGTGAAAACAGGAGGTCGTACGTTATTGTCCATTCGCAATGGAGGTGATGGATTCACAGCCCACCGAGGTGAATGAGTTACATGAGTGCGTAGGGTGTGTTCTTTCAGACGTGTCAGCAGCACTGATTGAAAATGTGTGCCACACCAGGAGTCGAACAGAGGATCTCCCACTCAATAGGCAGTTGTGTTAACCACTGCCCCACCCAATCACAATGTTTATCGCAACAGTACTTAATATCTCAGTACACCTCTCATCCGAGCCTCATTCCTACCTAGCGCTAGTACCACCTATCTGTAGTCCCGATCAATGTCCTCTGTGCTCGTTACTTTCAGATTCCTGAAGGAAGTTGAACATGATTGGGCACTCTCACTGAAGGTAATGGACTCATAGCCCACCATGGCGCCTCAGTTATATGAATACATGGTGTCTCTTTTTTTGGACATGTCAGCAGCGCCGAGTGAAGATGTGTGCTGGGCAAGGGTTCGAACCCAGGATCTCTCACATATCAGGCAACCGAATTAACCCTGAGCCATATGGACACAGTGTTTATCGCAACTGCACACACTATATTAGTATGCCATCCCGCCGATCCACATTCCCACCTAGTGCCATCTATTGGCAGGCACCGTCCATGTCCTCCTTGCCCACTACTTTGAGATTCCCACAGGAAGTTGAACGTGATTGTGCACTCTCACTGAAGGTGGTGCATTCATAGCCCACTGAGATGACTTACTTACGTTGATGCAGGGTGTCTATTGTTTTGGATACGTCAGTGGCGCCAAGTAAAAATGCATACCTGACCAGGATTCTAACGAATCCAGGACCTCACACTTACTAGGCATTTGTGTTAAGCACTGCGGTACCCAGACACATTTTTTTGTTGCAACTGCACACTATCTTGGCACACCTTTGGCTGACCCACAATTCTACCGAGCGACACCTACACACAGCCCCTGTCCTTGTCGTCCATGCTCACTACTTCGAGATTCCCAGAGAAGGTCAAACTTGGTTTCGATTTTGCTCTGAACGTGGTGGATTCGTAGCCCACTGGGGTGAATCAGTTATATGAATGGTGATATCTGTTCTTTCGGAGATGTTGGAGGTACTGAGTAACTGTATGTGCCAGACTGGGATTAAAAACACAGGATGTCCCACTTAGTGGGAGTTGCGTTAACCACTGTGTCCCAAGACACAGTGCCTATCCCAACTGCGTGCACTACCTCAGTATGCATCTTGGCCAGCCTACATTCCTCCATAGTCCTTGTCAATGGTCTCGACACTAGCTACCTTCAAGTTGCTGCAAGAGGTCAAACACGATTGTGCATTCACACTGAACGTGGTGGATTTACAGCCCACCAAGATGACTCAGTTGTACGAATGCATGGCATGTCAGAACGGACATGTCAGAGGCACTGAGTGAAATTGGGTGCTGGACCAGGATTCGAGTATGGGATGTCTTGGTTAACCAATGCACCAACTGGACCATCTCCTTACGCCCCCCACCCGACACACATTTGCATCTAGTACCAACTATCCGGATTCCCAGTTCGTGTCCCACATTCTCGCTACTTTGAGATCCCCCAGGAGTTCGAAAGTGAGTGTGCATTTGGGCTGAAGATAGTGGATTCATAGCCCACTGAGGCAACTCAGTTATTTGAATGCAAGGTGTTCCTTTGGACATGCCAGCAGCACTGTGTGAAAATGTCTGCTGGAACAGGATTCGAACCCTTGATCTACATCTGCATAGATACGCCTCAAGCCGCTGTACGGTGCATGGCGGAGGGTACCCTGTACCACTAATAGCCATTTCCTTTCCTCGCAAATAGAACAATGGAAAAACGACTGTCTATATGACTCCGCATGAAGCCTATTTTTTCGTTTCTTATCTTCGTTACCCACTATGCATGTTTGTGGCAGTAGAATCGTTCGGCAGTCAGTTTCAAATGCCGGTTCTCTAAGTCTCCTCATTAGTAGGCAGCTGAATTAACCACTGCCCCATCTGTGTTTGTCGCAACTACCAGCACTATCTCAGAATGCCCCTCAGCCTAACCACACTCCCACCTCGCACCACCTATTTTAACGTCCCCTTCCCTTCTATCGTCAATGTTAGAAATATATCACTGTGTAAGCATGTGCCTAAACAACTGGAATAAAATTTTGGAAAGGCTATCGTTCCGAAGAATCAATATAAAGTCGATAAATGAGGGGGAGGTTAACAACCAGATGCCTTCTAGGACAACTTACTCTGCCTACTTAATTAATGTAAAATTTAGTATGGTTGTTCGAAAGGTTTGTGCTATCATTCACTTACTGTGCCAACGAGAAGGGGTACCACGTGGATCGGAACAGAATAATAAGAGTTACTGAAATAATTGTAACTAAAAGAAATACGGTCGCCAGCCCAATTGGGCAAAATTTCTGTTCGGTAGGTGAATGAATGAGCCAAACAGTGAATGTCAAGAATTACTCGAACACGCGCGCCAACAGAGGGCTGCACGCACGTTAGCAAAAACAACTGAAACATTTACATAATAAAGCGAGAAAGAAAATAGTTTGCACTCGAAATATCATTAAGTAATAGAGCTGAAGTTTTGAAAACATACAAGATAACACTTAGATTAGTGGTTACTTACTGTTGTAAGTGACAATTGCGCTACCTCACAATAACGTCTACTATTTTCATATGAATTTTGGAAAATGGCAAAAAATTATTAAAAGAAACTCCATTGACTTCTGAACAGGGAAGTAGCAATTGATATGTATCAAAAGGTAATTATTATACTTTAGCACGACTGCAAGTCAAAATGTGAAACAGAGCTTTACTAACAAAAAACAATAATTACTGATATTTGCACTCACTCATTAATGCTAGTTAGTGCTTTTGTTCATAGTGCCAGGAATTATTTTAATTTGATTAGTTGATTTACTATTTACAAAAATTAGATCACCTCAGATTAAAGCTCAAATGTAAAGTTAGTGAGACTGAAATTACTGAATGCTTTAAGTTCAAATCTTTAATCTAACTGAATAATTTAGTTCATAAGGAAAAATAAACTGGCACTGAAATTTTCATTTTTCGTAAGCGGCCTCGGATTATTATAACAATAGGACAGGACAGAAATCTACTTGGTGAATGATTTTAGGAGAATCACGGGTAAACATTTTTGATTAAACTATGGTAATTATTCACTCGCAAAACACCACAAAGCTGAGTAAGGCCGTTACAAAACAAGTTGACAATAAGCTGTGATGCAGCAATCTTACTTCAGTCCATTCTCGCCGTGACGAAGTCGCTGACGACGCTACTGCTGCTGGCTCCTCTCCATGATAATTAGCGAGCACGGGAGTTGTTGGCCATGATATTGGCGTGGCGCGTTCTCGATGTTGCTGCAGCCAATATTTCCACCGCCCACGCTCATCACTTGCCACGTGCCGCTAAACAGTCACTCCTCCAGTACAGTGCACGCCATCCATGCGCCCGCACTTCACCAAGTCTCACACCAGAGTTCTCTCTCTGTGTAACGCGCGCTCTGACGTAACATCCTCCCGCGTCCAGAGACGCCGCTACTGCAACGATACTTACACGTTGACAAAAACCTAACGCTTCCGTAACATTCCCTCAGCGATTACTCAGCGATATTTACATAATATACATAATTGATTATACAGCAAAATAAACAAATTAATTCATACATCGTGTACATATAAATTTACATAAAGATAAAAGCAAGTACAGGGCTATTACAAATGATTGAAGCGATTTCATAAATGCACTCTAGCTCCATTCATTGGCATATGGTCACGACACACTACAGATACGTAGAAAAACTCATAAAGTTTTGTTCGGCTGAAGCCGCACTTCAGGTTTCTGCCGCCAGAGCGCTCGAGGGCGCAGTGAGACAAAATGGCGACAGGAGCCGAGAAAGCGTATGTTGTGCTTGAAATGCACTCACATCAGTCAGTCATAACAGTGCAACGACACTTCAGGACGAAGTTCAACAAAGATCTACCAACTGCTAACTCCATTCGGCGATGGTATGCGCAGTTTAAAGCTTCTGGATGCCTCTGTAAGGGGAAATCAACGGATCGGCCTGCAGTGAGCGAAGAAGCGGTTGAACGCGTGCGGCGAGTTTCACGCGTAGCCCGCGGAAGTCGACGAATAAAGCAAGCAGGGAGCTAAACGTACCACAGCCGACGGTTTGGAAAATCTTACGGAAAAGGCTAAAGCAGAAGCCTTACCGTTTACAATTGCTACAAGCCCTGACACCCGATGACAAAGTCAAACGCTTTGAATTTACGGCGCGGTTGCAACAGCCCATGGCAGAGGATGCGTTCAGTGCGAAACTTTTTTTCAGTGATGAAGCAACATTTTTTCTTAATGGTGAAGAGAACAGACACAATGTGCGAATCTGGGCGGTAGAGAATCCTCACGCATTCCTGCAGCAAATTCGCAATTCACCAAAAGTTAACGTGTTTCGAGCAACCTCACGGTTTAAAGTTTACGGCCCGTTTCTCTTCTGCGAAAAAAACGTTACAGGACACGTGTATCTGGACATGCTGGAAAATTGGCTCATGCCACAACTGGAGACCGACAGCGCCGACTTCCTTTCAACAGGATGGTGCTCCACCGCACTTGCATCATGATGTTCGGCATTTCTTAAACAGGAGATTGGAAAACCGATGTATCGGTCGTGGTGGAGATCATGATCAGCAATTCATGCCATGGCCTCCACGCTCTCCCGACTTAACCCCATGCGATTTCTTTCTGTGGGGTTATGTGAAAGATTCAGTGTTTAAACCTCCTCTACCAAGAAACGTGCCAGAACTGCGAGCTCGCATCAACGATGCTTTCGAACTCATTGATGGGGACATGCTGCGCCGAGTGTGGGAGGAACTTGATTATCGGCTTGATGTCTGCCGAATCACTAAAGGGACACATATCGAACATTTGTGAATGCCTAAAAAACTTTTTGAGTTTTTGTATGTGTGTGCAAAGCATTGTGAAAATATCTCAAATAATAAAGTTATTGTAGAGCTGTGAAATCGCTTCAATCATTTGTAATAACCCTGTATATATACAATAATACGTGGTCAAAGAGCACATCGGCATGAAAGTGTTACACTATCGGCAGTCCCCATGTATGTCCTCCACGCTCGCTACTTCGACTTTCCTGCAGGAGGTCGAATGTGACTGTGCATCCCCACTAAATGTTGTGGGTTCATAGCCCACCGAGGCACTCAGTTATATGAATGTGGGGTGTCTGTTCTCTCAGACATGTCAGCAGCGCTGTGTGAAAACGTGTGCCGGACCGGGATTCAAACCCAGTATCTCTCCCTTAGCAGGCAGTTACATAAACCAGTGCGCCAGCCAGACTCAGTTTTTATTGCAATTGCGCGGACTACCTCGGTACACCTCTAGCCGATCCATATTCCCACTGAGCGTTACCCAGCGCAAGAATGGCTGGACCACTGTGTGGCATGCTATCATTACAATGCACATTCAGTTTGTTACCTCGATTTCTTTGTAAGAACAGGAAATAGATAGAACCATGTGGTTCCTTTTAAAATAAGGATGCATTTGTTGTGATGACTGACAGAGATGGCATCACTGTATGGCATACAGAACTCTAGAGGCAGCGGCTAGAATTAGGATACTTAAAATGGCAATGTATTCATTATAACAGCAGCATATAATCTCTTCCTCCAGTCGAGTGGTGTAACACCGAATGAAATTCATCCCAGGTTGAGTGAGGCATGTGGTGATGGGGTCATGAATGTTTACTATTAAAAACAGTCTTGATCACGATTTATTTATCAAGGTGACCGGTTTCGACCACTGCTGTAATCATCTTCAGACCATTGAGTAGGAACCTCTTTCTGTTGGAGGATCACTAGTGAGTAGCGATTCTCCAACAGAAAGAGGTTCCTACTCAATGGTCTGAAGATGACCACAGCAGTCGTCGAAACTGGTCACCTTGATAAATAAATCGTGATCAAGACTGTTTTTAATAGTAAATATTTGTAAGGCATTGATCACTGCGACTCCCATAATGTATTCAAAAGTAATTTCATGAATGTGTCTGGTGTACGTTTGTGGGTGTGGCAGTTCAAAGGAGGCAGAGTTTCGTGTGACAACAGACCAAGACTATCTCTGCTTCGCACCAACCGGTCAGACTATAAGATCGAGTCAGCCGCTGCGGAGGAAGTTGTTTTTGAGGACTTCTGAATGTTGAACACACTGCCTCCAAAGTCGGAATTTCTATTGGATCTGTGTCACAATCCTGCATAAAGACTTGAAAATGTGAGAAGTGTCCTTCAGCCCCCACGCGGTCCCCAAGGCTACCTGCGCCGCATATTGCCAGGCAATGTTGACGCGTTACGACAGCATGAATGGAACTTTCTTTTCATCAGCTGTGCCATTGGAGGAAGTATGAACGCCATTTTTCAATCGGGAAATGAAGCAACAGTCAGCCGAATAGAAGCACTCACACTAACCTCCATCAAGGAAATTTCAGGTAAGGAACAGTACTGAAAAAATGATGATGGATGGCCATGTTGTGGGGTACAGATGATGGAATCCTTACACTCTGTATTCCAAAGAGCACTGCTGTGACAGGTGCATCCTACTAACACATTCTGAAGAACGAGTTATTACCAGCAGTACGTCAAAACGCTCAGAAAATATTGTGCGTGTGCTCTTCCACCATGACAACGCACTAGAGCTTCGGGAGAACGCGAAGTTGCGCTGTCTTCGTGACAATGACTGAAGTGATTTCTCGTGCTCTGTACTCACATGACGTGGCTCTAGCTACATTTGGCAGTTTCCAACGATGAAAGACACCCTCCGTGGACGCACATTTGTTAGCCATGCCACTGTTAAGTCAGAGATTTTCCAGTGATCAAACCACACTCGTAAAGAATCGTTCACAGCGTGTGGGGCATCATGTTATCGACGTTTTGAAAATTTTTTAAAGATGTAAGGAGATTACGTCGAGAGGTGACACGAATTTCACAGTTTTCGTGTGAATTATTTGTTAGGAAAAACGTTGGAGGTGCCATAGCCTGAATGGACCTCATAAAATATTTTCCACTCTATGGCGTGATTGTAGAGCAACCGGTGTGTAGAATGAAGAGAAGAAAACGGTCTTGGTTACGAAGCTGAAATTACTGTTTAGTTATTCATCAATGACGCGCGTTCCGGCTAATTAGAGGAATCTTCAGACTGGCCTACATTGAAAAACAATCGAATTGTAAAGGCTTGACCCTACCTTGACGTTGTAAAAATTGGAGTTAGCGATAAAAGTTGATAAGAAATTTAGGGATACTGATGATAAAATAAATTGCCCTCGTCACGTGCAAGAAAAATAGTCGATCAAAATATATGCTCCCACCAAGTATCAAAAGCATGACGCCCGATAACCTTGAAATGAATGGAATTAATTAAAAAAACTGCAAGTGGCCATTATCGTGAAAGTTTTAGTCCGTAAAATGAAGGAGGAAAAAACGGAAAAAGGTGTAAAGTAATTGCCATTCCCACAAGCGTGATGTGGTCCAGTGAACACAAGATAGGTTGAAGTCTGTTCACTCTGTCGAATGGGAAACATGCTGGAGGCGACCTTCTGCATCAAAATGCTTCATATGGCTCTGAGCACTATGGGACTTAACATCTGAGGTCATCAGTCCCCTAAACTTAGAACTACTTAAGGGGGAACGTTGATGAAATTGACCAAAAATGTCAATTTTCGATTTATTTTTTATTTGTTAGTACAACTAATGGATAATAAGTTCCCAAAGTTCCAGTGTTGAAATCGCATCCTAAAGTGTCTGAAAATTAGTTAAAAGTGTGACGCGACCTCCCTGCAACGCCCACGTTTTGAAGCAGCAATTCAATTCCAGCTCAGTGAACAACGATTCTGTGTATGACATTCAACCAAACGTGTGCATGATACATCTAGAAGGCCGTGATACATACTCTTTAGTTTTACAGATCATCTTTGACTCTGAAACTTCCTGGCAGATTAAAACTGTGTGACGGACCGAGACTCGAACTCGGGACCTTTTGCCTTTGGCGGGCAAGTGCTCTACCATCTGAGCTACCCAAGCACGACTCACGCCCCGTCCTCACATACTTCTGCCAGTACCTGTGAGGACGGGGCGTGAGTCGTGCTTGGGTAGCTCAGATGGTAGAGCACTTGCCCGCCAAAGGCAAAAGGTCCCGTGTTCGAGTCTCGGTCCGGCACACAGTTTTAATCTGCCAGGAAGTTTCATATCAGCGTACACTCCGCTGCAGAGTGAAAATATCATTCTGGAAATCTTTGTTCTCTATCTTATAAACTCATATGGAAACGATGCCCTAAAAACACATTTGCATCTGCTACAGTTGAGAATTGCAACTTATGATGCAGTTATTGAATTTAATGATGGGAACGTCGGGAGGATGAAGGCATTAGAAAGAATGGGCTTCAACATAGGAAATTTTACTCGAGACATCCTGAGGAAAATAGATTTACAGCGCGTCTCTGCAGCAAAAAGTCAGTTGAAGACCTGGTAAAGGAAAGAAAGACAACAAGAAACCAGAAGAGAAGCCTTGAAGGGAAAGACGACCCAGAGTATAAATGTGGTGCCTTCTGAAGAAGTGACATAAGGAAAAAGGTTAGGTTGAACTTTAAATTGCGTTTCCTGAAAGGTTTGTTGTTTGAAGTTTATGTACCTTTTCCTCAGATTCTATGAATGATAGAATTATGAAATTTTGTACACATATTTCTGTGAACCTAATAAACATTGTCTCAAGAGCAAATTTTGAAGTTCTAATTGCAAGCTGATATATGGGGCAAAGTGCTTGGAATTTTGCATGAATTTAAAATTGTTCTTGTGGAATTATAATTAAAATTAAGAAAATTCTCCTCTTTCACCTGTTTAGAAAACCTCATGGGAAGGGCTTACAACATATAAAAGAGATGAAATAGAGAAATTTTTGTAGAAATCTCTTGAATACTTTGTGAAAGAAGGAACATACATTATTTTTTAAAAATGAAACTTCAAATTTCATTAAAAAAAGTTTAATATACATAATCAAAGGATTTTGAATGTAAATGTCTTTCATGTAAAGCGTGGTACAAAATTTCATTGCCATATCTCAAAAACTGTGTATTTGGTGCATTTTTTAAGTACTGTGTGTTTTTCATCAACGTCCCCCCTTGAACCTAACTAACCTAAGAACATCACACACATCCATGCCCAAGGCAAGATTCGAAGCTGCGACCGTAGCAGCAGCGCGGTTCCTGACTGAAGCTCCTAGAACCTCTCGGTCACAGCGGCCGGCCGTTCTGCATGCTGCGACCACACACACACTTCTGAACACCGAGGCACATCACGCCGGTGGCAAGCACGCGTTGACCACGGCAGATGGCGTTAGTTCAGTGAGTTATGAAGCGTTATTTTTTAACAAAAGTAAAATAAAAACAAACTTACTCTAGTGAAGCTTTAATAAATTTTTACTAAGAAAACTCTTACTGTAAATAACGTTCGTCTTCCGGACTCAATGTTTCAACATTGCGAGGTTAGTTTCTAAATAATCTTCTTAAAAATACCAATTCATGTCCCACGGTGAACTAACACCACCTCCTGTGGTCAACACACACTCACCACAGACCTCATATAGCTGGCAATCAGTAGTGGGTATATGGTAGCAGGATCGAGAACGAATGTTGCGGCACTTTTACCATTTGACTGTTTGTACAGTACTGATCCCGCGTTGTATTCACTGGACCACATTAGCCGACCTGGCAAGGTAGTTACGAAACATCCTTTTCCGTTTTTATGAAAGTAGCCAGCTGCAGTTTTTCCCTTCATTCAATTCATTCCGTTTATTTCAAGGTTATCGGATGTTATTCTTTTTATACATGACGGGAACATCTGCTTTCCTCGACTGTTTTTGTTGCGCATGACGAGAGAAATTTGATCATACAATGCAGGCTTTCATGGCCGGTATTGTCTTCACTTAAAACTTCTGGGCTGATAGGCCCTGGTCGAAGTATAAAACTCTCTCCTGACGTTTCGTGTCCGACTGCGGGAGACATCCTCGGAGGTACAGCGGCGAACTGCGAAGAGAACTCGAGGAAGCGCTGATTATATAGGCAGTAAAGAGGGCGCCACTGTCGATCACGTGGCGTCGGCTATGAGATTGTCTCTGGTAATGCCAACATTGTCGATTGAAATTAATCGATCGTCACGGTTGCGGTGCAACGCAGACATCCAGATTTTATCCAGTTTAACACCTTCGTCGCCGGCCGGGGTGGCCGAGCAAATCTAGGCGCTACAGTTTGGAACCGTGCGACCGCTACGGTCGCAGGTTCGAATCCTGCCTCGGGCATGGATGTGTGTGATGTCCTTAGGTTGGTTAGTTTTAAGTAGTTCTAAGTTCTAGGGGACTGATGACCTCAGAAGTTAAGTCCCATAGTGCTCAGAGCCATTTGAACCATTTTTGAACACCTTCGTCTTTCCTGTTAAAATTATTACGGTGTTTATCAGTCTCGATAGCCTCTCTATACATGCGTGCATAATAATGCGAGGTTTTCGATATGACGCTCGTCTCGCTGAATTTTATTTCATGATCACCTTCCTGGCAAAAATGTTCCGCTACGGCCGTTTTATCCGTGTGACCCAGGCGGCAATTCCTCTTATTTTCAACAAGACCGGTGTTGTGGTACCGATATAAACCTGTCCACAACTACAAGGGATTTCATATACACCCGGTGTAGCCAAAGGGTGTCGTGCATCTTTTACCAATCTTAAATATTCTTTTATTTTCCTGTTGGGTCTGAAAATAGCTTCCACCCCATAGTTGCTTAAAACTTTCCCAATGCGATCTGTGACCTTACTAATGAACGGGAGAAAAACTTTGCCCTTGGGCGACTGTTGTTCGTCGTTGCTCCTGATCCTCTGCCTAGAGCGAAGTGCTAGGATCTATATCCTTGCTAGATTAGCCATTCTTCACGAAAGTTGACCGTAGATGTTCTATCTCATCTTTTAAATAAACAGATTCACAAATTTTGTACTCCCTGCCTACCAAGGTTTTCATTACACCACTTTCTTGTATAGGATGGTGGTTTGAAACTTTATGCAGTAAGTTTGTTCATCTCCTCTTGGTTCTTAGTAATCCTATGCAGTGTGGTAATTGGAATAAGATTGACGGTCTAACATTCAAAACTATGGAAGTTAGTGCAGAAATATCAGCAAATAGACAGAAGAAGAAGTTCAATAACTTACAGAACAACATTTCGGGAGGTTCAGTTGAGGACAATTCTCGAACTTATATTAACCTGTCTGATAAAGATTTGTCAAAGTTGACATTTCTGTACTAGCGAAAGGTGGCAATTTTCCTGTGACGCCCCAAAACTTACCCACAGAGGATATTGTAGCAAATATTGAGGCCGGTATCCGTCAGCTTCCACATCAGTCCACTGACGCAATTAGGATGGAAACGGCTAGGATTTTACGTACATGTAAGCCACCCAACAATAATTTGTCGCAGACACAAAGGAAGCCGCTGAGGGATATAAATGGAGATAAAAACATTATTGTTCTTAATGCAAATAAGGGGAATGCCACCGTCATACTGAACAGTGAGGACGATCATGGAAAAATCAGTGATATTTTGGTTCCCTCCAATTACAAGAAACTCCAGAAGGATCCGAAAAAAAATGGTTCAAATGGCTCTGAGGACTATGCGAGCTAACTTCTGAGGTCATCAGTCCCCTAGAACTTAGAACTACTTAAACCTAACTAATCTAAGGACATCACACACATCCATTCCCGCGGCAGGATTCGAACCTGCGACCGTAGTGGTCGCGCGGTTCCAGACTGAAGCTCCTAGAACGGCTCGGCCACACCGGCCGGCTTTTATGAACAGATTGACGGGGTGCCTATAGCAGACCTCTTAGTCCTGCGGTGGCTAACTTATTTATGGAGACTTTTGAACAACGGGTGTTGCAGACTGCCAGTAAGAGACCAGCCAGATGGTATCGTTATGTTGATGACACGTTCGTAGTATGGACACACGGAGCAGAGGAGTTGGATGCCTTACTGACACATTTAAATATCATTAATCCGAATATCCAATTTAACTATGGAGACGGAAAAGAATGGGCAACTGAATTTCCTGGATGTGATTAAACGACGGGACGGAACGTTGGGCCATAAGGTGTATAGAAAGGCCACACTTACTGATCGTTGTCTACATAAAGATTTGAACCACCACCCTATACAAAAAAGAGGTGTAATGGAAACCTTGGTAGACAGGGAATACAAAATTTGTAAACCTGTTTATTTAAAAGATGAGACTGAACGTCTACGGTCAACTTTCGTGAAGAATGGCTATTTTAGCAAGGATATAGATTGAGCACTTCGCTCTAGGCAGAGAATCAGGTGCAACGACAAACAACATTCGCCCAAGAGCAAAGTTTTTCTTCCGTTCATTAGTAAGGTCACAGATCGCATTGGGAAAGTTGTAAGCAAGTATGGGGTGGAAACTATTTTCAGACCCACCAGAAAAATAAAAGAATACTGAAGATCGGCAAAAGTTGCACGACACCCTTTGGCTACACCGGAGGTATATAAAATCCCTTGTAGTTGTGGACAGGTTTATATCGGTACCACAAAGAGAAGTGTGAACACCCGTCTTGTTGAACATAAGAGGAATTGCCGCCTGGGTCGCACGGATAAATCGGCCGTAGCGTAACATGTTTACCAGGAATGTGATCATGAAATAAAATTCTGCGAGACGAGCGTCATATGAAAAACCTCGCATTATCATCCAAGCATGTATAGAGAGGCTATCTAGATTGATAAACACCGTAATAATTTTAACAGGAAAGACGAAGGTGTGAAACTGGATAAAATCTGAATGTCTGCGTTGTACCACAATCGTGACGATCGATTAATTTCAATCGAGAATGTTGGCATCACCAGAGACAATCTCATAGCCGACGCCACGTGATCGACAGTGGCGCCCTCTGTACTGCCTATATAATCAGCGCTTCCTCGAGTTCTCTTCGCCGTACGCCCCTGTACCTCCGAGGATGTCTCCCGCAGTCGGAGACGAAACTTCAGGGGAGAGTTTTATACTTCGACCAGGGCCTATCAGCCCAGAAGTTTTAAGTAAAGACAATACCGGTCGTGAGAGCCTACATTGTATGATCAAATTTCCATCGTCATGCGCAACAAAAACAGTCGAGGAATGTAGATGTTCCCGTCATGTATTAAAAGCATAACATCCGATAACCTTGAAATAAACGAAATGAATCAAAGGAAGGGAAAAACTGCAGCTGGCTACTTTCATAAAAACGGAAAAGGATGTTACGTAACTACCTTGCCAGGTCGGCTAATGTGGTCCAGTGAATAGAACGCGGGATCAGTCCTGATAGTAAAAGTGCCCGAACATTCGTTCTACATTTAAAAAAATGGTTCAAATGGCTCTGAGCACCATGGGACTTAACTTCTAAGGTCATCAGTCCCCTAGAACGTAGAACTACTTAAACCTAACAAATTTTTTTGCGGATGTTTCATAATTCATGTCCCTAACTTCCTTATCAAAATTCATCGGTAACCACAATTTATAATGTTCCTTATTTCGTCCGTTGACAAAGTAGGGTAACGCCTTTCTAATTCTATTTTAATGTAGCCCAATCTGAAGAGGTCCTTACGTAGTCAAACGTGCACCATTGACAAATAAATAAACAGTAATTTCAACATCGCAACCAAGACTGTTTCCCTCTCCTCGTAAATGCCCCTCGTATGTTGTACGTCTTCCTTCAGCCTGCCAGGCACCGCCTGTCTCTTCACGAGAGCTGACTTACCTCAGGGCTAACTCTGAACTCTAATTTCCCTGTCACCGCGGCGCCGGAGGCAGACTTCAAAGGGCGGCTCGTGTCAGCGACCTGAGAACATAGTGGGGGCGGGAGCGGGGGTGGAGGTGGGGGTGGTAGACAGTGAGTGAGCAGGGCGCGCCTGCTCTGCTCCACCACTTGTCTCGCGAAGTACTCGGCAGACGCACAGGCCTGGCGCTATTCAGAGATAAAACTTATTTTAGTTCAACAACGCCTCTCCCAAGTTCTTTGATCACTTACCCAGATGCATTACGCTCCCAGACAAAAAAAAATAAAAAATAAAAAAAAACGTGAAGCATTCAGTAGGGGATGTGGAAACGAACTGAAGCTTCGTGGGTTGAGAGGGCAGGTGATGTAATTACAAATACCTTGACAGTATGAGCGCGCATATCGGTACGATGTTACGCCCCCCCCCCCCCCCCCCCCCCCACCTGTACGCACGGTTTCATCCGGCTAGGAAGGTTGTCATAAAGCACTTCCATCCTATCTTGGAACAAATTAGCCCACATCTGTCCTTGATGTCCTGGACATCTTTATTATCCTGGCACTTGGAAGGAGTTGACGTCCGAACAGGTACTACACATGTTATATCGGGGATAGTTCTGTGGAGCTTGCTGGCCACAGGAATACGTCAGTATCAGGCACACATAAACACTCGTACTACGTGTGGAACTGGCCGGTGTGGCCGAGCGGTTCTAGGCACTTCAGTCTGGAACCGCACCACCGCTAAGGTCGCAGAACCGAATCCTGCCTCGGGTATGGATGTGTGTGATGTCCTTAGGTTAGTTAGGTTTAAGTAGTTCTAAGTTCTACGACTTATCTTAGAAGAAAGATTAAGAAAGGCAAACCTACGTTTCTAGCATTTGTAGACTTAGAGAAAGCTTTTGACAATGTTGACTGGAATACTCTCTTTCAAATTCTAAAGGTGGCAGGGGTAAAATACAGTGAGCGAAAGGCTATTTACAATTCGTACAGAAACCAGATGGCAGTTATAAGAGTCGAGGGGCATGAAAGGGAAGCAATGGTTGGGAAGAGAGTGAGACAGGGTTGTAGCATATCCCCGATGTTATTCAATCTGTATATTGAGCAAGCAGTAAAGGAAACAAAACTGAAATTCGGAGTAGGTATTAAAATCCATGACGAAGAAATAAAAACTTTGAGGTTCGCCGATGACATTGTAATTCTGTCAGAGACTGAAAAGGACTTGGAGGAGCAGTTGAACGGAATGGACAGTGCCTTGAAAGGAGGATATAAGATGAATATCAACAAAAGCAAAACAAGGATAATGGAATGCAGTCGAATTAAATCGGGTGATGCTGCCGGATTTAGATTAGGAAATGAGACACTTAAAGCAGTAAAGGAGTTTTGCTATTTGGCGAGCAAAATAACTGATGATGGTCGAAATAGAGAGGATGTAAAATGTAGACTGGGAATGGCAAGGAAAGCGTTTCTGAAGAAGAGAAATTTGTTAACACCGAGTATAGATTTAAGTGTCAGGAAGTCGTTTCTGAAAGTATTTGTATGGAGTGTATCCATGTATAGAAGTGAAACATGGACAATAAATAGTTTGGACAAGAAGAGAATAGGAGCTTTCGAAATGTGATGCTACAGAAGAATGCTGAAGATTAGATGGGTAGATCACATAACTAATAAGGGGGTATTGAATAGAATTGGGGAGAAGAGGAGTTTGTGGCACAACTTGACAACAAGAAGTGACCGGTTGGTAGGGCATGTTCTGAGGCATCAAGGGATCACAAATTTAGCATTGTAGGGCAGCGTGGAGGGTAAAAATCGTAGAGGGAGACCAAGAGATGATTACACCAAGCAGATTCAAAAGGATGTAGGTTGCAGTAGGTACTGGGAGATGAAGAAGCTTGCACAGGATAGGGTAGCATGGAGAGCTGCATCAAAGCAGTCTCAGGACTGAAGACCACAACAACAACAAGTTCTAGGGGACTGATGGCCTCAGATGTTAAGTCCCATTATGTTCAGAGCCATTTGAAGCATTACTACGTGTGGACAAGCATTGCCCTGTTGAAAAATGGCATCACGATACTATCCAATGAGAGTTATCACATGAATACGCATGACGTCCCTGCCATACTCTCGTGCCGTCACAGTTCCCTCAGTCACCACCAGCCATGAGCAAATCCGTACGTTATGGCTGCCCATATCATCACACCAGGTAAGCAACACCTCTCTGTCTCACCAGAACATTGGAAGAGTAGGACCTCATTCCTGATCTCCGATATATTCGCGAAAGATGGTCATCCGAAATAGTGCACAACATGGTAACGACATTCGTCAGCAGTCATGCTTCCCGGTCATGACGTTACTCCAAACGTAGCACATTGGCCAAACTGGTCGAAATTTTTTAACAGCAGCTTAAAGAACACACTAGAAACAGTGATAGTAATCCGTCTGGCTTCTGTTTCCATCTGAAAACTCAACACCACAAAGCCGAGAAAATTGAAACTGCGTTAGAAATATTACACAAAATACCGAAAGAACTTAATACAAATTTGTCGAATAACTGTAAATTTACATCTATAAAAAATATCTAGACGAAATTCTAAGTGAACACGCAGATTTTAAACATAAATACCATCTCGAAAACTTTGACAGATTAGGATACGAAAAATAATAGTCATATGGTAAACAGAACTTACAGAGGTCATAGATAAAATGTATAGGATAGTAAGATCAAGAAATTGTAACCTCATCTCTGGTAAGCTGTACATACCCACTGAAAAAATTTTTGCATCACCTCGGTTCCGAGAGTTCCGGAGACTTCACTGAAAACTGCAATAGAGATTAACATAAACATCATTTCTGCCCTCTTTATTGCTCATGAAAACCGCACATTGCATGTTGTACCACATACAGCGAGACCTTCAGAGGTGATGGTCCAGATTTCTGTACACACCGGTACTTCTAATACCCCGTAGCTCGTCCTCTTGCATTGATGCGTGCCTGTATCCGTCGTGGCATACTATTCACAAGTTCATCAAGGCACTGTTGGTCCAGATTGTCCCACTCCTCAACGGCGATTCGGCGTAGACCCCATCAGATTGCTTGGTGGGTCACGCCGTCTATAAACAGCCCTTCTCAACTTATCGCAGGCACGGTCGATAGGGTTCATGGGGGGAGAACATGCTGGCCACTCTAGTCGGGCGATGTCGCTATTCTGAAGAAAGTCATTCACAAGATGTACACGATGGAGGCGCCGGTAGTCCTCGTTCCTTGTGTTGGCAAAGCCCAAGAGACCGCACTGTCAACACGAGGCACGAGCACTGCCGGCGAGTAACTGCCGACGTCCAGCAGTTGGTAAACAGCAGCCAACTTCTCATCCGACGGTGGCCACCAGTCATGGCACATAACACAAGGGCCAATAGACAACAGAGGTCACGTTCTCCCTCCACCGCAATAACCTATTGAAATAAAGTTCCGCCTCCTTTTTCCTTAAGTGACCAATGAAATGAATTATCTTTTTATAATTATGACGTAATGGCATGCTCAGTGAACAGTAGCAACAAAAAATATAAGGGACAGTGCATAGCTAGAACGCACCAGCAGACCCAGAAGAAGGCCGCTGCAACCGTGGGCGAAACGTCTGTTTTTCTCCAGCAGCAGTAATTTTATCTATTACGACGCGGTACCACACCCATAAAACTTTTTTGTCGATAGTTTGAAGGTGTTATGTGGAATGTTGGATGTTTTATAATCATTATTATTATTTATTTGTATAACATTTGTTTTTACCAAACCCCTACTCTGTTTTAGCTAAATAATCCTTCAGTGTATAAAATGTATTGCATAACAAGTATTTTTCAGCTGCCTTTTAAAATAAGTGTATTTTTGCAATTTCTTTAATCTCTTTTGGTAATTTACTGTACAGTTTTATTCCTTGGAAGAAAATGCTGTTTTGAGTTTTATGTTTATTTTTTGTTGGTAAATGTAAGTTGAGTATAGCTCTTGTTGCATGGTCATGGACAGAACTGTTTGTGCAGTAATTACCAATGTTATTTTTGATATTAGAACAAATAAGCCCTCCGTCACAAATATTAAGTCAAAGTTGACCAGGTTTCGACGCTACTATGAGCGTCGTCTTCAGAATTAAACTAACTGTTCTAAAACATATCTGCGGCTACTAGATGGCGCTCGTAGCAACACCATGTTTACTTGCCCACACTTTCTAACGTGGGCACTTCAGTCTTAACCCTTGTTCACTCAAGTACGAGCAGCCCTTAGCGGCTCGCCATCTTATTTACAACTATTCATGACGTCGCCTTTCCGGCTTAGATTTTTTAAAATGTGACTTGTAAGTACTGCATCTCTTTCCAGTCAGTAAAACTTTAATTTTATTAATGTATTATATACCTAATATGTTTTAGAACAGTTAGTTTAATTCTGAAGACGACGCTCATAGTAGCGTCGAAACATGGTCAATTTTGACTTAATATTTCTGACCGAGGGCTTATTTGTTCTAATATAATTCTGACACGGTCACTGAACCTTAGCAGCTATGTTCAAAGTTATTTTTGATGTTTACAACTGACTGGTAAATGTATTCACATGGGGCAGTTAAAATCCCCAGCGCTCTGAACAGTTCTTTACAATGAGCTCCACAACTATTTTTGCTCTTTTCTGGATTTTGAAAATTGTGTTCATATTTTGTGCATTTGTTCCCCAAAACAGAATGCCACAGCTAAGAATTGAAGGTACATATGAACAGCATGTAACTAAAAGACACTGCACGTTACACACTGATGATAGGATTCTAAGGGCATAACATGCTGATGACATTCTGTTTACAAGTACCTTTGTGTGTTCACACCACTTCAACTGAGAATCAATATTCACTTCTAGAAATTTTGCGTTTGTTACACAGTCATCGAACAATGGGGAAGAAATACCGATACCAGCTGCACTGCGTGGAACGTTTATGAGTCAGTGTGACTCACGCAAAACGCAGCCGACTGTTTTCTCTGGAGAGACAAGCGGGGATCCTGAGTGTATCTGAGACCACTAGCCCAGAGATAACCTCTAGCTCGGACGATTGTTTCCTCGACGGAATTCTGCCTCCTATTGGCTGCACGTCTGCTTCCTGCTATGAATCCCGGTTTCCCTGGTTGCAGTTTAGATTTCCTGCTGCTTGGGGTTCCCAGTCTAGAACCAATATCTTGAGTACGCACCTCTGTCAGTCGTACTGGTAAACCCAATTTTTGTGAGACATTTCTAAGTACAGAAGACTAGTATCTTTCGGTGAAAGACAAAAGATAAAGCAGTGGTACACTAATCACTGGGGGATTCGAAAGTGGTTGTAGGGGAAGCAATAGAAGAAAGGTTTAAGAGAATATGGGATTGCCAGTAGGAATGACGCAGGAGAGAGAATAATTGTGTTCTGCAATAAACTTCAGATAGTAATGGTGAATACAAGACTCACAAGAGGAAGTATACATGAAAATTTCCCGAAAACATGGCAAGATTCCATCTGGATTTCATCTTTGTCATCCACACATTCCGAAATCGGGAACTGGTCTGTAAGACGTACTCTGGAACAGATATAGACTAGCATCATAATTTAGTAATGATGAAGAGTAGAATGAAGTCCGAGAGACTGGCCTGGAAGAATCAAAAACGAGTTCGATACTAAAGTGCCGAGGAACGAGTAGGGGCGATTGAGGTTGTCTGAGGCTATAGAGACTGTGATAACGGGTACTGCAGTAAGGGGAGGGCTTGTAAAAAGGGCAGTCACAAAAGCTGAATAGACAAACACAAGAAAAAGAGTGGTAAGTTTGAAGAAATCTTGGGTTACAGAAGAAATTCTTCAGTTGAACGGCGAAAGAAAGAAGTGCATGTGTGATCAGGCAAAGACAGGAATACAGTAATACAAATCATTTAGGAATGAAATAAATAGCACGCGCAGTGAAGCCAGTACGAAATGCCTCCAAGAGAAATGCGAAGAGATCGAAAAACAAATGATTGTCAGAAGATCTGATTCAGCACGCAGAAATGCCGGAGCAACGTTGGGTGAAATTGAAAGCAAGGGTCTCAATTTTAACAGCGCAATGGCATTTCCATTGTTAACCGCAAGGATGAGAGTGGATTTGTGGAGGGAGTACATTGAAGGAATCTATGAGCAGGAGGAGGACTTGGCTGAGGACATGATAGAAGAAGAAACAGGAGTGGACAGGAAAGACAATGGGAATCCAGTATTAGAGTCAGAGTCTAACAGAGCGATTTTGTGATCAAGTAAGGAGGAATAGATGGAAAAAATTCCTTCGGAAATTCTAAAGTAGTTGGGGAAAGTGACACCAAACTACTGTCCAAGTAGGTGTGTAGAATCTATGAGACAGGATACATTACATCTGACATTCGGAAAAATAGCATCCAGACAATCCCAAAGTTATCAAGGAGAAATATGTTCAAAAACCATCGCACAATTAACAGCCCATGCATCCAGGCTACTGACAAGAATAGGGGATATGTTAGATGAAAATCAGTGTGGCTTTACTAGAAGGTAAAAGCACTAGAGCTGCACTTCCAACGATACGGTTTTAATGCTAGCAAGAGTTAAGAAAAATGAAGACAAATTCATAGGGTCTGTAGAACTGAAAAAACGCTCAGTGGTGTAGAGTGTGGATGTTCGAAAACCTGAGAGAAATAGGTGAGTCGTGGCTAGCTGGCGCCAGTCTTATTTTGTTCATGTGTCGTTGAGATAGATTGGGGTTGAGGTAAGCTATCTTTGCTTTTCGTGTGTCTTATCTTGCGGCTTCGAAACCGAAGCGAGTGGGTTGTTAGCCTTCGGCGGATAACATTCGAGATCTCGTGACATTCGCTGGGAGACGAGTGTTAACGACTGCTGAACGAGCGTGACGACCGTGGTGTGAAACTGGTTGGGCGTTTTGCCGACATGGGCAGCTTGGAGATACAAGTTCTGAGACTTCGTGGGGAACAAATTTGAAGTGAAGCGGTGAAGCTGTGGAACCCGATCCCTCGTATTGTGTACCTGATATGGAATAAGTCGTCGTAATTGTTTGTTCGCCGACGGACTCAGAGATTTTAAACTTTATTATTATTATGGGTGACTTTCTTGGCCTAGTTACACTACTGGCCATTAAAATTGCTACACTATGAAGAAATGCAGATGATAAACGGTTATTTATTGGACAAACATATTATATTAGAACTGACATGTGATTACGTTTTCACCCAATTTGGGTGGATAGGTCCTGAGAAATCAGTACCCAGAACAACCACCTCTGGCCGTAATAACGGCCTTGATACGCCTCGGCATTGAGTCAAACAGAGCTTGGATGGCGTGTACAGGTACAGATGCCCATGCAGCTTCAACACGATACCACAGTTCATCAAGAGTAGTGACTGGCGTATTGTGACGAGCCAATTGCTCGGCCACCATTGACCAGACGTTTTCAGTTGGTGAAAGTTCTGGAGACTGTGCTGGTCAGAGCAGCAGTCGAACGTTCTCTGTATCCAGAAAGGCCCGTACAGGACCTGCAACATGCGGTCGTGCATTATCCTGCTGAAATGTAGGGTTTAGCAGGGATCGAATGAAGGGTAGAGCCGCGGGTCGTAACACATCTGAAATGTAACGTCCACTGTTCAAAGTGCCGTCAATGCGAACAAGAGGTGACCGAGACGTGTAACCAATGGCACCCCATACCATCACGCCAGGTGATACGCCAGTATGGCGATGACGAATACACGCTTCCAATGTGCGTTCACCGCGATGTCGCCAAACACGGATGCGACCATCATGATGCTGTAAAAAGAACCTCGATTCATCCGAAAAAATGACGTTTTGCCATTCGTGCACCCAGGTTCGTCGTCGAGTACATCATCGCAGGCTCTCCTGTCTGTGATGCAGCGTCAAGGGTAACCGAAGCCATGGTCTCCGAGCTGATAGTCCATGCTGCTGCAAACGTCGTCGAATTGTTCGTGCAGATGGTTGTTGTGTTGCAAACGTCCCCATCTGTTGACTCAGGGATCGAGACGTGGCTGCACGATCCGTTACAGCCATGCGGATAAGATGCCTGTCATCTCGACTGCTAGTGATACGAGGCCGTTGGGATCCAGCACGGCGTTCCGTGTTACCCTCCTGATCGCACCGATTCCATATTCTGCTAACAGTCATTGGATCTCGACCAACGCGAGCAGCAATGTCGCGATACGATAAACCGCAATCGCGATAGGCTACAATCCGACCTTTATCATCGTCGGAAATGTGATGGTACGCATTTCTCCTTCTTACACGAGGCATCACAACAGCGTTTGACTAGGCAACGCCGGTCAACTGCTGTTTGTGTATGAGAAATCGGCTGGAAACTTTCCTCATGTCAGCAGGTTGTAGGTGTCGCCACCGGCGCCAACCTCGTGTGAATGCTCTGAGAAGCTAATCATTTGCATATCACAGCATCTTCTTCCTGTCGGTTAAATTTCGCGTCTGTAGCACGTCATCTTCGTGGTGTAGCAATTTTAATGGCCATTAGTGTAAATGGTGGCCGTTATTTTAAAATTTTTTGTGTCTCTTGCAATCAATTGATTTTATGTTGCTGTTTTTAAAGCCTGCACTCTATTTATATAGTTGTCCATGTGTAAGTGAGTCAAAGGTTCTGCCCAGTGTTTCTATGTTTCAGAGTTGTCTTTGTGGTCCGGGCAGAAACTTTTGATTGTGACAGCGCCTTGAGACGGAGTGAAATGTCATCCGAGGTCTCGGCCTGGCAGTGTTTAAGAACCTGGCCACTGCCAGGAGTTGTTCACATATCCCCTTCCAAAGCTTAGTGTTTATCTTCCTTCCGTGAAGGAGTGTTCAGCTGGCAGATATATATATATATATATATATATATTGTATGTAACCTGTTTGTATATGAACTTGTTTTCTTAAATATTACGTAGTGGCAACTGGCTAAACCTTAAACTGCATAGCTTCTGCTGAGTTCCTTGTGCAACTTATTCTAGTAAATTTTTATTAACACGTCTGAGTACGTAAAGATCAGTGTCTCTGTTGTAATTTTTTAATGAAGTGATTCTATCATCTTATGTAATGGCATCTTAGTTTAGCATTAGTGTTCAAATGTTATTAACCTGTAATTGTTTCATTATAACTATTTTCAGGGGAGTTTGAAGTTCTCAAGTTTGTCAGTAATCCCCTTTTCTTAATTTGGAATTGTTTGTTACAGTACTGAGTACGTCGCGTTTGTAATTGTATTTGCATAGTTTTATCTAGTGGCTCGTCCACAATCTGTAATTGTCAATTTTGTTTTAAAGGGGTAATGTCAATCACGATTCCATCCCCTTTCCTTTTTCATGGTATTTAATATGCGGTGTGTAAGTGTGGTATCAATAGGAGTAAGCTAAGGGGGAAGACGAGTAATACAAAATATACAACAACAAAGTGGGTACAATTACAAAGGAAGAAAAAGAACGAAGTGCTGGGATTAAAAAGGGAGTAAGACAGAGATGAAAAGATGTCAGTGGTAAGATTCGCTGATGACATCGCTATTCTTAGAGCAAGTGAAGAAGAATTACAGGATCCGTCGCATGGAATGAACGGTTCAATGAGTACAGAATATGGATTGAGGGTAAATCGAAGAAAGACGAAAGTGATGGGTAATAAGGAGCAGAAATGAGTTTAGTGATAAAGTTATCAAAGCTGGGGACCAATAGATAGACAAAGTGAAGGAACTCCACTACTTTGGAAGCAAAACAACGCACATGACGGAAGAAGCACACGCACACACACACTGTGACAAGCTGTCCGTTCCTGGCGAACATCGTTCTGTGTAGGATAAACTCCGGATGTCACGTGTGGACACATGTGTAGAGAAAGCGCGGCGTGTAAACTGTCCGGTTCGCGCTGTGACGCACGAGGCACGTACGCAAGTGAAGCCCACGGATTTTATTTCCAGTCGCGGATGCTGAGGGTCCGTCCGGTGGGCGTGGCTCCGAGGACCGGAGTGCGCAGTTCGATGCTGGCGCACGCCCAAAGTTCCCTCTATACGGGCACAGGCACTCGTAGCTGTGACGTCATCCCACGCCGACGGCTGCAGCAAATGTTCGGACGCTTCCGGACGGCGCACGTTGAGTCGGAATCCAGAAAAAGTTGTCATAGAATTCGGTGTTAAAAAGTTTCATTTAACAGGCTGTTTAGAGTAATGTTGGGGCTGTTGAATCCCAGTGTCATAAGCGGTCGGCTGTTCCTTCCCAGGTTTGAATTTGAGGTCCAAAGCGGCATTCGTTTCTGATCTGCGCGCCGAGCTAGACGGTCTGGAAATCTACTGCGCAGCGAAATCAGACCGACTTTTTTTAATGGAGGCTACTGCAGAAGGTATTCACTTAAACGGGAGGCCACGAAGTTGGGATCACGGATTTGCTTCAAACTTTGTGCACCTTTACTAGGCCATGAAAACAGCGTATTGTTCAAGGAGTAAGATCCACCACTCTGACAATTCCGAGAAAGCAAGGTTTACGCGTCTAATATGTACGTGATGTACACTATGAGATCAAAAGTATCCAGACACACACAAACACAAACGTTTTTCATATTAGGTGCATTGTGCTGCCAACTTTTGCCAGGTACTCCATAAAAATGGTTCAAATGGCTCTGAGCACTATGGGACTTAACATCTTAGGTCATCGGTCCCATAGAACTTAGAACTATGTAAACCTAACTAACCTAAGGACATCACACACATCCATGCCCGAGGCAGGATTCGAACCTGCGACCGTAGCGATCCCGCGGGTCCGGACTGAAGCGCCTAGAACCGCACGGCCAGCCGGCGGTACTCCATATCAGCGTTCTCAGTAGTCATTAGATATCGTGGAAGAGAAGAATGTGGCGTTCCGCGGAACTCACGGACTTCGAACGTGGTCAGGTGATTCGGTGTCACTTGTGTCACACGTCTGTACACGAGATTTCGACACTCCTAAACATCCCTAGGTACACTGTTTCCGATGTGATAGTGAAGTGGAGACGTGAAGGAACACGTACAGCATAAAAACGTACAGGCCGACCTCGTCTGTTGACTGACAGAGACGGCCGACAGTTGAAGAGGGTTGTAATGTGTAATAGGCTGATATCTATCCAGACCAACACACAGGAATTGCAAACTGCATGACAGTCAGGAGGAAGGTCGCTCATAAGCCTGCTCATAAGCCACACATCAAGCCGGTAAATGCCAAACGACGCCTCAATTGGTGTAAGGAGCGTAAGCATTGGAAAAACGTTGTGTGGAGTGACGAGTCACGGAACACAACGTGGCTATCAGATGGCAGGGTGTGGTATGGCGAATGCCCGGTGAACGTCATCTGCTAGCGTGTGTAGTGTCAACAGTATATTTCGGAGGTGGTGGTGTTATGGTGTGGTCGTGTTTTTCATCGATGGGGCTTGTACCCCGTGTTGTTTTGCGTGGCACTATCACACCAAAGGCCTACTTTCATGTTTTAAGCACCTTCTTGCTCCCAACTGTTGAAGAGCAATTCGGGGATGGCGATTGCATCTTTCAACACGATCGAACACCTGTTCGTAATGCACGGCCTGTGGAGGAGTGGTTACACGTCAATAACATCCCTGTAATGGACTCGCCTGCACAGAGTCGTGACCTGAATTCTATAGAACACCTTTGGGATGTTTTGGAACGCCGACTATTTGTCAGGCGTTCGACCGACATCGATACCTCTTCTCATTTCAGTACTCCGTGAAGAATGTGCTGCCATTCCCCAAGAAACTTCCAGCACCAGATTGAATGTATACCTGCGAGAGTGGAAGCAGTCATCAAGGCTAAGGGTGGGCCAAGATCATATTGAATTGCAGCATTACCGATGGAGGGCATCAAAAACTTGTAAGTCATTTTCAGCCAGGTGTCCGGATACTTTAGATCACACAGTGTATCTGTCCTAATGCGCTGCCTGTAAGAAGTCATTGTGGTCAAGTGGTTAGCGTTCGTACTGTACGAGAAATTTGTGCACGAGGCGACGGTTCGAATCCCGCTAACATTTATTTTTTTCAACGCGAGTCAAATTATTTAATTTGTATGATATTTGAGAGATAATATAATGAAAAAATCCACGTAAATTTTCATGAAGTTGGAGTGAATTTCATATGTTATTTGACTATTTACCATTTTAATTGAATTTTACAAGGACAGAGACAGGTTTGGAAAGCCCAAATCGAACTACTATAAATAATGATATGAATGGCGTTAGTGACAATCAGTAGTATAGTAAGTCACAACGTGCCAGACCACAGCTACTCATCGGATGTGCTCTCAACATCAGATGTTTCAGGATGGTATTTGTCAAACAGTTGTGAGAAACAAATTGAAACAGCGTCTACTACCTCGAATGAATTCAGTTTTCCTGCATTTACAGGGAACGTTCTGAGTTCAGAGTTTCTAAGGGAAAACACACTTTGTGGACATTTTAAAAAATTTCTGTTCCTTCCGACAGTTTGGATGCAAGCCATGCGTAACGTAACATTTTGGCAAATATTGGCGCTGACAATTGATGTACGATGGAAAGGATTTTAATAGTATCTTCACGAGAAGCAATTTCCCGTTCATTGTAGATCAGGAATGAATAGTTCAGAAGGCGCTTGATAAAATATTTTACTTGCCGATAGAAATAATCGTCGCCTGGTTGGCAAATCGGAGTACATTGGGGTATGAGTTTAACTGTGCAAGTTGGAAGACTTGCGTCATCGGTAAAGATGTCCTCGTACAAATCAGGTTGCATTTACTCGTTCACTTGTCGACAGTTGTAAGTATGTTCCAATAATTAAATACAATTAAAATAGTAAGTTGTTAAATAACAAAAAAATGGAAATGAGCGTTTGGCGTCATTGGCCGGGAGACCCCTTGCGGGGCAGGTCCGGCCGCCTTGGTGCAGGTCTTATTACATCCGACACCACATTGGGCGACCTGCGCGCCGGATGGGGATGAAATGATGATGAAGACAACACCCCAGCCGCTGAGCGGAGAAAATCTCCGACCCAGCCGGGAATCGAACTTCGGGCCGTATGACGTCAATCCGTCACGCTGACCTCTCAGCTATCGGGGCGGACGTTAAATGACATGAAATTCACTGAAACTTCATGCAACTACATGGGTGGCTTTAATTAAATTATGAAACGTCCCCTTTGAACAATTTATACAGGACTGTGCTTAAACTGATACACAATATTTTGTTAGCGCAACGCAATCTGACTTTCAAAATTCCCTACAAAAGAATGGCCCTGACTAACATTAAACTATACCTTTCACAAATCACTTACCTCACAAAAATCTTCGCTGCTCAAGCTACTGCAATACAGCGAGCGCCACTACTGCCAGCTAAATAAAAGATTCAAACTATAGAAGGCACTAACTACTGATAGGGATAGTTAGCAAATGAAAGATATTAATAGAGAACAAACAATGTATTTACCTTGATATCATCATATATAAATATAGCAGTTCATGACAAATTACAAAACTCCGCCATCTCTCTCCCCACATCCACCACTGCTGGCGGCTCACCTCCAACTGCGCAACGCTACGCGCTGTTCACATCCAGCTGCCGCTGCCCAACACTACAATGTCAGACAACAATGCAAACTAGCCACAGACTGCACACAGCACAGCCAGTGATTTTCATATTGAGCGCTACGTAACGTTGCCAATAAGAAAACATAAACAGCCTACTTACATAGAGAAAACATAAACAGCCTACTTACATAGAGAAAACATAAACAGCCTACTTACAATTAGCTCTCAAATGTCATATACAATAAATAATATGACCAGTGATGAAAAAAAAAAAACAGATTAACAAATACGTTTGAGCGGGAGTCGAACCGTCGCCTGGCAAGCATTCACTGGCGGGAAGTCAGGCGATCGAAACACGGGGAAACACAGGGAACTCCCAGTTAGGTCCCCGTGGAGGGGTACATAACTGTGATGGGGAGGGAGCTGACGCACCAATGGAGGCCCATTGCTATGTACAACTCCAGAATGAAACTTCCTGGCAGATTAAAACTGTGTGCCGAGTTCGAGTCTCCGTCCAGCAAACAGTTTTAATCTGCCAGGAAGTTTCATGTCAGCGCACACTCCGCTGCAGAGTGAAAATCTCATTCTGGAAACATCCCCCAGGCTGTGGCAAAGCCATGTCTCCGCAATATCCTTTCTTCCAGGAGTGCTAGTTCTGCAGGGTTCGCAGGAGAGCTTCTGTAAAGTTTGGAAGGTAGGAAACGAGGTACAGGCGGAATTGAAGCTGTGATGACGTGGCGTGAGTCGTGCTTGGGTAGCTCAGATGATAGAGCAAAGGTCCCCAGTTCGAGTCTCGGTCCGGCACACGGTTTTAATCTGCGAGGAAATTTCATATCAGCGCACACTCCACTGCAGAGTGAAAATCTCACTCTGAACTCCAGGATGTCCATCCTCAGCATGGACGTCGTCAGCCCAGGAGACAGACGTCTCTTCGGACCGGTTCGGTGGACACTATCAGAGATGCGTCCACATGCAGCGTCACACTGAAAGGGAGGACCGCACCAGATGCAGGAGGGGGGGGGGGGGAGGGGGGGAGGGAGGTGTCTGGACGCTGACTGGACATGGAGGCGGGGAAGCACGTCAGAGGACAGCGTACCATCAGTAGCAGGGCCATCATCCCGTGTACACATCCGATGGACGCAGTCGCCAAAAGGGGTATGGCGTTGTCTCTTCCATGTCTTCGGCGACCGTTGCTTCCTGACTTGCTGTTCCGTGTCGGATGGCGGGCGGCTCTCGTCCGACGTGTGGCCAGATCGCAGAAAGGCTGAGGTAGGTAGATCTCCATGATCAACAACCATAGGTTCGCGGCAGGCAGCTTGTGCCTGCCTGACGGCCGTCGTTCATTTGTACTGCCTCCGGCAGGAGTGTAGGAGAGACAGGAGAAACGTCCATCGCGTCGTCGAGAGGAGTCTACATCTACATATATACTCTGCTAGCCACGAAGCGGTGTGTGGCGGAGGGCACAATTCGCGCCAAAGTCATATTTCACCCCGTCTGTTCCACTCGCGGATCTTGCGAGGGAAAAACGACTGTCTGAACGCCTCAGTACGAGCTCTAATTTCCCTCATCTTTGACTGACGATCATTACGGGAATTGAAAGTTGTTGGCAATAATATATGCTCTACATTGTCGGTGAAGATTGGATTTCGGAATTTAGTGAGCAGCCCCTTCCGTTTAGCGCGTCGTCTATCTGCAAGTGTGTCCCACTCCAAACTTTCTGTGAGATTTGTGACGCTCGTCTGTACCAGTCACGAATCCTGCCGCTCTTCTTCGGACCTTCTCAATCTCTTGAATGAGACCCAACTGGTAAGGGTTCCATACAGACAAACAATAAGACTGGACGAGCCAACGTACTGTAAGCTATTTCCTTTGTTGAAGGACTGCATCGCTTCAGGATTCTATCAATAAACTGCAATCTGGAGTTCGCCTTACCCGTTACTCGTGTAATCTGATCATTCCATTTCAGATCATTTCTAATTGTCACACCCAGATACTTGACTGATGTTACCGCTTCCAAACACTCATGATTTATTTTGTACTCGTACATTAACGGGGATTTTCGCCTTGTTATACGCAGTAGGTTACACTTACTAATATTGAGAGATAACTGCCAGTCATTACACCACGCATTTATTTTCTGCAAATCCTCATTGATTTGTTCACAACTCTCGTGTGATACTACTTTCCTCTAGACTACAGCATCATCGGCAAACAGGTCGTTTATGTAAATCGTAAAAAGCAGAGGACCTATCACGCTGCCCTGGGGCACACCTGAAGTTACGCTTGTTTCTGTTGAAGTCACCCCGTTCAGGACGACATACCGCTCCCTGTCAGAAAACTGTCTATCCTACCTCATATGTCATCGGATAGACGGTAAGCGCGCACTTTTTGTAGCAAGCGACAGTGGAGAACTGAGTCGAACGCCTTTCGAAAGTCGAGAAACATGGCATCAACCTGGGAGCCGGTATTTAGAGCCTGTTGTACATCATGCACAAAGAGGGCCAGCTGAGTCTCGCATGACCGCTGTTTCCTATAACCATGCTGGTTTGTGCAGATGAGCTTCTCAGAGTCTACAAAGGTCATTATGTCTGAACACAAAATATGTTCCAAGATTCTGTAACAAATCGATGTCAGTGAAATTGGCCGGTAATTATGTGCATCCGATTTTCTACCCTTTTTATAGATTGCTATGACCTGGGCCTTCTTCCAGTCAACGCCGGTATCGAATGATTCAGAGGGGGCGTAACAGGCAGCGCCGCCGCAGGCACGTAAGACAGAGGTAACACAGTGGGCGCCGCACGGCATATGAACCAGTCTATGTCGGAGGCATCCAGAACGGACGTGGCCTTCCTGGCCACAACTTGAACAGGTGCGCGGCTGGCCATCGTACAATCGTACATGAGGACAATACTACAGCCAGCAATAGCCAAGTAGCAAGGAACGCGTTTCCGTGGTTCAATTTTTATCTGACTGACACCACTGAGGACACGGTATGTTTCGAACGTCTTCCACGTTTCGAAAACGCGACTGACAACATTGCTGTAAGGTGTAAGGGCGGCCACCACAACGTACGACGGGACTTTAAATGGGAGTTCGAAAACGCGCAGCGTTCGGAGGCCAAAACCAACGTGATCAACCACGACAGTCCCCATACCTCTGTCAGAGTATGAGAACTTGAGGTTGTTAGCGTGGCGCTGCACAACGTCGGCGCACAACTCGTCATTCACCAGCTTTATGTACTCAGTAGTACTGAGGAACGACAAATGAATTCCGAAAACACCTTGTGGCGGGAGACGCATTTCATCCCGTGTAAAGCGTTCTACTTCATACGCCTTCCGTCGTTCGTGATCCAATGGAAAAGCTAATTCAATTGTGGCTTGGCGGTAAAAAACGCTGTGACGGTCGATGAAGTCGGACTGTGAGACAAGCCGCTACGCGGAAGAAAATAAACGCGTGCTAGCTCGCATGCCGCACTAAAGCCGTCGGCACACGGACCGTGCATCCGAACGTTGAGCGTTGAGCGTGCCGAATTTCTGACGTCATAGCGTGGAATAGCACGTTCGGGAGTCTTTCTGAACGTGCAGAGCAATATCTGGCATGTCAGATGTTCTGAGCGTGCGTCTGAGCGTTGACCAATGAGATGGCAGAACGCCGCATACCTCACACGCACGCCGTCTCCCTTCAGTACAGAGTTGTGAGGCGCCATATTGGCGTTCATTTCAAACCTATATGTACAGGGCTATTACAAACGATTGAAGCGATTTCATAAATTCACTGTAGCTCCATTCACTGACATGTGGTCGCGACACACTACAGATACGTAGAAAAACTCGTAAAGTTTTGTTCGGCTGAAGCCGCACTTCAGGTTTCTGCCGCCAGAGCGCTCGAGAGCGCAGTGAGACAAAATGGCGACAGGAGCCGAGAAAGTGTATGTCGTGCTTGAAATGCACTCACATCAGTCAGACATAACAGTGCAACAACACTTCAGGACGAAGTTCAACAAAGATCCACCAACTGCTAACTCCATTCGGCGATGGTATGCGCAGTTTAAAGCTTCTGGCTGCCTCTGTAAGGGGAAATCAACGGGTCGGCCTGCAGTGAGCGAAGAAACGGTTGAACGCGTGCGGGCAAGTTTCACGCATAGTGATGTGAAAGATTCAGTGTTTAAACCTCCTTTACCAAGAAACGTGCCAGAACTGCGAGCTCGCATCAACAATGCTTTCGAACTCATTGATGGGGACATGCTGCATCGAGTGTGGGAGGAACTTGATTATCGGCTTGATGTCTGCCGAATCACTAAAGAGGCACATATCGAACATTTGTGAATGCCTAAGAAAACTTTTTGAGTTTTTGTATGTGTGTGCAAAGCATTGTGAAAATATCTCAAATAATAAAGTTATTGTAGAGCTGTGAAATCACTTCAATCATTTGTAATAACCCTGTATATATGCCGTTTCTGAGCACCAGCAAATTGAGAATCACTGGAAAACCCCTTTGTTAACTGTGTGATCCGTTCCAATAAAATTATGAGGAACATCGTATTCGTCGCAAAAGAATTATTATAACCTGCGTATTATGAGAGTAGGCTATTTGAAGGCAGCGACACACTGAAGATCCATCAAAAACGCATTGTTCTTGGTACAATTTGTTATAATTAAATTTCAATTAGTAACATAATTATCTACGATTAACGGTTTTAGCAAGCGGTAACACAATATGATTTAGTACATCGAGGGTGTTAGGGGTTTAGCGTAATGGTTAGCGTCTCTGTCTAAGAAGATCTGCTTTGTTGGGGCGGTGGTTCACGTCTTCACACTTCAAAAAATTTGTTTTTCCTAACATTCGCGTTTCTTAGGTTCTGATACTTTATTATTAGTTTAATATAAGTATACGCTATAATATTTGATGTTATGTAAATATAAGTTAACCTTTTTTTGAGGGGTGACTTTGTTCGATTGGCTTAATCTACAGGACAGCTTGCGCTACTTGTAGATGTGGTTCTGAGCACTATGGGACTTCTGAGGTCATAAGTCCCCTAGACTTAGAACTACTTAAACCTAACTAACCTAAGGACATCACACACATCCATGCCCGAGGCAGGATTCGAACCTGCGACCGTAGCAGTCGCGCGGTTCCGAACTGAAGTGCTTAGAACCGCTCGGCCACCGCGGACGGAGCGCTACTTGTATAAAGTTATTTTGCTCCTTTTTCTTTTACGTTTCGTAATTCACATGTTGCAAGGATTCTGCTACTGGGTAGGAACAGTGATCAAGTAAGGCTGACCCTGGGGTTTTAGTAAAATGTGAGAATGATGAAATAATGTTTATCGTATGCAGAGAAGTATTCCAACTCGTACCTCGCCGTTTGTAATGGAACTGTTATAAGCCTGTTTCCTTATTGATTGGACATGGTACTTTCCTTTTCGTGGAGGAAATGTGCGTTTTAATAGAGCTAACGTGGGAATTTTACGCACGCCCGTTGAGTAAATAGTGTGATTTACGAACCACTGGAAATGTGGTGTCACCGCCAGACACCACACTTGCTAGGTGGTATAGCCTTTAAATCGGCCGCGGTCTGCCAGTATACGGCGGACCCGCGTGTCGCCACTGTCAGTGATTGCAGACCGAGCGCCGCCACACGGCAGGTCTAGAGAGACGTCCTAGCACTCGCCCCAGTTGTACAGCCGACTTTGCCAGAGATGGATCACGGACAAATACGCTCTGATTTGCCGAGACGATAGTTAGCATAGCCTTCAGCTACGTCATTTGCTACGACCTAGCAAGGCGCCATTACCAGTTTATATTGAGATTGTAATTAATGTATCATCAAGAGCGATGTTCTCCAATTATGGATTAAGTATTCAAGCAACTGCGTACTTTATTTAGTAGACTCAACTCCTTTAACTGTTCCAGACCTCACGCCAGTCTGCGTGAGCTTAAACGCGTGCATTTCGGCCTCCTATAGCAACACGGTGTTGGCTCTTCTGCCAACACATCAGGAAACATCCCTCAACTGCCGCTGGAGTGCGTTGCTATCGCGTATACCACGTTGGGGCCCCGCGTACCGTATGCCCGAGTCGCATCGTTCCTGAGCGTTCAGTAGCACGTTGAACTTGGCACGCTCAACGCTAACGTTCGACAGCACGGTCCGTGTGCCGACGGCTTAACAGGCGAGACGCAAGCGAGGCGCGCGCGCTTCGCCACAGCCAAAGGCCGACAGCCACTAGACCATCGTGAAATGTAGCGCCCAGCCTCTCCAGTACATAAGCCACGTGATGACTTCTCTTGCCATTTTCTCGCGATTTCCAGAGTACCGTTACTTCCACATTAGGTTGTTTTAATGGCCTACTAAAGGTGTACAAAGTGTGAAGTAAATCTGTGATCACAACCTCGTCGCCCCCCCCCCCCCCCCCCTCGTTAGATTCGAAGACTTATTTTTTTATTTAAGCATTAATTAACAATTGGTTTTTTCAATTAAATTCTTATTGGAATGCAAGCAAGAAAATTATAAAACGCGAGCGAAAAAGAGAGATAGCTTTTAGAGTTTATCACCGCCAGCGATGCTTCTTGAATCCTCTCTAGAGTGCCGAACCGACGGCCCTTCAACTTGAGTTTCATTTTAGGGAACAGCGCGAAGCCGCAAGGTGGCACATCTGGCGAGTACGTAGATTTTTACCGATGTGAGAAGAATTCCATTCGCAGGAGTACCTTATTCTCATCGCTCAGCAAAGCGAAATCACAAGCAGAAGCGAGCTGTTAAAATACACACCTCGATTCACAACTGTGGACTTCAGCTTTCGAGAAAACGATTAGTTACTTGTAGCTCGCTCGTAATTATCGTGATTTATCTAGCGACGTTAACGAGGTTGCTTTTCCTGATGACATTCACACTAAAAAATGTGACTGGCGTGTCAGCCTCCACCCGTTGCAGGTGGTGCTCCGGATTTTTACTCTTTTAATGGTTTTCTTATAGAAGTCACCCTGGAGAATTAAATGGTTCTCTTGAGGTATAAAAGTAAAATTCAGAGCAAACACTGAAATACAGTATTAAAATTTATAAGTTTTTCATTGTCAATGACTGCTATACAAAATTACTTAAGATTTGTTACCTATGAATCTATGTGTTTCATAAGATTTGAAATTGCTATTTCATTCGAGAATAATTCCACCGTATTTTTCGATCTCACAAAAAATATTGTCACACGCTTTGAACGAAATTGGCAAGCGATTAGCATGACAAGTTTTTCCCGGTAGTTTCTGTTCCTGGAACGGCTTTTCTACAGGAGAAATGAACGTTAGAGTCATGCATAAGACAAAGTCGGTAAGGTGTTTGCAGGTGTCCTTCTCGTTTTCCATTCTGGATGGGCTTTCTGTGGATCGACGAGTGCAGCAGACAGACCGTAGTGGTAACTAGTCGTTGAGTGAGGTCATGTATTGGTGCGCTGTTTGAGATTCTAATAATTTGCGCTAACATTGATGCAGTTATGGATGAAGGTGATGACTAGTACTTATTTGAGAATAACTTATTTTCAAATTAAGTTCGGCATCTGACACTAGCAGATGCTCGAATCCCGAGGTGTTTTTATACTGACAAAAATACAGTAACCGGCGGTGAGGTTATCGTTAAATTCTTCCGTCGTTTCTTGGCAGAACGATGTTATAATAAACGAAAAGCACTATATTGTTCGTGTTCTACAGGATTAATTTGCTGCGTTAATTGGTTTTCGGTTTTCAAGACCATCATCTGACTTTATGTCACTAGTGTCTAAAAAGAAGTTTTAATATTTGTGAACAACACTGGAAATGTTTTTACACGTCTAGATCGAGGCATAAACACGCAGTAAATGATATCTTTGACAGTATAGTGTTAATGCAATTTGAAAGGTAAAAGACAAAAAATAAAGAGGGAGCAAACAGTAAAACATTAACACTTAGCTGGAAAACCGTGCCTACATACCATTCTACACTAAACGAACGCAATAAAATAAAATAAAATTAGTACTTCACAATGCTATTTCAAGAGGTATTAAACATGGAAAGAGATACAGAAAACAATTACAAGAAATAAAAAAATGTAATAACATAATACACTCCTGGAAATTGAAATAAGAACACCGTGAATTCATTGTCCCAGGAAGGGGAAACTTTATTGACACATTCCTGGGGTCAGATACATCACATGATCACACTGACAGAACCACAGGCACATAGACACAGGCAACAGAGCATGCACAATGTCGGCACTAGTACAGTGTATATCCACCTTTCGCAGCAATGCAGGCTGCTATTCTCCCATGGAGACGATCGTAGAGATGCTGGATGTAGTCCTGTAGAACGGCTTGCCATGCCATTTCCACCTGGCGCCTCAGTTGGACCAGCGTTCGTGCTGGACGTGCAGACCGCGTGAGACGACGCTTCATCCAGTCCCAAACATGCTCAATGGGGGACAGATCCGGAGATCTTGCTGCCAGGGTAGTTGACTTACACCTTCTAGAGCACGTTGGGTGGCACGGGATACATGCGGACGTGCATTGTCCTGTTGGAACAGCAAGTTCCCTTGCCAGTCTAGGAATGGTAGAACGATGGGTTCGATGACGGTTTGGATGTACCGTGCACTATTCAGTGTCCCCTCGACGATCACCAGTGGTGTACAGCCAGTGTAGGAGATCGCTCCCCACACCATGATGCCGGGTGTTGGCCCTGTGTGCCTCGGTCGTATGCAGTCCTGATTGTGGCGCTCACCTGCACGGCGCCAAACACGCATACGACCATCATTGGCACCAAGGCAGAAGCGACTCTCATCGCTGAAGACGACACGTCTCCATTCGTCCCTCCATTCACGCCTGTCGCGACATCACTGGAGGCGGGCTGCACGGTGTTGGGGCGTGAGCGGAAGACGGCCTAACGGTGTGCGGGACCGTAGCCCAGCTTCATGGAGACGGTTGCGAATGGTCCTCGCCGATACCCCAGGAGCAACAGTGTCCCTAATTTGCTGGGAAGTGGCGGTGCGGTCCCCTACGGCACTGCGTAGGATCCTACGGTCTTGGCGTGCATCCGTGCGTCGCTGCGGTCCGGTCCCAGGTCGACGGGCACGTGCACCTTCCGCCGACCACTGGCGACAACATCGATGTACTGTGGAGACCTCACGCCCCACGTGTTGAGCAATTCGGCGGTACGTCCACCCGACCTCCCGCATGCCCACTATACGCCCTCGCTCAAAGTCCGTCAACTGCACATACGGTTCACGTCCACGCTGTCGCAGCATGCTACCAGTGTTAAAGACTGCGATGGAGCTCCGCATGCCACGGCAAACTGGCTGACACTGACGGCGGCGGTGCACAAATGCTGCGCAGCTAGCGCCATTCGACGGCCAACACCGCGGTTCCTGGTGTGTCCGCTGTGCCGTGCGTGTGATCATTGCTTGTACAGCCCTCTCGCAGTGTCCGGAGCAAGTATGGTGGGTCTGACACACCGGTGTCAATGTGTTCTTTTTTCCATTTCCAGGAGTGTATATGGAGGATGTCTTGTTTGTATTTCGGCCTCCTGCAGTTGCAAATACAGAACTGTATAGATTAATTACCTTCTTTAGCAACTGTTTAGAAGTCTTATCAGGACTAGACGCGTTTCGGTTTATTCTAAAGCACCTTCAGTGGTCACTGTAAAATTTGGTTTTCTTGTCCTATAGTTTCGTTTCCTATGGCCATGAGCAGTTCGCCTGTTTTACTTACTACTGTAAACAGTTTTTATTCTTTTCGTTAGTCATGCTTTTTTCTGTTTACTTCGTTCTTCTTCTTCTTCTTCTTCTTCTTCTTTTTCTTCTACTACTATGTGTTGAGTTTTTGCACACATCACTTTCACTGCACTAAATACACTCCCGTTACTGGGATGAGAAGTATCACTACCCTCTCGTAATTTCGAGTGTTTTGCTTTGCTGCTTCGTCCACGTCTATTCTGCTGGGTATAGTCCACTTAGAGTGAAATACGACCGTGCAGAAAACATTAGGTCGAAAAGTTTGTGACGTGTTTGGTTGAAGACTGAATGTCGCAGAGAAAAAACGACTGGGACACTGATGTGTGTACGTATTAAGGTACCACGTATAAAAATATCTACATTTACATCCGTTACACCCTGCATATAAATGACGAAGCAGACAACGTCGAAAGATCCATGGTGTCTTTGTGGATGATGGTGTTGTATGCTAAAGAATTGTAACGAAATGCAGGAAGATCTACGGATGATCTACGCGTGTGGTAGGGATCAGCAGTTGCTCCCCAACACAGACGAACGTAATGTGTATGCCATAAACAGGCAGATAATCATTGCTGAGTGATTAGACGATTGCAGAAAGTCGCTGGAAACCGCCATATCCAGTATCTAGGAGTACGCATTAAAGTGAAACGATCCCATTAAATTACTCACAGGTACAGCAGTGCCAGACAGATTTATTGAAAGAATCCTCAAAGGATGTAACTTACAAAACCATCATTCTAGCAGTGCTCGAGTATTGTTCGGCAGTCTGAGATCAGTGCCAGATAAGTTTGATAGAGGAAATAGGAAAGATCCAAAGAAGAGCGGCACCTTTCGCCACAGCTTCGGATAGTAAGCGGGGATGCTCAGCCGATTCCAGTGGCAAACACTGCAAGAGAGGCGTTCTGCTTCATGCGGTGATTTTCTGTTAAAAGTCCAAGAGCACACTTTCCTGTAAGGGTCATCCAATATATTGTTTCGTGCTATGTACATCTCCCGAAAAGACCGAGTGTAAAGTTAGAGAGAGATTCGAGCTTACACCTAGGCTTACTAACGGTAATTCCCACTAACAATTTTTGACTGGAACAGGAAAGTTGGGAAGCGACAATGGTGCAAAACGTCCCATTCGTTACACAACGTAATGTGGCTTGCAGACTATAGATGTAGACATACATGTAGGCAGAACTGATGAAATATGCACCAGATATTTCAAAAATATGATTAACCGATTTTATGAATATGTGCTGGTGAAGTGGTTACACTCCTGAAGAATGAAATATAGCCGAAAACGCCAATTTATAAGAAAGGAAATAGATACGAATTTCAGAACTGCAGACGTATTAGCCTTCTGAATTCATGTTATAAATCGTATGCTAGAATGTTAAAAAAATTACTATCGCCAATCGATGGTGCCGAACATGGTTTTCGAAATACCAGATCATGCTCAGACTGTGTCTTCACCAGGACATAACTAAAAAAACAAAAAAAAAACACCGTTAATTCGATGTACCAATATTTCTTGCTTTCATTGACTACGAAAAGGCTTTTGGTGAAGTAAACCAAAACAAACTGCGAAATTTTTATGAAACAGTGGGATCCCATCTCACTTTACGAGGTGCATTCAAGTTCTAAGGCCCCCGATTTTTTTTCTCTGGACTAGAAAGAGATAGAAACATGCATATTGTTTTAAAATGAGGCCGCATTCATTGTCAATACGTCCCATAGATGGCAGCACCGTACGGCAGACGGAATTATACCGCCAGCGGCGAGAATGAGAACTGTTTTAAATACTTAAAATGGCGACGTTTTCCTTACTTGAACAGCGTGCAATCATTCGTTTTCTGAATTTGCATGGTGTGAAGCCAATTGAAATTCATCGACAGTTGAAGGAGACATGTGGTGATGGAGTTATGGATGTGTCGAAAGTGCATTCGTGGGTGCGACAGTTTAATGAAGGCAGAACATAATGTGACAACAAACCGAAACAACCTCGGGCTCGCACAAGCCGGTCTGACGACATGATCGAGAAAGTGGAGAGAATTGTTTTGGGGGATCGCCAAATGACTGTTGAACAGATCGCCTCCAGAGTAGGCATTTCTGTGGGTTCTGTGCACACAATCCTGCATGAGGACCTGAAAATGCGAAAAGTGTCATCCAGGTGGGTGCCACGAATGCTGACGGACGACCACACGGCTGCCCGTGTGGCATGTTGCCAAGCAATGTTGACTCGCAACGACAGCATGAATGGGACTTTCTTTTCGTCGGTTGTGATAATGGATGAGACGTGGATGCCATTTCTCAATCCAGAAACAAAGCGCCAGTCAGCTCAATGGCAGCACACAGATTCTCCGTCACCAAAAAAATTTCGGGTAACCGCCAGTGCTGAAAAAATGATGGTGTCCATGTTCTGGGACAGCGAGGGCGTAATCCTTACCCATTGCGTTCCAAAGGGCACTACGGTAACAGGTGCATCCTACGAAAATGTTTTGAAGAATAAATTCCTTCCTGCACCGCAACAAAAACGTCTGGGATGGGCTGCGCATGTGTTGTTTCACCAAGACAACGCACCCGCACATCGAGCTAACGTTACGCAACAGTTTCTTCGTGATAACAACTTTGAAGTGATTCCTCATGCTCCCTACTCACCTGACCTGGCTCCTAGTGACTTTTGGCTTTTTCTAACAATGAAAGACACTCTCCGTGGCCGCACATTCACCAGCCGTGCTTCTATTGCCTGAGCGATTTTCCAGTGGTCAAAACAGACTCCTAAAGAAGCCTTCGCCGCTGCCATGGAATCACGGCGTCAGCGTTGTGGAAAACGTGTACGTCTGCAGGGCGATTACGTCGAGACGTAACGCCAGTTTCATCGATTTCGGGTGAGTAGTTAATTAGAAAAAAAATCGGAGGCCTTAGAACTTGAATGCACCTCGTATAATAGCTGTACAGGGTACAAAATACAAAACAGAAATAAAAATAACAGGCAGCAGAAACAATATGGCTGAAATACACCGGAGCAGATAGGCAAGTGTGTCTCCACTCAGCCACAAATATCCGTACCAATGGTTAGCACTACCACCGGCGAATTCCAGAACTAACCAAGAACGCTTCGAATGGTCCACGAAGCTCCAGAACATTCCACAACAATGGAGGGGGGAGGTGTTTTAGGACGTTCGATAATGTGTGTGAAATCTTACGGGACAACTGCTAAGGTCATCAGTCCCTAAGCTTACACACTACTTATCCTAAATTATCCTAAGGACAAACACACACACCCATGCCCGAGGGAGGACTCGAACCTTCGCCGGGACCAGCCGCACAGTCCATGACTGAAGCGCCTCAGACCGCTCGGCTAATCCCGCGCGGCGTTCGATAATGATCTGGGATCTTCCAGGATGTTTCCAAACATTCTGGAATGTTCTCGAATGTTCCAGACTATTCCCAAACATTCCAGAACATCCCAGTTCATTGTGGAACATTCCACAAGATTATGGAATACTATGGAATGCTCTCAAATACTCTAGAATGTTCAGGAATGTTCTCGAATACTCTCTGATATTCTGGAATGTGCTAGAAATTTCTAGAGAGCGAAACTTCCCAATCGTTATATCTTCAAAAGCAAGCCCTACAATAAAAACTGGAACCTTGGGGATAGGGGCTACCGCACCACATAACTCCCTTGATCGTTTCTGAGTTTTAGTGGTATGTACTCTGTCGCTTACTTTCATAATCTACAGGGTGGAGAAAAATTGTGTCACGAAATTTAAACCCTGGATAGTTGATGGCAGTACGAACCAGAATTACTAATGTTGTGTAGGTCGACAACGCACAATTTTTAAACTACGGAAACTTGGCGCCACGCTCTCCGATTGGCCGCGGGATTGCCCTGTTGCCGGATGCTCTGGACAACGCATGACTGCAAATGCTTTGCAACCGCGATGTATCCAAGGCGGCAGCGCGCCAGCCTTCCACTGGGGACGAGTCCGCCGGGGTCGCGGCATCGCCATTGTAGTTTTATGATAAGACGTACCGGGAAGAAACCCGTCAACAGCTGTTAGTTCGCGTACAGAAAGTCTTTTGCAAATAGTGTTGGCTCTGAAAAGGGCCTTTTTTTGTAGCTAGGACATTGTTTAGGTAAGGCATGTGCTCGAACTGGCGACCCTCTGACGCGACACAAGCTTGGTAACTTCGAACTGTGTTTTGCTAAACTCTTTGAAAGATTTCTGGCATTGCCCTGATGTCATTGGCTCTATATTGAATGTGATCCATTAATTCCTCTTCGTTTCTAGATGGTTCGCGTCCGGGTGGGTGAACTATAACCTTGAAGAACCCCCACAGGAAAAAGTCCGGTGGCGTAAGGTCTTGTAATCGCGGGGGCCACGTCCTACCAGCACCTCTGCCAGTTACCCGGCCGTCGAAGAGTTCATTTACATACATTATGTCCGGTCTCCCCATCATGCTGCAACCACATGAGAAGCCGTATGGCCAGGGGAACACCTTCCAGCACGCCTGGTAGAGATTCTTGCAAAAAGTGAAGGTAATTTGCCCTGGTAATTCGAGGAGGTAGACGAACTGTGGTGATGATCGTGTGCTCAGCCGCCACTTTCGTCGTGCTTGGCCTCCCAGGTGCCCAGACCTCAGTCCGTGCGATTATTGGCTTTGGGGTTACCTGAAGTCGCAAGTGTATCGTGATCGACCGACATCTCTAGGGATGCTGAAAGACAACATCCGACGCCAATGCCTCACCATAACTCCGGACCCGCTTTACAGTGCTGTTCACAACATTATTACTCGACTACAGCTCTTCTTGAGGAATGATGGTGGATACATTGAGCATTTCCCAAATGTTGAGCGAAAATCGTTCCTGGTGTCCGTGGACGTTCATGACGTGAGGATTTCCCCTTGTCCAGTAATGAAGGATTCGAGTGTTGCCAAGGCCATCCTGATGGAAGGTGCGTGGTCGGTAAACAACACAATGACGGGGAAGTCGGGATCTCGTGCAACACATCGTAGAAATCACCGGCAAAACCGTAGCCTGTGTTCATAGTCCGCCACAGGATTTAGGTCTTGGAACAGGGTCGAAAGTAAATGGATGCTGGCCGTCAACCCTCAAAAACTCCCATGCTAACCGATGAGTGGCCGCCATGCCGTGTCCAACCGCTCGAGTACTTGTCGTAGTTGTTTCCTCGAAGCGCTCGAGAACAGTCTCTTGAAATGCAGCATCCCGTCGTGTTTGGCGTCTTCCAGTACCGCCATGACATCTCGATATCGTGCCCGTTTCGCCAAGTCGCCGGTGAACTGCTGTAAACGTTTGCAGGTTTGGGTGCCGTCTTGCTGGGTACCGTTCCTCATACAACCGTCGAGCTTCATGCGCACTACCGTCGGCTTGTCCATAATCAAAAACCGTATCTCCTTGTTCTTCAGACGAATACTGTGCCGCCATGCTTACTGTATGATTAAATCGCAAGTGACGTGTGTGTGCTCAGAAGCGAAGCTTAATTGTGAGTGCCTCTGACGTGAGGTGGGGACAAACAGCAAGACCTATTTGACACGTGTGCGTATCACGTTGGGCAGCGACGGGGCGAGGGACGCTTGCGATAGCGCTGCCCGTCAACCGACGAACTGCAACAGGTCAATCCCACGGCCAATCGGAGCGCGACGCGCCAAGTTTCCGTAATTTAAAACTGCTGCGTAGTCGACCTACACAACATCAGTAGCTTGGTTCCTACTGGCATCATCTATCCAGGGTTAAAATTCCGTGACACTATTTTTCTCCACCCTTTATATCGACGATATGACCATAACTAGGGCACAGACAATAAAATATTCGAAAATTAATGATATTTATGTTAGTACGACGGCAGTTCAATAAGTAATGCAACACATTTTTTTTCTGAAACAGGGGTTGTTTTATTCAGCATTGAAATACACCAGGTTATTCCCCTATCTTTTAGCTACACAACACTATTTTTCAACGTAATCTCCATTCAATGCTACGGCCTTACGCCACCTTGAAATGAGGGCCTGTATACCTGCACGGTACCATTCCACTGGTCGATGTCGGAGCCAACGTCCTACTGCATCAATAACTTCTTCATCATCCGCGTAGTGCCTCCCACGGATTGCGTCCTTCATTGGGCCAAACATTTGGAAATTCGACGGTGCGAGATCGGGGCTGTAGGGTGCATGAGGAAGAACAGTCCACTGAAGTTTTGTGAGCTCCTCTCGGGTGCGAAGACTTGTGTGAGGTCTTGCGTTGTATTGAAGAAGGAGAAGTTCGTTCAGATTTTTGTGCCTACGAACACGCTGAAGTCGTTTCTTCAATTTCTGAAGAGTAGCACAATACACTTCAGAGTTGATCGTTTGACCATGGGGAAGGACATCGAACAGAATAACCCCTTCAGCGTCCCAGAAGACTGTAACCATGACTTTACCGGCTGAGGGTATGGCTTTAAACTTTTTCTTGGTAGGGGAGTGGGTGTGGCGCCACTTCATTGATTGCCGTTTTGTTTCAGGTTCGAACTGATGAACCCATATTTCATCGCCTGTAACAATCTTTGACAAGAAATTGTTACCCTCAGCCACATGACGAGCAAGCAATTCCGCACAGATGGTTCTCCTTTGCTCTTTATGGTGTTCGTTTAGACAACGATGGACCCAGCGGGAACAAACCTTTGAATATCCCAATTGGTGAACAATTGTGACAGCACTACCAACAGAGATGTCAAGTTGAGCACTGAGTTGTTTGATGGTGATCCGTCGATCATCTCGAACGAGTGTTTTCGCACGCTCCGCCATTGCAGGAGTCACAGCTGTGCACGGCCGGCCCGCACGCGGGAGATCAGACAGTCTTGCTTGACCTTGCGGCGATGATGACACACGCTTTGCCCAACGACTCACAGTGCTTTTGTCCACTGCCAGATCACCGTAGACATTCTGCAAGCGCCTATGAATATCTGAGATGCCCTGGTTTTCCGCCAAAAGAAACTCGATCACTGCCCGTTGTTTGCAACGCACATCCGTTACAGACGCCATTTTAACAGCTCCGTACAGCGCTGCCACCTGTCGGAAGTCAATGAAACTATACGAAACGAAGCAGGAATGTTTGAAAATATTCCACAAGAAATTTCAGGTTTTTTCAACCAAAATTAGCCGAGAAAAAAAATGTGTTGCATTACTTATTGAACTGCCCTCGTATACTACTTTTGGTGACGACCAAATAATTTCTATTGAAAATGGAAATTTGTTTAATTTAAGTAAAACAGGTAGAGAACACAATCTGTAAGTCTCTATCACAAAAAAATCACTGAGATCTTTAGAAAATATTTAAATATACAAGGACATCATACAGCAAGTTAATACATTTACACAATTAAAGTGTAGTATAACGTAAATGAAAATCAGTGAATCACAAAACGAGATAGACGTTGTGGAACTTCACGTACAACGCTGGGAAAGAAAGTCCACAGTGATTATTACAGTTGTATAATGTCATGGCTATACCAACACTGGACCCTTAAGAAGAGAGATGAAAAGTGAATAGCAGGCTGTGAAACGAATTTGCTTAGATACCTGATTGTGTATACTTTTATAGATAAAAAGGGAAAAGATGACATCCGAGTTGAACTGAATATGCAGAATACAATTGACAGAAAAAAAGCAATATCAGCTAAGATGGAAGGAACATATAGACCTTACGCCAGATACGAGAATCACTAATGCCACAAAATAATATAAACCAAGAGGAAAAAAATTTTTAGGAAGACCAATGAAGAGGGCGCTTGAGCAGCTTTGAAGGAGACAGAACGGACCGAAAGGCCCAATCCATGATGTAGGTGACGACTACTACGATGATGATGATGATGCAGATGTAGATGTAGATGTAGCCCTGTAGTCTACAACTCTTGCAGTCATATTTGGAGGGCACTGGATCGGTCATAGCCTGCACGCTCGCCATGCGTAACACTTCCATAATTTTATCTGTGGTGAACATCAAAACGAGAAGTCAATTAGTAAATACCTGCGACTCCCAAACAGGTGAAGTTGCATTTAACTCCAGATGAAGTTCAACGTGCAGTAGCCCCGCGGGATTAGCCGAGCTGTCTATGGCGCTGCAGTCATGGACTGTGCGGCTGATCCCGGCGGAGGTTCGAGTCCTCCCTCGGGCATGGGTGTGTGTGTTTCTCCTTAGGATAATTTAGGTTAAGTAGTGTGTAAGCTTAAGGACTGATGACCTTAGCAGTTAAGTCCCATAAGATTTCACACACATTTTTGAACAACGTGCAGTATTGTTTCTCCAGAATCGCTTTATAGCGTGTAGTAATGCTCACGTTAACATTTTGAGTACCTCATGTGACATCAGTGATAATAAACACAAGAACTGTACCTGAGGTACTTGTTTCCTTACATTTGGTACAAAAGGATAGACGTTTGTTCAGCCTCTCATCCTAACGGCGGGAGAGTGGTTTAGCGGCGCTGTTGTCTTGATACCGTTTGATCAAGTTCCATATCTGTTGAACTCTTAGAAACGTTTTTCAACTGCCAAAGAAAAAGTTACATTAGGGAAAAAAATCAGTGTCGTAATTCAGTGCCTATAACCGATAAAGATTACATTTGAATGTCAGGAAAAAAAAGCGATTCACTATCGAGGAATCATACGAAAGGGGCGGAAATCGGTAGATGTGATGTAACATGTACTGACAAACAAATGATCATAACTTTAGAAAAACCATTATTTATTCAGGAAAAAGAGATTCACAAATTGAGCAAGTCAATAACGCGTTGGTCGTCCTCTGGCCCTCATGCAAGCGGGCGGCATGGCACTGATTGATACAGTTATTGGTTGTCCTCCTGGGAGATATCGTAGCAAATTCTGTGCAGTTGCCGTGTTACGTAGATCGTCAGCATCCCGAGCTCGTTGCAAGCCCCTGCCCGTAATACTCCAAATATTCTCAGCTGTGACGAGATCCGGCGACTTTGGTGGACAACGTCCGCCTGCTTAGCTGAGTGCTAACGTGCTTGCCTCCCAAGCAGCGGGCCCGGGTTCGATTCCCGGCCAGGTTGGAGATTTTCTCCGCTCGTGGAGTGGGTGTTGTGTTACCCCCATCACCGGCGCGCAAGACGCCCAATGTCGCGTCAGCTGAAATAAGACTTGCACTCGGCGGCCGAACTTCACGAATGGGTCCTCCCGGCCAATAATGTCATACGCTAATTTCATTATTTCATTGTTTTGCTGGGCAATGTAGGGTTTGGCAAGCAAAAAGTCAAGCTCTGCCCCCCCCCCCCCGACGGAGGTTCGAGTCCTCCCTCGGGCATGGGTGTGTGTGTTGTCCTTCGCGTAAGTTAGGTTAAGTAGTGTGTAAACCTAGGGACCGATGACCTCAGCAGTTTGGTCCTTACCACAAATTTCCAAATTTTACAAGCTCTGGAAACCTTCACTGTGTGCGGACGGGCATTATCTTGCTGGAATGTAAACAGGATTGTTTGCCACAAAGGTCAACAGAACGGGGAGTAGCGTACCAAAGCCGTACCCCTGCACTGTAAGCGTGGCGCGGATTACGATGCTATAAATGTTGATAAGTCTATTTCCAGCTTCACATGTTCGCACATTTCTTCGGAATCACCTGCTCACCTTCCCTGAGATCAGCTTCTACCAGTTTCTAAAGTATTCTGTAAGTAATTTATATTAATATAAATGTAGGCTTCCGTGGTCATTGTCATAGTCAGTAAAATTTTTGTGCGTTTGTGACAGCATTGAAAATATGTAAAACTACTGTTGTAAGTGACCTTCTTGAGGATGCTTTTGTTTACAAAAAAAAAAAAAGAAGCGGAAAATTTTATTGAATTTATATCAATATTTTATATCTTGCTGAAATGCAAGCGCAGAATGGCTTGCCAAAAAGAACAACAAAACGGGGGGTAGTATATCGTCGACCTACCACTGTGATATAAGAGTGCTGAGGATGAGAACCAAAATACTCCTACTACAGAAACAATTAGCACCCCAGACCATCACTCCTGGTTGGCAGGCGATGGTCAGTTTGGTATCCCACTGCTGTCTGGGGAGGCACCAGACACGTCTTCAGTCTCATTCACTGCAGTAGAATGGTCACCAGTGATGAGGCCTACTTCGAACTGAGTCCCAGTGATCAACGAAGGCGCGTCTGGAGACTCTTCAGACAGCGGTGGGGTACCAACCTCAATGTCGACGGCCACACGGCATGACAACCAGGAGTGATGGTCTGGAATGCCATTTCTTTTCATCCCCGCCACACTTACACTACACTCGTACATCGACGATATTACATGCCCCGTTTTGCTGCCCTTCATGGCGAGCTATCCTTGGCTTACATTTCAGCAACATAATGACCGTCCGCACACGACGAGAGTTCTTACCGCTTCGCTTCCTGCTTGCCAAAGCCTACCTTGTCCAGCAAGGTCGGCAGACCGCTCCCATATTGAGACCGTATCAAACATTGTGGGCGGGGCCCTCGAACCAGCTCGGGATTTTGACAGTCTAACGCCCCAGTTGTATAGAGTCGGGCACGATATCTTTCAGGACATCAAACAACTCTGTCAGCCAATGCCAGGATTAACTGCTCGCTTAAAGGCCAGAAGTGGACCAATGTGCTGTTGAGTTGCTCAATTTGTCAAGCTCTTTCCTCTTGAATAAATCGTTAAATCTTTTGAATTTGTGATCATTTGTTTGTCTGTACATGTGCAATGCATCAACCGATTTCCATCGCTTTCGGATATTTGCTTTGTGGTGCGTGTTTGTTTTTGTCTTGAATTGTAGTAAGACAGTCTGGACATGTTTTGTTGGACTGTCTCAGGTGGTTCAACTTTGACACCAGAGTGTGCTATGCTACTGTGTGGAGGTCGAGACGTGCCAGAGCCAGCCACTGTTTCGGCGAGCCGTGGCTGCCGACCTGCCTTCTGGTATTTCCAGACGACCCCTGCCCTCATTCCTGGACCCTGGCCAGGACGTGCCTCGTCACCATTGGCAGCTGGCGGCCCCCGGGCACCGTCTACCACTATATATATATATATATATATATATATATATATATATCTGGGTGTGTGTGTGTGTGTGTGTATGTGCGTGTGTGTGTGTGTATACAGTGTGTTCAGTTATTACAGGTACAAACAAAACATGCGAGACGCAAATAATCCTAATTAAGTTGGGTCTGGGATACCATTGCAGCATCAACAGTTCCGAATGCTTCATTGACTCAAGTACGATCGGTAGCAATGTCACTGATTGGTGTTGCATACTATACTGTCCTGTCACGGTCGCCATTTTATAATCCAATAACAAATATAAATGTTTAGATATATGAAAATAATGAGATTAATTTTTTGGCATGTTGGACAAGCACAATAAGCTGAGCTATGTCCATAAATGAGTAAAGATTCTTTTCATATTAATTCCACATAAACGAAATAGTCTTTCTCTTGTTGTGGATTTATGCTTACCAATTAATGATACTACGTCCGATCGCCGTGTCCATCATTTATTTTGTAATCTGATCTTTTTAATACCTCCAAAGTACACAGGTGGGCTTCTTTTTATATATTACAATTCTACGTACAATAATAACGTAATTTTTCGCTGATGAAATACTACTGTATTATTCCTTCTACACACATAAAAATACAGACTTTTTACTTATTCTCACAACCAAAATGGCTACCGCCGATTTCGCTCTAAAATAACTGCCTTCATTCATTAACAGAGAGCGAGCCCTCCCTCTTACCGAGGAACAAGAAGAACATCTTATGTTTTTTAACATGCGAAAATCAAAAATACTTGATGGTAGGCGCAGGCCCTACGCTGGGCTACCGCTTCACCTTTTCTCTCTGCCTTCGAAGAAAACGAAAACATAAAAGCAAGAAATTCAATAGGTACATCATAATACACGTGGTCCTCGACCCCAATGCCGCAAAGGAGTCTAATACCGTGCTATATGGGGTGCGCCGGGAGCCAACCACTGCTTAGGGATCACTCAGGCCAGCCTGCGCGTTCAGACTCCAATGTGGGGGCAGCACCATGGTGGTGGAAGAAAATGGACGCCTGCACCTTGCACGATACTTGCTTTCCGCACCCTCGGCAGGTCTCCTCAATTTTATAAATGGCACCTGTGCTATAGAAGACGCCGGCGGCCATTTGCAGCAACAAGCATCAATACTCAAACTAAAGTTTTATTCGGTGGTTTTGATCAAGTTAGAATTAGAATATTATTATAATGAAGTTTTAATACCACCTTACAGAGTGTATTAAATGAAATATGCCCATGAGTGGGACATACACAGGTGATTAACTGAAATACGCATACCAAATATTCTGTGAAATGATAAGGGAATATGGTGTGGCTGGGAGAAGTCACTGTAACATATTTATATAATAACGCAATCACATTTATTCAATAAACATTACCATCTCAAATATTCCCTCTCACTTATCACGGAATGCTGGCGTGATACAAATAGTATAATACCTAAGTAAACTTAGTTAAACATCCGGCTAACATGTGCCCTGAATCGACAATGACTGCCGCCTGCACATTTCTATCATCATTTAGCCACACACACACACACACTAATATTCACTCTATTCATTTTATCTAACAGATAAAAGAGGAAGGTTCCCATACACCAAGTGGGACAACATTGGGAGAGAGCACATGGTTCCAACTGTAACTTTAATTCGGGCAAGTCCCGTCTTCACGTTTAACTAACTCCGCGAGTTTTACTGGATATTATGAAGCAACAATTAAATCACACGCGTGAATTTACGTAGAAGATCCAGCTCGATCACGAAATGTGATTACGTCGAGCTGAAGCTTCTCACAAAGAAATGCACGGGGTCTGCGGACCACGTGTTACCAATCTCTCCACAATCAGTAGTCAATAAAAACATTTAAATAAAATACACTTTGCATATATACTTCGCACTCACACTGAAATACAAATTGAGCAATTCTGAGTATTACTCGGCAATGAGCGCCTGTTCACTCCCAAGTGCAGTGAACGCAATTCCCATGAAATTACTTGGCAAAAGAAATCATCTCCGTATCTCTCCTAACCGAGATGATTCTAGGAAATACAATAGTGGCTTTCCTCAGCAGGGAAGCTGCTTCCAAGTTCAAAGTGAACATGGAGTTCTAAATCTTCGCCAACTATCGGAGCGATAGAGCAGAGCGTGCTTACTCACCCAGGTCTTCCCAGCAACAACCCCGATACGGTCTCCCTCTTCCGGGTCCACACACCGTGGCCGCAAGGACTCAGAGATACCGCACACGGTTATTTGCCAACCTAACGAGCGCTAATGACGCGCGTGGAGCTCTGGACTCTGGTCCAGTGCAGTCGCGCCCTACTAGATTCGAGGTTGGCTACACTTCCACTATGCCTATAGCACACCCACAGCCGACATCTCACGCATACCTCATCATACGTTCGCATTCACACTTTGCAGACAATTACCATATCTAATATTAAAATGATCGTGTATATTTAAATGACCCTATCTTACTAATTATCATCAGGCTCTTCCCTGAGAGTCGGAAGGGCACTCAGGTGTATTTAGTTGTGTGGTCGAGCCATGTAGCGGCTTACATGGAGCCGTTACAACGTTTTCGATTTGTTGTAGCAGGAATTTTTCCAACATGTCCAAGTAATCATTCCTCATTACGGTTTTCTCTGCGAAGAGAAATGGGCCCGAGACGCGTTCGTGCATTAGGCCACACCAAGTGTTAAGCTTTGGGTTGTCGTGAATCTTTTCGCATGTGTTGTGCGTGTTTTAGGAGTCCCAGATCCTAATTCTGTGGGGATCCACAGGTCGAGAAATGTGGAATGTTGCTTCATCTGAAAACAGGCATATTTTCGTGTGGTCATTGCCAGTATCTATGAAGGCCGACATGGAACATCCAGATGGAGATCACAGACGACGACTGTGTGGCTGCAGTGCTGCACTTGGTATGCAGAGAGCCCTAACTGCTTATGTAACACTTCATGTCCAGTTGGTCTTGCTTCCTGCAGTTCACACGGTGCACGACGAATTGACTTCTGGGGACTGCACTATAACACAGCTTGCAGTCTGTCAACACGTGGTTGAGACACGGGGGGACATCCATCCTCTACGAGGAAGGACTTTGACACTGCTTGTCTTTCCACATTTACTGAACCGTCTCATTATGCTCGTCTTTGCTGGCGGTGCCATCACGTACAAGCGTCGATCACTCCGCAGTAAAGTTTAATGGTGAGTTGTCCTTTCTCTTTGCCTCGATTCACTCCAAATCAAATCTGGAAGAAAGAACAAAGGAAAAGTATTCTGAGAGCTACTAAAGATTTTTCAGCACTACATGATTTTCACAACACAATTCTCTATCTGGAAGAGTTTCCAAGTGAGTTTTCTTGAAATGATTGTGGGACTTTCTGTTTATCCTGTAAAACAGCATTATAATTATTGCAGCTATGTCGCTTCCTCTTCCGCAGAAACTGGTCGTAACGGCCTGGATATCGAATCTCACTTCCCTCTCTTCTAACGTGACGTCACTATTGTTCACAATTTTTTTAAGTGTCTGAAGTATTTGACTGTGTGAATCACTATATTCCAAGTTAAAATGAGATTTTATGGAACTGGCGATATAGCCAACCAATGGATAATATCACTTGTAACCAAAAGAACGCAGAATCTAACACTTAATAATTCAACCAATGTAAGTATGGTAGTTTCTTCTGACTGGGGAGACATCACTTGTGGTCTTACATCAGGTTCAATATTAGGTCCACTGCTATTTCTCATCAATGTAAATGGTCTTTCGTCTGATATATTAATTCATTCGTTTCGCAGATGGCGCTAGTATTATATCTATCAAAACATACAAACGAAAGAAATGGTAAATAATGTTCTTAAAAGTGGTACTGAGTGGTTTTCTGCAAACACTCTCACTCACAATTTCGAAATGACTCATCATATTCAGTTCTGCACATCTAGAAGTGCTATATCGAAGATAAATATCAGAAATGACGAGAAAATAATAACTAGGGTAACAAGTTAAAAAATTTTGGTTTGTAATATACAGGGTGTTACAAAAAGGTACGGCCAAACATTCAGGAAACATTCCTCACACGCAAATAAAGAAAAGATGTTATGTGGACATGTGTCCGGAAACGCTTAATTTCCATGTTAGAGCTCATTTTAGTTTCGTAATTACGTACTGTACTTCCTCGATTCACCGCCGGTTGGCCCAATTGAAGGAAGGTAATGTTGACTTCGGTGCTTGTGTTGACATGCGACTCATTGCTCTACAGTATTAGCATCAAGCACATCAGTACGTAGCATCAACAGGGTTGTGTTCATCACGAACGTGGTTTTGCAGTCAGTGCAATGTTTACAAATGCGGAGTTGGCAGATGCCCATTTGATGTATGGATTAGCACGGGGGAAAAGCCGTGGCGCGGTACGTTTGTATCGAGACAGATTTCCAGAACGAAGGTGTCCCGACCGGAAGACGTTCGAAGCAATTGATCGGCGTCTTAGGGAGCACGGAACATTCCAGCCTATGACTCGCGACTGGGAAAGACCCAGAACGACGAGGACACCTGCAATGGACGAGGCAATTCTTCGTGCAGTTGACGATAACCCTAATGTCAGCGTCAGAGAAGTTGCTGCTGTACAAGGTACGTTGACCACGTCACTGTATGGAGAGTGCTACGGGAGAACCAGTTGTTTCCGTACCATGTACAGCGTGTGCAGCCACTATCAGCAGCTGATTGGCCTCCACGGGTACACTTCTGCGAATGGTTCATCCAACAATGTGTCAATCCTCATTTCAGTGCAAATGTTCTCTTTACGGATGATGCTTCATTCCAATGTGATCAAATTGTAAGTTTTCACAATCAACATGTGTGGGCTGACGAGAATCCGCACACAATTGTGCAATCACGTCATCAACACAGATTTTCTGAGAACGTTTGGGCAGGCATTGTTGGTGATGTCTTGATTGGGCCCCATGTTCTTCCACCTACGCTCAATGGAGCACGTTATCATGATTTCATACGGGATACTCTACCTGTGCTGCTAGAACATGTGCCTTTACAAGTACGACACAACATGTGGTTCATGCACGATGGAGCTCCTGCACATTTCAGTCGAAGTATTCGTACGCTTCTCAACAACAGATTCGGTGACCGATGGATTGGTAGAGGCGGACCAATACCATGGCCTCCACGCTCTCCTGACCTCATTTATGGGGGCATTTGAAAGCTCTTGTCTACGCAACCCCGGTACCAAATGTAGACTCTTCGTGCTCGTATTGTGGACGGCTGTGATACAATACGCCATTCTCCAGGGCTGCATCACCGCATCAGGGATTCCAAGCGACGGAGGGTGGATGCATGTATCCTCGCTAACGGAGGACATTTTGAACATTTCCTGTAACAAAGTGTTTGAAGTCACGCTGATACGTTCTGTTGCTGTGTGTTTCCATTCCATGATTAATGTGATTTGAAGAGAAGTAATAAAATGAGCTCTAACATGGAAAGTAAGCGTTTCCGGACACATGTCCACATAACCTATTTTCTTTCTTTCTGTGTGAGGAATGTTTCCTGAAAGTTTGGCGGTACCTTTTTGTAACACCCTGTAATTTCACAATCGATTATCGAAACAAAGAATAAACATGTCCACGATCAACTGTTACTGTGAAATGCTTTTTCGAGTTGTTTACAATAAATATTGTGCTATGATGAAATGTTTAACTAATCAATATTTAATGAGATATATAAAAACCATATAGCACAAGTGAACACTGGGACCAGAAACCCAGAATTGACTGCAGCCATTGAAATTCATAACATGGCGTTGATGAAATCCATATGTTGGATTGTTCAAATGTGTGTGAATTCCTAAGGGATCAAATTGCTGAGGTCATCGGTCCCTAGACTTACACATTACTTAAACCAACTTATGCTAAGAACGACACACACACCCATGCCCGAGGGAGGACTCGAACCTCCGGTGGAATGGGCCGCGCAATCCGTGACATGGCAACTCAAACCGCGCGGCCACTCCGCGCGGCCATGTTGGAGTCGGTTCATCAGTGAATGGGAGATCATTGTTGTTATCAACCTCAGGCATAGGTAACGACTCAATGAGTCCATATTGATGAGACTTTAAACGAAAAAAATATTTTAAGTTTCTTTAACTCTTAAGAAAAACTCCGTTCATCAACGTTTGCTCTTAGAATAATTGTAAAGCTCAGGGAGCGACCAATCAGTAAGTTGACATATTTTACATATTTTCGTTCAGTAATCTCATATAGAATAACTCTCTGCGTTAATAATTCATCCTGGACAAAGGAAGTTTTCATTGCTTAAAAACGAGCTGTAGGAATAAAAAGTTGTGCTCATTCACATACACCTTGAAGCCATTTACTTCAGTGTTGATGCATACTGACTGCTACCTCAGACTTTATTTATTTCCTCGTGACATTTATTGTAAATAATCGACTATAGTTGCAAAGGAACAGTGTTATACATATTCAAATGCCAGGAGAAAAAAAGTTACTTGATTCTCATTATTCAACAAGGGAAATGTCTTTAGCACAAAACCGCATGTAGCACAATACTGCCACTGTAGGCTTTGGTCATTTGCCCTCAGACACAAAAAGCCCGACACACAAAAAGAGTTGTAATGAAAAAATGTTTCTGGCAAACATGTTCTATGGCTTTTGACTTACGTTGAGCTTCGACATTCCAGTAGGCATGGCTCAAAGGAATTCTCTAGAGTGTTGTCTGGATTCACAGATTAACTAATGTTCAGTGTCCAGATTCAATGTCGTATTCAAGTGAACAAATACATCCCGCCTTCATAGATTTCAGAAAGACGTTTGACACTACAGCATCTCATCGACTGCTAAACCACATATGGTCATAGGAACTAGCTTCATGGATATATTATTCGCTGGATAAATAGGACTAGTTTATGGACTCGGACGTACGTTGCATAATATTGCATTTCTATGTAGTCAAAACTTCAAACGTGTTTTTCTCGCAATGATTTTTTTATCGTGCGGTATGGTAACTTCAAATCTACTGAACCGATTGGCATGATTCTATGTTTCCGACGAGGCTAACCAAATTCTCTAGGAGTTGTACGACTCTTATTCCGATCCTTTAACTATAAATATTTTTAGTTGGCCGACTAAGTCGAAAAATCGGTGAAAAAACCCTTTTTTTCAAATGGCCGCCATTTTGTTTCCTATGGTCCAAATAGTTTAAGCGACGTACAATTCCTAAAGAATCTTATATACTTCGCGAATGTCAACTCTGTTTTGATTTGAGACGAGCCGGATGACCTGTGACAAACCGTTCGTGGAGGTCTACATCGAAATTTTGTTTCGCTCCGACGGCACTTCCGTCTTTGGTCTTCGACATTTCCGGTCGAAAAAATTCCAGTTTGTAGAAAAAATATCAATAAATATTTTGACCAAATTTGACATTTATGTCCATAACACATCGCGAAAAAAAAATTCTCAAAGAACATGCTTTCTTCGGACCAAAATAGTAAACCTTCCCTTAAACAAAGGAAGAGCATGAAAAACATCACTAAATTCAGAAAATGAAATAGTAAATTACTATGAAAAATTTAGGAAGTCTACTACCGAAACTGAAACTGTATGGTAAAATCAAATATGGTCTTAAAATAGGATGACGGCACGTCATCAAAGTGTAACGAGCTCTGCCCAAGACCTCGTAAGACTACGATGTGTAGTCACCAAACGCTCATCCACGACGGACGCCCCAGGTTGTGGGAAACGACTATGAGAGGTCCTTTCCGCCACCAACCTAACTACTGTGAAATGGCTGCCGAAAAGACATAAACCTTTTTGTCTTGAGCGAATAAACTACGACCGAGCGAGGTGGCGCAGTGGTTAGCACACTGGACTCGCATTCGGGAGGACGACGGTTCAATCCCGTCTCCGGCCATCCTGATTTCGGTTTTCCGTGATTTCCCTAAATCACTCCAGGCAAATGCCGGGATGGTTCCTCTGAAAGGGCACGGCCGACTTCCTTCCCCATCCTTCCCTAATCCGATGAGACCGATGACCACGCTGTCTGGTCTCCTTACCCAAACCAACCAACCAACCGAATAAACTACGTTGGCCTACATTGTTACTATCACAGCAGACGTGTGCTGCGATGCTACCATATAAATGGCAATTTAAACCTGCAAACTCACTCACTAATTCATACAGAGGTCAAGTAAAGAGAGGGGAAATTTTTGAAGCACATAATGTACGTAATATACGAGGGCAGTTCAATAAGTAATGCAACACATTTCTTTTCTCGGCCAATTTTGGTTGAAAACACCGGAAATTTCTTGTGGAATATTTTCAAACATTCCCGCTTCGTCTCGTATAGTTTCATTGACTTCCGACAGGTGGCAGCGCTGTACGGAGCTGTTAAAATGGCGTCTGTAACGGATGTGCGTTACAAACAACGGGCAGTGATCGAGTTTCTTTCGGCGGAAAACCAGGGCATCTCAGATATTCAAAGGCGCTTGCAGAATGTCTACGGTGATCTGGCAGTGGACAAAAGCACGGTGAGTCGTTGGGCAAAGCGTGTGTCATCATCGCCGCAAGGTCAAGCAAGACTGTCTGATCTCCCGCGTGCGGGCCGGCCGTGCACGGCTGTGACTCCTGCAAGGGCGGAGCGTGCGAACACACTCGTTCGAGATGATCGACGGATCACCATCAAACAACTCAGTGCTCAACTTGACATCTCTGTTGGTAGTGCTGTCACAATTGTTCACCAGTTGGGATATTCAAAGGTTTGTTCCCGCTGGGTCCCTCGTTGTCTAACCGAACACCATAAAGAGCAAAGGAGAACCATCTGTGCGGAATTGCTTGCTCGTCATGTGGCTGAGGGTGACAATTTCTTGTCAAAGATTGTTACAGACGATGAAACATGGGTTCATCACTTCGAACCTGAAACAAAACGGCAATCAATGGAGTGGCGCCACACCCACTCCCCTACCAAGAAAAAGTTTAAAGCCATACCCTCAGCCGGTAAAGTCATGGTTACAGTCTTCTGGGACGCTGAAGGGGTTATTCTGTTCGATGTCCTTCCCCATGGTCAAACGATCAACTCTGAAGTGTATTGTGCTACTCTTCAGAAATTGAAGAACCGACTTCAGCGTGTTGGTAGGCACAAAAATCTGAACGAACTTCTCCTTCTTCATGACAACGCAAGACCTCACACAAGTCTTCGCACCCGAGAGGAGCTCACAAAACTTCAATGGACTGTTCTTCCTCATGCACCCTACAGACCCGTTCTCGCACCGTTGGATTTCCATATGTTTGGCCCAATGAAGGACGCGATCCGTGGGAGGCACTACGCGGATGATGAAGAAGTTATTGATGCAGTACGACGTTGGCTCCGACATCGACCAGTGGAATGGTACCGTGCAGGCATACAGGCCCTCATTTCAAGGTGGCGTAAGGCCGTAGCATTGAATGGATATTACGTTGAAAAATAGTGTTGTGTAGCTAAAAGATTGGGGAATAACCTGGTGTATTTCAATGCTGAATAAAACAACCCCTGTTTCAGAAAAAAAATGTGTTGCATTACTTATTGAACTGCCCTCGTACATTGAATCGGATGCTGGCAGAGAATATGGATATTTTCATATACATGTAGAACACTGAATGGGAAAAGGCACTGAATAAAACTACACTCATGTTCATAAATTAAGGATAATTGCAGAATGTGGTGCCACACAACGTGGCACTACACAAAACTGGCGCTAATAGCTTAGGTACATAGGGAACACACACGACACAGATCTGTAAGTCCACAGGGTGTTGGTGACTTGTTACAGTTCCTCTGTCAAAGACATGCAGGAGTGTACGTGTACCAATCACAATTGCACCCCACACCATCAAACCACGACCTCCATACAGATCCGTTTCAAAGACATTGAGGGGTTGGTATCTGGTTCCTGGTTCACGCCAGATGAAAAACCGGCGAGAATCACTGTTCAGACTATACCTGGACTCGTCCATGAACATAACCTGGGACCACTGTTCAAATGACCATGTAGTATGTTATTGACACCTGGCTTTACGGGCTCTCCTGTGAGCAGGGGTCAGTGGAATGCACCTTGCAGGTCTCTGCGCGAATAAACCATGTCTGTTCAGTCGTCTATAGACTGTGTGCCTGGAGACAACTATTCCAGTGGCCGCGGTAAGGTCCCGAGCAAGGCTACCTGCAGTACTCAGTGGCCGTCTGCGGGGACTGATGGTGAGATATCGGTCTTCTTGTGGTGTTGTGCATTGTGGACGTCCCGTTCAGTACTGCCTGGACACGTTTCCTGTTTGCTGGAATCGTTGACATAATCTTGAGGTCTCACTTTGTGGCACACGGAGGGCCCATGCTTGATCAGCCTCCAGTAGCCCTAGTATTCTTCCATTCTTCCCCTCGTAACGTCATCAATATGTATTCTTTGAACCATTTTCAACACACAGTCACCATTAGCACGTGTGAAAACGGCTGCACACTTACTCACTGCACCGTACTCTGACATGCACCAACACACCTCTGCGTATGTTGACTGCTGCCAGCGCCACCGTGCGACGACTGCAGATCGTATGCACCGCATGGTCACACTCCGAGGTGATTTAAACCCGCAAACCGCCCACCAGAGCGTTGTTTCACCATGTATCAGCATTATCCTTAATTTATAAGAATGTGTGTAGATCACATGTGCCTAAATGAGAAAAGCTCGTAATATATCTTAAATACCGTGAAACGATTCTGACAGTGACGTTTCACAATGTGCTGCCACGATCGTAACTCTGACGTAATGATTATGAACACAAGATAAGGAGATTATACCACATACAGAGGCATGCAGGCAGTCATTTTACTCTTTCATTACGCGGAGGGAGCAAAAAAGAAAACAGATAACATTAGTAGCACGTACCCTCCGCCATGCACTGTAAAATGGCTTGCGGAGTATATACATAGTTCTGAAAGAGATGACCCGCTTAGCACTGACTAGTGTCCCAGCTGTCGGCTTCCTAGATGAATCTAGCTTCAATATTATCTTGATCACCTTGACTTCCACAGCCGGTTCTTGTCAACAGTAATATGTTAATACTAAACCGACACAGCTGCACTCATACACATTTATTATGTAACATTTATTATGTAACGACCTCTTCTGTTCGAAAAAACATCACCAGGTTACACTGACAGCAGTCTTAATAACAAATCTCCACGTAGTTCTCCCAGTACCATAACTTGAGAAGCCTAGTTATCTTACGTAACGTTAAAGGCAAATTCTGGAACATGGCGGTCACACAAACACTCCGTCGAGCGCGTCCCACAAGCACTGCGAGTAGAGTGTGCAAACAAAGTGGCATTCTGAAACTTCCTGGCAGATTAAAACTGTGTGCCCGACCGAGACTCGAACTCGGGACCTTTGCCCTTCGCGGGCAAGTGCTCTACCATCTGAGCTACCGAAGCACGACTCACGCCCGGTCCTCACAGCTTTACTTCTGCCAGTATCTCGTCTCCTACCGTCCAAACTTTACAGAAGCTCTCCTGCAGCCAGGTGTCTGGATACTTTTGATCACATAGTGTATGTTCCCGGGCTTCTCTGCTTTATTAAAATGTACAATTCCCAATTTTGTCTTACGTTATATTTTTATGCCACATCTCTGACGATGAGATAGTTCTAAATGCGTCATGAGAAGTTACAAAGTTTGGCTACCAAAACAAGAAAGATGGAAGATTAGATTTTCACATCCCACTGACATCGAAGTTATTAGAGAGGGAGCTCAAGCTCTGGTGATTTCAGTCATAGGGGAATGAATTCCGCCGTGCCCTTTGAAAAAAAACCATCGTGGCATTTACCTAAAGCTATTTAGGAAAATCAGAGAAAACCTACACTGGATAGCTGGACGCAGATTTCAACCGTCCTCCTCCCAAATGCGACTCCAGTGTCCTAAGCACTGCACCATTTCAGTCTGTTTGCTGACCAAGACAAGTGTGTAGCAATCCAGCTTTGTTGTGCACATAGTTCCGTTCCGTTTAGTCAGTGCATACACAACTTTCCCACTAGAGCGCACCCCGCTAAGCACAACAGCGCAGGCGCAGCGCTCGTCCGTCTCCGCACTACGAGATGGCGCTGCCTTAGAGACGGAACAAATTCTGCTTCCGCCGATCTGCGTATTAATATGTAACGCAGCCAATGAGATTGCTGCTAACGTAGAACCTCTTCTCCTTGTGGATCAAACTCACGCAGTGATACCTGAATGCGTGAGGTATTATAACGAGTGTACAGACCTCCGATTAGTCAGTCTGCATTAGTCTGCATTTGTCTGCACCAGTCTGTACCAGTCTGCATTAATCTGTACCAGTCTATAGTCAAGTTTCAGTCTGCGCCTAATAAGATTACCATATTCCGTACATAGCCATCAAGATGGTTATAGACACTTTTGTCAAGTATCAGAGATATATGTGAGAATAAGATTAACGTACCAAGACCAAAGGAACTTCAAATTGTCAATTGTAAACAGCATCCAGCATCAAGTTACGTAATGTCTATCCTTTTTATTATTTTAATAAATTTGTGTGAAAATTAATCAAGTTCTGTTTAAAGTTGGTCACCGTCAATCTGCTACTCTAAGCGTGCAAGTGGCATTTCTATCGTCTGACCTAACGGCAGAAGATAAACACGCCACGATAAGACCACGATACATATTTCTGACACTCGCCTACTTCGTTAGAGCAACAAGTCAAATAATCTGATGGTGTGTGTACCGAATGTCTTACAGTATGCACACCACAAGCTTCCAATTACTATTTACTTCAACAAGTTGAATTATTTTCTACGTACCCAGATACTGTAGCCAGTAGAATCGTGGAACTATTGTAGACCGAATCAGTTAGATCGTCGTGTGGGGCGACACTGTACTGGATAGGAGTGATTTAAAATGGAATGATCACATAAAGTTGATCGTCGGTAAAGCAGATGCCAGACTGAGATTCATTGGAAGAATACTAAGGAAATGCAATCCGAAAACAAAGGAAGTAGGTTACAGTACGCTTGTGCGCCCACTGCTTGAATACTGCTCAGCAGTGTGGGATCCGTACCAGATAGGGTTGATAGAAGAGATAGAGAAGATCCAACGGAGAGCAGCGCGCTTCGTTACAGGATCATTTAGTAATTGCGAAAGCGTTACGGAGATAATAGGTAAACTCCAGTGGAAGACTCTGCAGGAGAGACGCTCAGTAGTTCGGTACGGGCTTTTGTTGAAGTTTCGACAACATACCTTCACCGAGGAGTCAAGCAGTATATTGCTCCCTCCTACGTATATCTCGCGAAGAGACCATGAGGATAAAATCAGAGAGATTAGAGCCCACACAGAAGCATACCGACAATCCTTCTTTCCACGAACAGTACTGGAATAGAAGGGAGAACCGATAGAGGTACTCAGGGTACCCTCCGCCACACACCGTCAGGTGGCTTGCGGAGTATGGATGTAGATGTAGATGTAGATTCTCCCTGCACAGATCTTGCGACAATTATAAATAATCTTCAATTGGTGGACCCTTGGGAACATGTTTACGGCGATCAGCCCGGATTTACTCACTACACCAGCCATTCCTGCAGCAGCATCGACCGGATTTATATCTCGCTCTCCGTAGCTGTGGGGACGAGACCTGCCGAAGTTTGTCCTACAGCGTTTTCTGACCACGAGGCCTACATCTGCGCCATTAATCTCGGCCGCCAGAAGGTATGGCACAGCCGTGGTCGTTGGAAGTTGAACGTCGCCCACCCAGCCTCTCAGGAATGTCGGCGCCTTATACAGAACGCGTAGGATTCCTCTGGCAGCCGGCGTGGCACCTACCGGTCTACTCTGTCGTGGTGGTTACTCTGCGCCAAACCAGCCCTCCGGAAGACTTTGACAGGCTACGGACCAGATGTAGCAGCATGGAAGAGACATACCATGGACTCTTCCTGAAGCATCTTAAGGGAATGTACCTGCAAGGTAGGTGACGGTGAACCGTGCCAAGGCACAGATCATCAGATTAACACGTTGCCACCTTGAGGGTGCGATCGTAAGAGCGTGCACTCCAGACAGAGTGTCCCAGAAGGAACCGTCCATGTACCACGTCACTGCAGAACGACGGCGCCGACGCAGGACACTGATCCAAGCTATCATGACGGAAGACGAACGACGCCTTGATACCCAGCGCGACATAGGAAACGCCCTTCATGCTCACTACACTAGGCTCTACTCGGAACATCGACATCCCCCAGAGGTGATCGCCGAAGTCTCTCAACTCACTTATGGCACGATCTCTCCGACTGCGGCAGCGGATTTGTCTGCAGATGTAACGGAGGAGGAAATCATTGAGGCAATACAGGTGGGGGCTTCTCATAAGTTCCCGGGAAGTGATGGCCTTCCTCTGGAATTTTATCGGACATATCAACAATTGCTGGCACCAGCATGGACTGATATTTGCCGCGATCTTATGTCTCCCAAGACGCAGAACCCTGGGGCTTTCCTAGAAGGACTGATTGTGCCCATACACAAACCACGAGGCGGATCCAGGATCAGTAATTATCGCCCCTTGACCTTACTCAACAGTGACATGAAGATTTTCACCCGGCTTCTGGCGGCACGCCTAAAGCGATCAGTACGATGTGTTGTGTCGCAGGACCAGGCATCGTTAGGAGGTGACCATAATATTCGCACTGTACCGTGCCAATATCGAGATATTATCGCGCTAGCCAAAGCTCGCCAACTGCCAGGAGTTTTGGCCTCACTCGACTTTAGCCAGGCCTTTGCCAGAGTCGACACACATTTCTGACTTAGGTACTGCGACACATGGGGTATCCGGACATGAGGTACTGATGCGTCTCCTACGTGGTGCGACGTCCAAGGTGTTATACAGGGTGTTACAAAAAGATACGGCCAAACTTTCAGGAAACATTCCTCACACACAAAGAAAGAAGATATGTTATGTGGACATGTCTCCGGAAACGCTTACTTTCCATGTTAGAGCTCATTTTATTACTTCTCTTCAAATCACATTAATCATGGAATGGAAACACACAGCAACAGAACATACCAGCGTGACTTCAAACACTTTGTTACAGGAAATGTTCAAAACGTCCTCCGTTAGCGAGGATACATACATCGACCCTCCGTCGCATGGAATCCCTGATGCGCTGATGCAGCCCTGGAGAATGGCGTATTGTATCACAGCCGTCAACAATACGAGCACGAAGAGTCTCTACATTTGGTAACGGGGTTGCATAGACAAGAGCTTTCAAATGCCCCCATAAATGAAAGTCAAGAGGGTTGAGGTCAGGAGAGCGTGGAGGCCATGGAATCGGTCCGCCTCTACCAATTCATCGGTCACCGAATCTGTTGTTGAGAAGCGTACGAACACTTCGACTGAAATGTGCAGGAGCTCCATCGTGCATGAACAACATGTTGTGTCGTACTTGTAAAGGCACATGTTGTAGCAGCACAGGTATAGTATCGCGTATGAAATCATGATAACGTGCTCCATTGAGTGTAGGTGGAAGAAACTAAAATGAGCTCTAACATGGAAAGTAAGCGTTTCCGGACACATGTCCACATAACATCTTTTCTTTATTTGTGTGTGAGGAATGTTTCCTCAAAGTTTGGCCGTACCTTTTTGTAACACCCTGTATAATGGCCGTCTCACGCCGCCGATACAGATCCAGCGATCCGTGCAACAAGGCTGCCTCCTTCGGCGATATTGTACGCCCTCGTCTTGGAACCACTTCTCTGCAGCCTCCGACAACGCCTGACTGGGATGTCCCTCGGTGGACACACTTTTTGCTGCACTGCCTATGCGGATGATCTGGTACTCCTTCTTCACAGTAATGACGACATTCGTGCAGTACTGGCGTGGGTGGCGACCCACGGCGCGGCATCGGGGAGCAATCTCAATGTGCACAACTCGCACGTCCTGTCTATAGGCAGAGGCCTACCCGACGAGAGCGTCGCACGGCTACGAATCAGTGACACAGTCCGCTGCCTTGGCATTGCTTTCACTTCTGACATGAAGCGTTCAACAGCCCTTAACTGCAGGCGTTTATTGAATCAGATGAGGGCAGGAATAAGTGACCACCGTCGTAGACATCTAGACGTCCTGCAACGGACGCGATATGCTAACGTCTATTTGGCGTCACGCGTCCCCCATTTTGCACAGATACTCCCGATACCACCTACCCTGGCTCACCGCATGTTGGCGGTTTTGGGATCCATTGTTAATGCGGCCATGTTATTTAAGATTCGTTACGAGTCCTTAACCCCCCCGAGGAGCAGAGGGGGTTTACGCCGTTGTCATGTTCAGAACAGAGCGAAGGCCCTGTTCGTCAGCTGTCACCTGCAACTGTGGCGACGAAGCCCGACGTGCCTCACACGTCTCTTACTGGAAGCCTTGCGACCAACCTCACTCGCACCCCCTGTGATGATATCGGACATCCCAGCACCCTTCTTCTACATTAGCCAATTCTTCCTTGAATTAAGCTACATCCGCACCGCACTACTACCCACACGCTTGATGATGACGAGGGCGATATATGTTGCCATGCAAATGAACAGGACGCCGAATGTGATTGAAAGCTAACACCCCACTACAAAGTGGCGTGCTGTGTGGCAGGCAGTGAATGCCACCACCCTTGACACTGACGTGCAACCAGCATGGTACGTCACTGTTAATGAGAAACAGTTGTGCCAGTCCCGCCTACATCACATCCACCTCGCCGACTCACCCTTGTGTGCCACATGCCATGTGATTGACACGCATGAATATCGTTTCGAATGCGGGTCGGCAAAGGACGTTTGGTATTTGTTGCGTCAGATATTGGCTTTTCTCACACGCAAGACTCCCGCCAGGATAACTACCCGGTCACTTCTTTTACCCGATGAGATGTATTTCCCAAGAGCTAAATGAGCTCTGTGACGTGGATTAGCGGCCACGCTGTTCACTACCTATTCAGTAATTGCGAAAAGACAGTACCCGATTTTTGGTATTACCTCAACGAACGACATTGTGCGATCATCACGAACCCTAACTGCAGGCTATATTTTTCTAATTTTCTTTGGAGCGCACTCCATAATCCGTCTCGCAGCTGGATTATCGATGACATGAGAAGATAACCATCCAACCTCTTCCCAGTTTCTTTTCCTATGAGATTGAACAAACAACGGAAACAACACAGCAACGAGAAGACAGTCATCGAACAATTTGCAGCGGGCTGTAGCATGGAGCATCCTTTGTCGTAACGGGACGACTACCTATTGTTCTGTTTATGTAGCCGAAGAGGAACGGCTTTCCTTTATCCATTTGTATAAAAAAATAAAAATAAAATAGAAAAAGGATAAACAAACCTTCCAAAATCCTTTTTCCTTTTCTTTCATTTTTGTTTTCTAGAAATTTCTTTGTCTTCCTTATCCAAAAAAGATAAAAAATAGCGCAACGGCCTACGTAATTGGCTAGTAAAAAAGTGGTTAGGAAAAAAACAAAAAAAGGAGGCTCAGTGGGTAATGCACCTGCCATGTAAGCAGAAGACGCAGGTTCGCCACTTCAGTCTATGTACATAAAATCATATCTGCATGAGACCAGTAAAGTCTCTGAAACAGCGTAAAAAAAAGAAATAAAGGGGTAGCGTCTTTGATTCATAATCATAACGTCATCGGTCCCGGGTTCGAATCCCGCCGCTACTTAAATTTTGATTAATAGTCAACATTGGCGGCCGTAGACTTCCGGCATAAGAAGTCAGCCTCATTCTGCCAACGGCCTTGTCAAAGAGGGCGGAGGAGCGGATAGAGGTTCAGGGCACTCTCTTGTCCTAGGGGTGGGAAATTGCCCCTAAAGGCGGAAGAATCAGAAATGATCAACGACATGAGGATGCAGAAGGCAATGGAAACCACTGCATTAAAGACACGTAACGTGTATCCACAGGACATGTGGCCTGTAACTGAAGAAGTGTCTTCATGATCTCTCCGTTGGCAAAAGATTTAGGGAAACAAGAAAATCAAGGGAAATACAAATGCTGAATCTAGATATAGTAGAGAAACTGAGGTGTACTGGGAGAAACACAAGAATTTCTGGTCAGATGAATATTGGGTAATATCAACAGCAACAGAAAATGATATAATGGGAGTAGGATTGCCAGCGGTTCTAGGCGCTTCAGTCTGGAACCGCGCGACCGCTACAGTCGCAGGTTCGAATCCTATCTCGGGCATGGCTTGTGTGATGTCCTTAGGTTAGTCACGTTTAAGTAGTTCTAAGTTCTAGGGGACTGATGACCTCAGATGTTAAGTCCCATAGTGATCAGAGCCATTTGAGCCATTTTTTGGGGTAGGATTCGTTATGAATAGGAAGGTAGGGCAGAGAGTATGTTACTGTAAACATTTCAGTGATAGGCTTGTTCTTAACAGAATCGACAGCAAACCAACACCGACAATGATAGTTCAGGTATACATGCCGAGGCCGCAAGCTGAAGAGACAGAGAGAGTCTATGAGGATATTGTAAGGGTAATACAGTATGTAAAGGGGATAAACATCTAATAGTCGTTGGAGACTGGAATGCAGTACTTTACAGGAGAATATGGGCTTGGGAAAAGGAATGAGAGAGGAGAAAGACTAATTGAGTTCTGTAACAAGTTTCAGCTTGTAATTACGAGTACTCTATTCAAAAATCACAAGAGGAGAAGTTATACTTGGAAAATGCCGAGTGCCACGGAAAGATTTCCGTTAGATTACATCATGGTCAGACAGAGATTCCGAAATCAGATACTGGACTGTAAGGCGTACCCAGGAGCAGACATAGACTCATATCACAATATAGTGGTGATGAATAGTAGGCTGAAGTTCAAGATATTAGGAAGAATCAATACGCAAAGAAGTGGGATACAGAAATACTAAGCAATGACGAGATACGTTTGAAGTTCTCTAAGGCTATAGAGCAATAAGGAATAGCGCAGTAAGCAGTGCAGTTAAAGAGGAATGGACATCTCTAAAAAGGGCCATCACAGAAGTTGGGAAGGAAAACATAGGTACAAAGAAGGTAACTGCGAAAAAACTATGGGTAACAGAAGAAATACTTCAATTGATCGATGAAAGGAGGAAGCAGAAAAACGTTCTGGGAAACTCAGGAATAGAGAAATACAAGTCTCTGAGGAATGAAATAAATTGGAAGTGCAGGGAAGCTAAGACGAAATGGCTGCAGGAAAGAAGACATCGAAAAAGAAATGATTGACGAAAGGACAGACTTAGCATACAGGAAAGTCGAAGAGATCACTCAGATAAACAAAGACGCGAAAGACTCTAGAGAAAGAATTCAGGTAGTAACACAAGGTCAGCAGCAATTACGCACTGACGTGGACAAGGTTCAATTGGACATCGTAAACGTTGACAAAAAGGTGGAACGTTTTACGAAAAACGCCACTCGAACAGCAATACAAATTTCGGAAGAACAAGCGATTCAAAGCAAGGTCGCAAAGGTTGCACTGAATAAGTATGATCAGCGGATTATTAAAATAGAACTTAAAAACAAAGATCAGTTTGAAAATCTTCGAACAGAGTTGATACAAACAATCGAAGAAAAGATCGAGACCGATTACACCTGTAGCGAAACAACTGACGCGTCAAGCATTAATTCAGTACACGAACACGCGCCGTCTAAGAAAGTTCAAGTAGAACCAAGGCTAGACGTAACACTCGCTCAGAAATCGAAACAGAAAACCCCGATTAAAGTAATACATGACATGCCACAGGACCAGGCACAGTACCCAGAAAAACGGAACACATACATTCAGCCTATACCAATCGAAAGACAGGCAACTGAACCAGTAAATCCAATGACAGAACATTATTATGTACTATGCCACGAACGACGAGAGTAGAAACACACGAACAACACTTTCGTTCACCAATGATACGATATGACGCGGACATGCGTCAAGAAATTGAGAATAGGCAGACAGGCAGTAGATTACCAGAGAATAAACACGACGACACAAGCAATGGCAGATTATTTGAGTCCATGAATCAGCCACAAACCGGATTTATGAGTAGATATGATACAGACCACTTCCTTACAGTTAGAGAATTTCAACATTTCAAGGAAGAAGGCAGTAGCTTGCATGCACGCACATTCATCGACCAGTTTCAAGTAGGCTTACCAAACCACTGGCGCGTAGTTCACAAACTTGACTTCATTTGTGCACGCATTTCAGGGACAGTAGCAGAGGTGATGCAAAAGATCGCGGCTACCTGTACGTCTTACCTACAGTTCAGAACAGCATTTCTCGAAAGATATTGGTCCAAGGAGGCGCAAAACAAAATTAAATACGAGTTCCTTCAGATGACACCATATGAAAACTCAGGAGAGAAAAGCGTGGTAAAATTCTTTGATACAATGGACAAAAAGAATCAATGCCTAGACAAACCATACACTAACGGAGAGCTGATACGTCTATGTAGAATGAAATTACCGGTAAAGTATCAACAGGCGACAGTAGGAAAAAATGAAAATACCGAAGAATTCAAAGAGGTTTTAAGGTAACTTGAATTTATGTTTAAAGAAGACGAGGTGAAAGAAAAACGAAAGGAAAGGGAACAGAAAAAGGAGAGGACTAGGAACGAATTTTCTAATAATAGTAATCGTAATCCTACCAATAATTTCAGGCAATTTAACAGACAAGGACAGTGTCACAATGGAGACAATTGGCATAGAAACGATAACCAGAACAATTGGTACCGAAATAGGAACGGTAATGGACACTCATACAGTGGCGGACATGGGTTTAGGAATCAAAATGCCAACGATCAAGGGTACTTTGAAAGAGGTCACGATGTTAGAAACAGCAACTGGCGAGACCAAGGCGCGAAAAATTACAGAGGAAATTATGGTCCACAGAGACAAGAACAACACAGCAAAGAGAAACCAGATGTAGAAGTTAAGCCACCGAACACTGCATAACGTAAAGATTGAATTGAAAAATGCGGAAGAGGTTAGACAAACTAACGTCCACACTATCTTATACTAACCACTAAATAAAAGTCAAATTAATAGATCAACGAAATAACACAGTAATTAAAAGAAAAAAGAGACACAATACACACTAACAATAGCTTGTAGTATCAAGTACACTACAACATGCACGGAAACAATAAATGGTACACAACAATTAAAAGAATGAAGATGTGGTAGGACATAATTAGAATAAAGAAAAGATATCACATACATACAATAATTTTTGCCACTATCAGAAAATTTTTGCATTATATAAAATCAGAGTTTCTTTTGTAAATAACACATATATGTAAAACAAAAATTGTAAATATTTCTACGCGTCAGAGGGACATCGCCACCAACACCAATCACCAGCTCCCTTAACACCAGATGCTTCGAGATAGCGACGGAGAGGGTACAGACATGTTGAGAAAGCACTTAGGGCAATAACAACAACATGAAGATCAACGCCACACTGGAAATGCAGGTTGCCACCAGGTTGGACTTCAGGAGGACAACGTGCAGCATGGACATTTCATATGTCACGACACTGCTACACAACAGAAGAGCGTGGGGAGAACCACAATATGACGAGACGACAATGAAGGTACAAAAAATTACTAAGATCTACAAACTCATCAAGTAACAGTTGGAAAGGCAGTCAGGTCCTACAAATCCTATATCACTCCTACATTAAAATTCACATATTCCTAGGCTAAGAAGAATAGAAGAATTCAAGAAAGAAGAGAAGAACAGAAGATGAAAGATGAAGAAGGGCAGAAGACAGCAAGATACCTTTCTTTCCTATCCTAGAAAGCAAATTGCTACAAACGTCTTTACATGAACTTTTAAGCATATCAACTACTACAACCACCTCTCCAAAAATAAAACTTGAATCGTCAAACAAACACAAGCGAACGGCAAACGGAATATTAAGTAGTAACAACAAAACATTACCTAGAAACAGATTCAGCAAAATGAACAGTATTCTTCCTGCTACATCATCAAATTGCCATACCGAATCAGGTGTGAAGTACCAAGACGTCACAGCACAATATTGGGTGACGATTGTCGGTAGTCAACTACAATCATCAAACTGCCACATCGCCCCAGGTGCGACAGCATGGGAGTACCAAGACATCACTGTTTATGCAGTAAACCATAGTCATCATCATCGGTTAAAAGTACCACTCCATGATGACAATGTCAACAAGTAAGACCCGGCATCGCATGCTAGAGTGCTTCTCTCATGATTTGTGACACCCATACAAAAGAGTCGACACCTTCCAGTATTTCAGTGGGGATCGTAGAGCACAGAAACTGACGCAGTAAAAGAAAAAAATGGAAAATGATATAACACAAAGGTAAAGTTAAGGAAATGATATATTTGTAAAAGTACCTTTTTCCTTTCTTCTAAAGTAATTATTTTTATTATGTATGTTAAGTCCACAATTTATAGATACCTTAAACCTTTTGTAAAGAAACTTAGTTAGTATAGTTATATAATCTCACAAACTCATGGAAAGTCTATTTATTTCTTTTATATGTAAAATTAGAAAAGGATTTGTGCAGGACTTTTCTTCTTTAAGTTACATTCAAAACCACCTTTTTGGGGTAGTAATATTAATACCGAGGATAGAATTAAGAGGAAACGCTTCTTCATTCTTACAAAAACAAAACAAAAAAAACAAAAAAAACAATGACACATAAAGAAAAAGATAACGCCTAAACAAATAAAACAAAGTAACACAACAGAGCTTTTGTGAACATTTACGCAAGCTTAACTAAAGAAAATATATAACCACACTAAAACATGATACACTGTACACTCACGAGTTTAGAAAAATTAATATTGTAAAAACAAATTTTTGGAAATGAAAAAGAAAAACAGAGACACGTACTGACAACGACAAAGAATAACAACCTTTGTAAAGCCTATATTAGCCTAACAACAAAACATAAATTGTAGATTAAAAAAATAAAAACAATAGCTATAAAGAAATCATTGGAAAAAATTGCTAAGAATGGCTGAGAAAAGTTTACTGGAAAAAATAAAAGAACAATTTTTGCCTGACTTTGTCAACGTTTTCCTCGGCATTGACAAACCCCAGACGAAAATTTTGTCAGAAGGAGGGAGGTATGTAAGACGTCGTGGTCTCCTGATCTCCATTGCTTACATATTCCGCCCTCACAATCATATTCCACACATCAAGACGCTTCATTCGAACCCAAACTCGATAAGATAAAGTCAGTGTTGTATGAATTCATGTAAACGATGTGCAATTAACAATTAAGCGCACCGGGGTTGAAATACTCGAGGCTGGCGTACACACATACATTCCAGACACAACGGTCACAGAAGTTTTTAGTTCAGGAGAGAAACCGCGCAACACGACGCCGATCCCTTCAGAGGATGACCCAGCCTATGACGGCCGGTGTCCGCCCATGTAGCGGACAGCGTGGCCCCGAGTGAAAGGGGGGAAAGACCCCGTGTTTGGCTTAAAAGCAAATTCCGCTACATTGTGTGGGAGCGGCCGACCTACGCATTTTTTACACATAGCACGCAGTTTCAGAGATTTTCACAGGGAGACAGCAAACGCCAAACGCCAATGCTACAGGTTTCCGGATTGGTCTCCTTAAACGAAACGTCATTCTCCCGTTTTAGAAGAGCAATGCTGATTGGCAGACGATGTTTCTGACGCCTTGAGCTGAAGGAATAATGGAAGAGACCGAAAGATATACGCCTTCACATCTGGCGTCGAGAGGCGCCGTTCCATTGTCGCTCTTGGAGCGAGGAACAAGGCTCTCCTCAGTACTTCACTAGGAGAGCACCTCTGTCGAGAGCGAATCGAGGTGCGACTCTATATTGAGTCCTTGCGATTAAGCGTTGTTCACTGTGTTGGCCGACACACTTATTGTGCGGTGTCAATGAACAGAGTTATAGTTAAACGCCTGCGAGCGAATTTTTAAGTGTCATTACGGTGGACTGGTATCTGACCGGTGTACCACGCCAATTAGGGGCGAATAGGAATCCTTGACTTCATCAAGGCATAGGGAGAGTTTGATTGGTGAAGGTCAATCCAGATAGAACGAGAGTTATCTTATTTGTCAGCAGCGAGCGGCGCAGACAGCAGTCATCGCAGCTTACGGTATTGTGCGCTACAGCTATTGCGAGTCCCATATTTCCTCCACAACATTACACTTCATTGCATTTCACACGCGACAGCCTCGACCATACCTAGCAACATTGTAAAGGACAATTATTCAAGTTGAGTAGGCGTGCGTCTCAGCCATTCTGCCAAGTCAACAACTATCTCAAACTTTGTATAGAAATTTCATTAGCGAATCCTATCCTTGAGAGGTAACTTCACATTCCGAAAAGAACCAGGATATAACTTGTTCAATTCATAACTAAAAGTGCCATTGTGATTTTTCAGAATTTTTGCAAAATAAATAATAACTTTCGTTAGTTTCATGTTTTTCTTACATTAACTAGCACTGCTCCAGTACCCAAGTATCCCACTAGTTATATAAGAAATTTTGTGAATTTTTGTGTCATTTGCCTACAGCGGACGACTCCAGAAGATATTTATTGCTGAAAGTTTTTCAGGCATTTCCCTTTAGAACGTTAGGAGCGTCTGTCTGACTTCTGTAGTAGTGTGGGGGTGGAAATTTCATCTTGTAGGAGCCACAGGGTAAAGGGTACATCTCAAATTAATCCGTTGCGCAGAATAACAGATCAACCCCACACCTCAGATTAGAATCACAATTTAAAAGAGCTTTATAGGACTGAAGGTCAAATAAGGCAGAAGGGATAGATAATATTCCAACAGAATTTCTAAAATCTTTGGGGGAAGTGGCAACAAAACGACATACCATCTGACTTTCGGAAAAGCAATATCCACACAATTCAGAAGACGGCAAGAGCAGACAAGTGCGACAATTATCGCACTGTCAGCTTAATAGCTCATGCATCCAAGTTGCTGACAAGAATAACATACAGAAGAATGGAAAATAAAATTGAGGATGCGCTAAATGACGATCAGTTTCGCTTTAGAAAAGATAAAGGCACCAGATAGACAATTGTGACGTTTCTGTTAATAATGGAAGCAAGACTAAAGAAAAATCAAGACACGTTCATAGGATTTGTTGACCTGGAAAAAGCGACTGACAGTGTAAAATGGTGCAAGATGTTTGAAATTCTGAGAAAAGTAGAGGTAAGCTATAGGGAGAGACGGGTCATATACAATATGTACAACAGCCAAGAGGGCATAATAAGAGTGGACGAAGAGTGGATGACCAAGAACGAAGTGCTGGTATAAAATGGGTGTAAGACAAGGATGCAGACTTTCGCCACTACTGTTCAATCTTTTCATCGAGAGAGCAACGAGGAAAAAAAGAACGGTTCAAGAGTGGAATTAAAATTCATTGTGAAAGGATATCAACGATACGATATTGGTTAAAAACAGTTTTGGTTGCAATTTTATTTTTTTTTTTTTTTATTTTTCAACGACGCGTTTCGCCTTATTTAGGCATCTTTAGGTTATCTTTTTTGGATGGCCGCGAGGGACACCAAGATCTGCATAATTCGTTCCCGTTCACATCTGAGCCCCCATCTAACTCTGTTATTCGCTCCTGTGAATGGGAACGGGTTATGCAGATCTTGGTGCCTCTCGCATTCATCTAGGAAAGATAACCTGATGATACCTAAATAAGGCGAAACGCGTCGTTGAAAAATAAAAAAAACTAAAATTGCAACCAAGACTGATTTAACCAATACTGTTAACCACTGCCGGCCGAAGTGGCCGTGCGGTTAAAGGCGCTGCAGTCTGGAACCGCAAGACCGCTACGGTCGCAGGTTCGAATCCTGCCTCGGGCATGGATGTTTGTGATGTCCTTAGGGTTAGTTAGGTTTAACTAGTTCTAAGTTCTAGGGGACTAATGACCTCAGCAGTTGAGTCCCATAGTGCTCAGAGCCATTTGAACCATTTGAACTGTTAACCACTGGTTTGCTGTTATGCCACATATGGACTGGAGGAATATCAATGATACGATTCGCTGATGACATTGCTATCCTCAATGAAGGTGAAGAAAAATTACATGATCTGCGGAACAAATCAGCAGTCTAATGAGTACAGGGTATGTACTGAGAATAAATAGAAGAAATACTATGAGAAGCAGTAGAAATGAGAACAGCCAGAAACTTAACGCTAAGATTGATGGTCACAAAGTAGATGAAGTTAAGGAATTCTGCTACCTAGGCAGTAAAATAATTAATGATGGACGGAGCAAGGAGGACATCAAAAGTAGACTAGCAATGGCAAGAAGGGCATTTCTGGCCAAGAGAAGTCTACTAATATCAAATATCGGCCTTAATTTGAGGAAGAGGTTTCTGAAAATGTACGTCCGGAGTACAGCATTGTATGGTAGTGAAACATGAACTGTGGGAATACCGGAAGAGAAGAGAATCGAAGCATTTGACATATGGTGCTACAGACGAATGTTGAAAATTAGATTGACTGGTACGGCAAGGAACGAGGAGGTTCTGGGCAGAATCGGAGAGCAAAGGAACATGTGGAAAACACTAATAAGGAGAAGGGACAGGATTATAGGACATCTGTTAAGACATGAGGGAATGACTCCCATGGTACTAGAGGGAGCCGTAGAGGGCAAAAACTGTAGGGGGAGACAGAGATTGGAATACATCCAGCAAATAATTGAGGACGTAAGTTGCAAGTGCTACTCTGAGATGAACAGGTTAGCACAGGAAGGGAATTAGTGGCGGACCACATCAAACCAGTCAGAAGACTGATGATAAAAAAAAAAGGTCAGAATAATCCACGGCCACATCCATGTTCTGCAAGTCATCTTTTGGAGCGCTGCCGAGGTTTCTTCCACTACATGATGATGATGATTGTATGGCATTGTTGGCCGGGAGGCCGCCGTATTGCAGCGACTTGCGAGTCAATAATAATGAAAATGATAATGAATGACACACAACACCCAGTACCCTGCCGGGAATCGAACCCGGACCTCCCTCGTGGTAGTCGGTAATTCTACTCACTTCCTGCCTCAGTCACGAATGGGGCACAGTAAGGATAAGCATCCGTATGAGCTGCAGTTGATCCCACTTTCTCACAAAGACGTGCGTGGGAGGAAGTGATGCGTTGGCTCACTTTTCCAGGAAGGTCTCTTATAGTGACTGCCCCTAGAATGTGATGAGCATCTCCGTAATGCTGTCGCACTTGCGAAAGGAACCTGTGAGAAAATGCATCCCTTCCTTAGATCTCTCTCTGTTCTAGGGTCGGCGTCTCTTAGGAAATTAATGGATTTTATGCGTCTTTTGAAGTTGGAACCGTACGTACCCCCAATCACACTTCCCGCATCAGTCGTGCTTTACATTAGTAGTAGTGTCGGTTTTGATGGATGTGGCTATGTCTCACTAAGAAATAGAGCGAGGAAAAACCGACATGATTATTTTCGATACCAGATACACTGAGGTACCGCCCACGCCTTGCTACACCAGAATGCACACGAAGGAGCAGCAACTTCTTACGAGGGAGTAAACACCACGATCAATAGCCAAAGGAAATGTAACAATGTTATTGCGTTCACAGTAGCATACTCACAGCTCTGGTTGCATTTCTCTTACACAAAGAAGTCCTGGTCTGTTGTTAGGTAGTTTTGCTCATGTTTAGGATGTTGTTGTTGTTGTTGTTGTGGTCTTCAGTCCTGAGACTGGTTTGATGCAGCTCTCCATGCTACTCTATCCTGTGCAAGCTTTTTCATCTCCCAGTACCTACTGCAACCTACATCCTTCTGAATCTGCTTAGTGTATTCATCTCTTGGTCTCCCTCTACGATTTTTACCCTCCACGCTGCCCTCCAATACTAAATTGGTGATCCCTTGATGCCTCAGGATGATGTTTAGGATAATGTACCAATTTCGCCCTAACATCACATCTCTACAGTACACACCCCCCCCCCCCCCCCCCATCTTCGCACTAATAAACGTGATATATGTGACATCAGTGCACTGTCCTACAAAACCATGTAGGGAGTGGCTTAAGACTGATAAAAGCATTGATTCTTCTTCTTAATACTTAAGGGATAACACTGCTTGTTAGAACCAAACGTAATTCGGGAATATTTATATTCGACTGCATATGATAGAGCACAGTTGTGGATTGGGATAATTTATTCCGCCTGCTTTAATACAGCATCTCTGTGTAATACTTACGTCGCCTCTGTTGAAGTACGTGTTATGAAAACACACGTACTTTACAGGGGAAGGGGCAGGGTTAAAACTGAATGCAAACAGAGAGTAATTTTTAAGCCTTTGTCGACCTTAAGTGCTCGAGTAGCCCCAACCCATCTCAGTTCCCTCCATTTGATGGTACTTTATGTATTCTCAGTCAGTTTAGGTAATTTTGCAGTTTTTTTCGCAATTTCATATATTTCGTCGTATTTCCCTCAGTGTTACGTATATACCATCAATTTGTCGTAGTTACACCAGGTTTTACTCGATTTTTACCGTTTTTATGTCATTTTTTCATATTTTTTCGATATTTTTCCGTGCGTATATGGTCATATTGCTGGCATACCTATGTGTCGTTTGATTTTACACGAGGGTATTTGCGTGTCCTATACACCAGCCTAGTAAAAAATGCTAAGAATTCCTCTCTTCCCGATGCATGCATGCATTTTGGGTGGGAAGATCATGAACAATGTAGTAGCACTCACCTCGTACCAACTACTGGTGCATACGGGAAACTCGTAGTCTCGAACCAAATCCGTGTACTGCTACTAACCGCCAGAGAGATTGTCTGCAAACTCATGTGGTGATGCACTTGATGGAAACTCAAACTGTGGCACAGTTACCTTGTAGGGATCTGAGACACGGAGGTGACATGTGTACAGAATTGATTTCTGCTGCTGCTCTGATATTATTTTTCTCATAAGTGTATGCTCTCATTGTTAACCAGATGAGTTTCGCTACTCTTGCTTGTACCTTCCATTTCTGATACACGCTGACTACCATGCCAGGACATCTACAAACTGTAGATTTTGGGTATTTTTTTTATCCTAGTAATAAGTTATCCGTTAGCTGACAGTGTGTCAACTTCACTTACCATCCCGGAACGTGAAAGACTCCCTTCCCCGTACCTACAAAGCCCGCACCCCCGGCAACGTAATTTATAGCTGAACAGTTAGCAAGTTATGGATCCGAACCGCAGCTGTCTGCCGCTGACAGCTCTACAAAGATACATGTACATACTGTGCTTACATATTATCATTCGCAAAGTCTCGATCTCAACCGCTTGTATGTTACTTTCGACAGCGCTACAGTCTTGCAAACAGCGGAAAAGTCTTCGCAAAACAACTCTGTAGGGGATGTCAGTACTCTTAAATTCATCCTGCTAAAGAGCGTAACATCTTCTACGCAAGTTATATTACTGATATTTGATAACATATTGTCTATATCATGCAGTAATAACAACAAAACAAAGCCTTTTCTACTCTTAAAGATTCACTATGATAGCAAATGACCACCCTCAGATCCGCCATTTTGCATACTAGATGTACATTGGAAGGATGGAGGCAGTCCTTCGTGAGTATTGTTCTGATGTACAAGATAGATCAGCACATTAGTCGTATACAGTGCTATAGTATAGCACTGTACTCGAATCTAACTCACAACAAAATATTCTACAGATACGATGCATTTTCTCTAATTTTTGTATGTCTATGTCCACAGTGTGTCGGAGATGGCTCTAATAAACCCTACCCTGTGCTCCCGTTTGTGGATCCACCCATGCAGTATATCCGGAACGGTGTCTGGGGGACGATCCGCAACGCAGTATGTCTGGGATAAGGTTCGAATCTGGATCCACCAGCGAGACGACTGGGTGAGTGAGGTTAATTGAGATAAAGAAGTTATAGACTGTAAAATGTAAAAATTAGAAAATATTATAATTTTTTACAGAATTACAAAATATTAATATTTTGTTAACGGTGATTCTTCTTAGTTTATTTGTAAAGTAATGCAAAAGAACACCTTATATTCTGAACATTGCACGTCTTCCAGTCTTGAACAACCCATTGACCCCCACATTGATTTTCTCTTTCTTTTTCAATATATGTGTCAAGCCTGTTTTTGTCTTTTTGTCAGTGAGTTTACAGGCTGAATTGATATTCTTTATCATATTCGCATCCATCATATTCGTGTCCCACAGTTCCTCCATTTCGCATCATGATGCTTACTCTTTCCGAACAAAGTAAAATATTGTTGGAACTTTGAATGAAACGATTAAAATGTTATTGATCCCAGTTGTTCAGGAGGGTGTAAAATGCAATAGCAGAGATCAAAGGTATATCAAATATATAAGTATATCCTTTCTGAGGACCTAAAGGAACGTTAACTTAACCGTCTTTCCTAGAAATAGAATCATGATGGAAGCGTTAGCAACAGTTTAGCAGTGCTTTACAATGAATTAAAATTAAATCAACTATTCTAACCTTTCCTTCGTCGAATCATATTCGGAGGGCGGGGAAATCGACTGTCAGTTGCTCCTCTCTCCACGGTTACTTGTTGGGTGAATCAACAAAAGATTTTTTTTTTCAACGTGGGCTCTAGATACAGGTTGGTCTGTACCGCATCTAGAATTGTACGTGAGGTTGAAAGGTGGGAAGGTGACAGTTCCGTTGTGAATCAGCGAAAGAGTATGGAAGGCATCACTTAATCCTATTTTTGCCCCTTCTTCGGCACCTTATTCTGGAATCCTTGCCCCGCTGTGTCTACTTTTAACTGCCGGAAAACATGTGTTCACCTCTTAAGTCACCGCCAGGATTGCAACGTTTCGTGAATCACTCAACTGCGGATGCTCTTTGGCTGGGTCCGTGTAAACATTCTGCAACGTTTTCACGCCCAGACATAAACAAACTGCAAACAGTTTCGGAACGCTCGTGTAGCAATGCGCGACGGAGGTATGAACTGAACTGCTTAGGGAAAGCAAATACGGAGCTGAGTAACTGGTTAAACACGACACTGCGCGTCTGCAACTGGTAGTTTGTGTTCTACTTGCGGCTCAACAAACACTTCTAACTTCTCAGTCCGTGCGATGGGGTGTCCATTTATTAACTAGTGTAAACGGAAAACGTTTTTGTTCACGAGAGGAAGATCAGGAAAATGAAGTACGTGGTGGTATGTCCCATTGCCGACCAGGTCATTAGAGACGGAGTACCAGATGGTATCAGAAGGGCCGGTTCGACATCGTTTTTCCATATATATATAGTTAAGGCTCACCGGCCACTTGACCGTCTTCTTCTGAATTGATGCACACACATTTCCCGAACTGTTACGGGAATCGGTAAAGCCGCGAGTAATGAGTGCAATGGGCAGGGGCACTACGAATATGGAGTGGGACAATAAGTTGGAAATGTGGGTCCCGGCACGGTAGCTCAGCGTGTTCGGTCAGAGATCTGGGTGGCCACTGTAATAAAAAAATTGAGTGAAAGGATCAACAACGATCTTGGACGGATGTCATGTGACGTCCGCGACGACCAAACAAAAAAAAATGGATAGAGCGTCTGCCATGTAAGCAGAAGATCCCGAGTACGAGTCCCGGTCGGGGCACACATTTTCAACTGTCCCCGTTGACGTATATCAACACCTGGAAGAAGCTAAAGGTATTCATTTCATTGTACTGATTTAATTGTAATTTCACTGTTTTTCCACGTAAACGACAAATCACATATGTGGGAGGAAGTAATGTGCTGTCTGAGTCTTCTTGCAAAGTAAGCTTGTATGGTGTCTATGAAAAAATGTGAGATGAAAATGAAGATACAGAAGTAGCGAACATTGAAGTTGAACTTGAGAGACCAATACGTGCTTTGATTTGGAGCACGTATTGGTCTCACCACGGACTTCTAGTACTCAGCCACACACAGTTGGTATCGTCAAAGTGTACGGGCCTGAAGATGGCGTCGAAACTAGTAGCCAAATAACAATGAAATCTTAAGTGCAGCTGGAGGAGTTTCATTTTTAATAAAAATTTCAGACATTAGTCGAGTCCATGGCCCGTCGTGTTGCGGTACTTCTGCGTGCTCGTCGAGGCCCTACACGATATTAAGCAGGTGTCCCAGTTTCTTTGGCTCTTCAGTGTAAACCATTTAAATAATGAAACGGAATTGAAGACTGCTTGACGGAACTACTCTCCGGACTGAATGTGTGAATTCGGATTCTGTACAAAGCTCTTCACTACAGCCCTGGTAAGGTACGGAACTCGCAACGACACACCGAGTGTACTTCTGCTCGCCGCATTCGTAACAAACTCACTACAAAAATCATTGAAACTCCGATCTTCAAATATAAATAGCTCGCGAATACTTAGCGAAATTACTTCACAATTAGGCAATGCGTACGAATGACATCAAAAACATGAACCTCCTGAGCGAAGACAGCTATCGGCTCCATTTAATGCAGCACGTCTGACTCACGCTACCAGCATATGACAGATTTCGTTTGAGTCATCAGTCTTCTGACTGGTTTGGTGCGACCCCTCACAAATTCCTCTCCTGTAACAACCACTTCATCTCAGAGACAGTTGGAGCCTACATCCTCAATTAATTGTTGCATATATTCTAGTTTGTCTTCCTCTACACTTTTTACTCTCTACAGGTTCAACATGGTTCAAATGGCTCTAAGCACTATAGGACTTAACATCTGATGTCACCAGTCCCCTAGATGTAGAACTACTCAAGCCTAACTAACTAAAGGCCATCACACACATCCATGCCCAAGGCAGGATTCGAACCTGCGACCGTAGCAGCAGCGCGGTACCGGACTGAAGCGCCTAGAACCTTTCGGCCACAGCGGCCGGCTCTACAGGTTCCTCCAATAATATCAATGTTGTTCTTGCTTGTCTTAACACACGTCCTATCATCGTGTACCATCTTCTTATAGTGTTTTCCATTACGCTCCGTTCCTCGCCGATTCTCCGAAGGATCTCATTCTTTACCTCACCAGTCCACATAACTTCCAACATTCTCCTGTAGCAGCACATCTCAAACGTTCGAATCGCTTCTGTTCCGATTTTCCCACTGCCCAAGATTCGCTACCATTCAGTGCTGTGGTTCAAATCGTTTATTCGGAAATTTCTTCCTGAAATTAGGGCCTATATTTGTCAGTAGTAGAATTCTCTTGGTCAGGGGGGAGTGTCTGATTTTTATGTCCTTCTTGCTTTGTCCGTTATGAATTATTTTGTTTTAATATAGCAGACCACTTTATCATCGTCTACTTCGTGATGCCCAAGTTTGATGATGTTAAGTTTCTCGCTATTTTCATTTCTGCTACTTCTCCTTACATTACGACAGACTTATTCAACCTCTTAATTCAGCGCACCATGCATTGTGGGGTCTTCAGCAATTGGGTTGCTGACCCGGAAACCAAATGCATAATTTCCGGTAATCCATGAAGACTATACCAGGTAACTACTGTTATAGTCTGCGATGAGTAGTTCGCAAAAGAAGTAATAACATAAAAGGGGAAAACGATTTATTGACAAATAAGCAACATGGATTCAGAAAATATCGTTTTTGCGGAACGGTATTACTTCCTTATTCACATGAAGTAATAAGTAATGTTGACACAGGATATCAAACTGATTCCACACTTCTTTATTTTCAGAAGGCTTTTTGACAGTTTCTCACAAGGGATTTGTAATCAAATTGCCTGCCTACGGAGAATCATCTCAGCTGCGCGACTGAATTCGTGATTCCCTGTTAGAAAATTAACGGCTCCTTGCAACTTACGGAAAGTCGTCGCGTAAAACAGAAGTGATATCTGGTGTCCCCTAGGGAAGTGATATAAGATCCTCTGACGTTCGTGATCAGTATGAACGATTTAGGAAACAGTCTGCTCAGGCCTCTTAGGTTGTTTGCAGATGATGCTGGCATTTATTGACTTGGAAAGTCATTAGATGGTGAAAACCAATGCAAAATTAGACAAGATACAGTATGACGATTATTGAACTATATGAAGTAAAACTGGCGTAACTTCTGAACGATTTGCGTTAGGACATTCACACTGCATGCCTAGTCGCAGAGCGTGATGGGAATTGATATGGTTTGGTTTAGCGACGAAGCCCACTTTCATTTGGAGGGGTTCGTCAATCAGCAAAAATGACGCATTGGGGGAACTGAGAATCCGCATTTCGTGATCGAGAAGTCTCTTCACACTCAACTGTGTGGCGTGCAGTGTCCAGTCATGGAATAATCGGTGCGATATTCCTTGATTCTACGGTGACTATCGAACGGTACGTGAGGGATTTGGAAGATGATTTCATCCTCACTATCCAAAGTGACCCTGACTTTCACAAGATGTGGTTCGTGCAAGACGGAGCTCGACCCCATAGAAGCAGGAGAGTGTCTGATGTCCTGGAGGAGCGCTTTGGGGACCGCATTCCTGCTCCGGGGTACCCAGAGGACACTGGCATGGGTCTCGATTGCCCTCCATATTCTCCGGATCTGAACTAACGCGACTCCTTTTTGTGAGGCTGTATTAAAGACTAGATGTACAACAATAACCTCAAAACCATTGCTGAGCTGAAAAAAGCCATTCAGGAGGTCATCGAAAGCATCAATGTTCCGACACTTCAGAGGGTCATGAAGAATTTCGCTACCCGCCTGCGTCACATCACCTCCAATGGTGGCAGGCATGTGGGTAATGCCATAACCTAAATCTGAATATCTGTAGTGACGTTGACATGTCGAATAAAGTGTTTGGACGCCGTAGTTTGTAACTAATTTTTTCAATAATTGTCAGTTGACTATAAATAATGAAAAGTGTGATGTCATCCACATGAGTACTAAGAGAAGTCTAATAAAATTTCGGTTACGCGACAAATCATACAGATCTAAAGACTGCAAATTCAACTACATACGCAGGGATTACAATTATGAATAGCTTAACTTGGGACGATCACATAGATAATGCTGTGGGAAAAGCAAACAAAAGGTTGTGATTTATTGGCAGAAGACTTGGAACACTAACAGGTATACTAAAGAGCCAGCTCACACTACGCTTGTCCGTCCTGCTCTGGAGTATTGCTGTACAATAGAGGATCTTCACCGGATAGGACTGAAGGAGGACATCGAAAACGACCAAAGAGGCGCAGTTCGTTTTCTGTTATTGTGAAATAGGAGAGAGAGTGTATGGATGAGATACTCGAACTCGGGGAGCAATAAATTCTGATCAGATTTCAATCACTAGCTCTCTGCTCAGAATGGGAAAATACTTTGTTGGCGCCTACCTAGATAGGGAGAGATGATCATCATAATAACATAAGAAAAATTGGAGCTAGCGCGGAAAGATTTAAGTGTTAATTTTTCCTGCGTGCCGCACGAGAACGGAACGGTGTAAGTAGGCTGTTTAGGTTTTTTATTGGTAACGCCACCTCTGTATGAAAATCACTGGCTGTGCTGTGTGCAGTCTGTGGCTGCTTTGCATTGTTGTAATACTCGCCATTGTAGTGTTAGGCAGCTGGATGTGAACAGCGCGTAGCGTTGCGCAGTTGGAGGTGAGCCGCCAGCAGTGGTGGATGTGGGGAGAGAGATGGCAGAGTTTTGAAATTTGTCATGAACTGCTATATTTATATATGATAATATCAAGGTAAATACATTGTTTGTTCTCTATTAATATCTTTCATTTGCTAACTATCCCTATCAGTAGTTAGTGCTTTCCATAGTTTGAATCTTTTATTTAGCTGGCAGTAGTGGCGCTCGCTGTATTGCAGTAGCTTGAGCAGCGAAGATTTTTGTGAGGTAAGTGATTTGTGAAAGGTATAGTTTAATGTTAGTCAGGGCCATTCTTTTGTAGGGAATTTTGAAAGTCAGATTGCGTTGCGCTAACAAAATATTGTGTGTCAGTTTAAGGACAGTCATGTATAAATTGTTCAAAGGGGACGTTTCATACGTCGACCCTTAGCCGAGGATACCTCACTGAAATCTTCTGATTTTTTTTTTTGTAGTTTGTGTAATTAGTGTACATTTTGTTTATTGCTAGCGCGTAATTGTAGAGAAAATCTCCGTTGTAGTTGCAGTCTTTCATTGTTGTACAGTAAAACAGTTGTGGCATGCATGTAGATTTGCACCAAGTATTTCGCAGCTGCAATTAACTAGATATTATTTTCAGTGCTATGTTAATGTGTTCACCTATTTTTGCTCTTCAAATTGTGTTTTTCTGTGTTGTCGTGTGAAATATTGTGACAATTATGGCGTGTGAAAAACGTAATACTAGGCTCCAAAGTAAACTGAGAAATGACAGTGAAGACGAAAGCAGTGTGTTAGCGCCGCAGAGTAATGAATTAACTAATGTTCAAAGTAGTAACTTGGCAATTGTGCATAGGGAAATGGAGCTGGCGGCAAACAATGGCGTAGGCAGTGAAACAGTTAGTGAACAGGGAAGCGTTATCGATCGATCGGTCGGCAACAGCTCGTCTCAGGAATTGGGAATGACAGAACACAATATTGCAAATACTGCAGACTCAGGTTTTGGGTCATCACCGTTTTTTCAAATAAGTCAAGACACATTTTCTGCTTGTCAAAATGTGAATGTTGCCGGTGCAAATGCACTGCCGAAAAGCGTAGAGAAACAGATTCCAGACACTAATACATTATTATTGCAATTAATGCAACAAATGGAACAAAATCAGAGACAAATGGGACAAAATCTTAAAAAGTTAGACACAATGGAACAAAATCTTAAAAAGTTAGACACAATGGAACAAAATCAGAGACAAACACAGCAACAGCTTCAAAAGTTAGACTCATTGGAACAAACTCTTGAACAAATGCGTGAAGATTTAACTACTGAGTTACATAACATTGAATCGAAATGTCAAAAAGTCTGTAATGACGTAAAAACTCAAATTTGTGAGCATTTTCAATCTATTTTTTCGCGGCATGAAAATGCATTACAGAATCACGAAGCAGCCATAAAAGAACGGCAAATTATTGTTCATGAAAATCATGAGACCTTGCAAGCTAAATTTGACTCAGTTGCATCTACCGATTCGGTTACGCAACTTGCAAAAACTCAGGAAAACTTCAAGGACACAGTAGATACTCTGAAACTTGGCTCAGAAAAACACACTGAGGAAATAAGTACACTATCGGAGAAAGTAGCCGAACTTTCGGATCAATTCACTAATTTATCTACGAAGGTAGATGATAATCTGAATGATACAAAACCGGTAGTCTTTAATGACACAGAAGAGTGCGAACAAATTAGGAAATTCAATCAAAATCAAATCAATATACAGTACAAAAGAGAAATCCGGGAAGTACAAAATCAGTTGGCACAAATAATACAAAAATTACAAATTTCAGAGGACACTCGTGCTCCAACACAGGAAGAGGGACTTAGAAATACGGAAAAGCCGCAAAATAATAACACAGGGCATTTCGGAAGTTATGAAAGAAATTGGCAAGGTGCACCGAATTTTGAAATGGAACCGCCGAAACGATGTAACAATGACCGATATGCGACTCGCCGACATGAGGACTTTGACTATAAGCTGTTCATTACTACACGTAAATTCAAAACATTTAAGAATTCTGGCAACGACATTCATCCACAAGCATGGCTCCATCAATTCTCTCATTGTTTTCCTCCCAACTGGTCGTTAGAACACAGATTAGAATTTATGTGTGGCTACTTGGAGAATGAACCAGCTGTAAGAATGCGATCGGTAATTCACGATTGCCACAGTGAAGGAGAATTTTACCATGCCTTCCTCTCAGCATATTGGTCTCAAGCTACACAAGACCGAGTAAAACATAGCATCATAATGATGAAACATTTCGAACAATCTGAATTCTCCAGTCTTGTGAAATATTTTGAAGACATGTTGCACAAGAATCAGTATCTGTCAAACCCATACAGCCCCTCAGAACTCATCCGCATTTGCTTAATCAAATTACCTGAATGTTTACGACATATTATTTTAGCAGGACGTTGCAAAGAAGACATTGAAGCTTTTCAGGGACTGTTACAAGAACTGGAAATTGACACTGACAATCGGGGAACGCGGAAACAGGAGCACTACAACTACAGGTCACATTTGTCACAATTCTGCGATGAAAGAAATAATAACTGGACACGACAAGGCTATTCTCTCAACACATATCGTGACCAAAACAGACACCACCCGTATGACAACCGTTGGCGGAGTAGTAATAATTACAGGGAAAGATCACCTCTCCGCGGTAGTGACTATCAAAGAGACAATCAAAGAAACAGACAATTTGGGAACCAAAATAATTATTATCAAGGGATACAGAATAACTTTAGACGCAACGGTCCAGCGCGCAGTTACGACTCAGGAAGAAATTCTCCACCACGTGACCGACAAGAAAGAAACTATGGAATCTACCGACATGACGACAGACGATATGATCGTAACGACAGACCTGAATTGCATCAGAACTGGCGGGATTCAAACAGAGCAGGGCCCTCTCGTCACCGTGAATTTGTAGAAGTTAGGTCTCCAAATCCCAATAACGACGCGCGCCAACAAAGAGACAATAGGCAATGACTCATACCGCTGGCAGCCACAAAACGTACATATGAAACTGACGACGCAGCTGCCGTAGCTAGTAATTACGTAAAAATGGAAGACATTAGGGACATCTTACTCCAGGAACACGACATAAAACATAACAACATTGCATATCCTGTGATTCACATTACAGTAAATGATGTAAAATTTACGGCAGTACTTGACTCTGGCAGTCCCATTTCAGTAATTAGTGAAACAGCCTTTAGCAAATGCAACAAATCGAACGATTGTCCCACACTTCCGTTACGTAAGATTAAATTACAAGGTGCAATCTTTGGAAAAAGTGTAGATGTACGCCAACAAACCAACTTAGAATTCTTTTGTCAAAGCCACAGCTTCTCTATGAACTTTCTTATTGTTCCATTATTGTCGACGGAAATTATATTGGGAGTAGACTTTTTGAATGAATACAAAGCAATCTTAAACTTTCACGATGCTGAAATAAGTTTAGAAAAAGAAGGTAAGTCAGTAGCTTTGAAATTTGAAGATTGGCTCTCAAATCATGACGAAGAAATTAATCGGCTTTACCTTCTGTTAGACAACAGTTCGGAATTTTCTACGGAACTAGACCCTAACAATCACTCTGCAAGTACTGACAGGGATGATGTCGACGGCATATTTGAAACTAATGAGTTAATTCAGAATAAAATTCAAACAATTGAGAATTGTAATGACACTGATAAGCAGGACCTCTTTGAGATTTTACAAGCACATTCCACAGTTTTTACTCACAAAAGAGGAACAATCAAGGGAATTCAATACCAATTTCGTGTTCGTGAGCATACTAAATTTTGTGTTAGACCGTACGTAATTCCAGCACATTATAGGGACCGTGTTAGAACAGAAATACAATCTATGCTTGACGAGGGCATTATTGAGCCTGCAGTAAGCTCATACAACAATCCATTACATGTTGTTGAGAAGAAAAATGGATCGATCAGGCTTGTCTTAGATTCGAGACAAATCAATACTATCATTATTCCTGAAACAGACAGGCCGCAGACGATGGAAGAACTTCTTCAAAATTTTAATGGTGTAAAAGTGTTGTCTTCCATTGATCTCAGATCCAGCTTTTATCAGATCGAACTTCATCCAGAATGTAGAAAATACACAGCTTTTCTTTGTTTCGGCGTTTGTTATCAGTTTCGGAAACTTCCTTTTGGTTTGAACATTTCTTCGGCAGCATTCATTCGTGGGCTAAATTCCATATTATCTGAGTTCTTAAAACGTCACATCACCTTATATGTAGACGATATTCTGATAGCAGAAGCCTCATGGGAACAACACAATCGCATCCTCAACAGCGTGTTACATATTTTTGCTGAATCTGGAATTACAGTTAACTTGGAAAAGTCTGAATTCGGTAGGACAAAAGTGAAGTTTTTGGGACATATTATTTCTTCTGAAGGCATTCAGCCGGATCCTGAAAAGTTAGAAGCAATCAGAGCCATTCCAGTTCCATCCACAAAAAGACAAGTCCGCAGTTTTCTAGGTCTCGTAAATTTTTACCGTCGTTTTCTGAATATGCAAATTCTTGTTACACCAAAACTTTGTTCTCTCACTGGAAAAAATACTATTTGGAACCGGGACGAACAAGCACAATTGGAATTCAATTCTTTGAAAGAAGTGTTACTTCACGCACCAATCTTAGCTCATCCAGATCTGTCACAAGATTTCTGCCTTAGCACGGATTCTTCTAAAGTCGGTCTTGGTGCCCATTTATTTCAAGAAGCCATAGAAAATGACACTACCATTCAGAAAACCATTGCTTTTGCTAGCCGAGTGCTAACAAAATCTGAAAAAAATTATTCCGTTACTGAATTAGAAGCTTTAGCTATCGTTTGGACATTTAACAAATTCCGTTTCTTTCTTTCTGGTAAGCACGTAAAAGTATACAGTGATCATCGTGCATTACAATTTCTTATGTCTTCAAAATTAAGTCATGACAGGTTAAAACGTTGGGCATTGTTTCTGCAAGAATTCCGCTTCGCAATAGTCTACATTCCCGGCAAGGAGAACATTGTTGCGGACGCGCTGTCACACGCACCGGCTGGGCTTGAGAAAAGTAACACAGAAGGCAACATTGAGACAAATTTCAGTATTCTTTACATTCAGAAAGTAGCATTTGAAACCTTCATCTCCACATCTTTAAAGGACATTGCTCATGAACAAGATAAAGATCCGATTTTGGTAAGACATCAAAAGTAAATGGCATGAAAAGACACACACTCAGATTCAGCTTTATTACCTGGTTAGAAACAACATACTCTTCAAACGCTGCACTGTTGATGACAAGCTATGGGTACTTTGCATTCCAGACGATTTTGTTAATAAGCTCATTTGGTACATTCATTTCAGCTACGCACATTTTGGCCCACGAAAATGTTATCATATTCTTCGAACGACTTGTTATTTTAACAATATGGAAAAGCGAATTCGAAGAGTCTTGTCTATTTGTAAACTTTGTCAAAAGGCGAAACCATCTACTATCTCACATCGTGCTCCGCTGTTTCCTATCATTCCTTCTAAATTAAAAGAATTTGCCGCTGTTGATCTATTGGGACCGCTTGTCAGAACATCTAATGGATTTTCGTACGTTCTAGTCGCTGTTGAACTTACTTCAAAATTTGTTTCTTTCACACCGTTACGTAAAGCCACTGGACGGTCTGTATCAAACGCCTTTGCTAAAAATTTCTTACGTGAAGTTGGACATGTTAGTAAAGTCATTTCAGATAACGGACCGCAATTCAGATCTGCTGTTTGGTCACGCATGCGTCGCAACCATAAAATCAAACCCGTTTTTATTTCATTTTACTCACCACATTGTAACCCGTCTGAACGGATTATGAAAGAAATCAATAAGCTTTGCAGACTTTATTGTCACAGAAAGCATCAGCATTGGGACAGATATTTACACTTATTTCAAAACGTGCTGAATGAAATGCCTCACGACTCCACTGCTTTACCACCTACTCTTGTACTGAAGAATGAAGAACCACCGAACAGAATCAGAGAGCGTGTACCTTTCCCGAATACACGTAAACTTCGACACAAAGACATAATTGATTTGGCTCTTAAAAATATAAAATCCGCAGCAGACAAAAGGAGAAAACTACACGGTAAAGCAAATGCAAAGAAGTTGTATATTGGTCAGAAAGTTCTAATTAAAGCTAATTCATTGTCACATAAGAAGAAACACTTGAGTCACAAATTCTTTCTAGTTTACAATGGACCTTACAGAATCCGACGTATACCATATGATAATTGCGTTGAAGTTGAAATTCTGCGTACTAGGAAGAGTAAAGGTTTACACCACATTTCACATGTAAAACCGTTTATTGAAAGATAATCTGCTTTTTAACTTTGTCTTTGCCATAAAACCTTTCGCATTTCTAGTATGCATTGTCAGACTTAGAAACTGTTACCATGCAACAATGTTTGAAGTTAAATATCCAATCAAGAACCAAGAGAACATATTTAAACAGTAATTACAAATGCATTGTTATAGTGAACAGACGTCACAGTGTTATTGTGTGTGTACATTCTTGCTTGTTAGTTGCACGATTATGGAACGACTATAAGGCTTACATACTTAGAACATTTACCAGTACTGCTAATGAGATTTTAATGCAACATTTTGGTTTACTTGAAAATACATTTGGGATTTAAAGTGCTTTCTGTGAGATTAAAGATGACTTAGTATTTGGTTTCTTTGACAGCTACACGGTTATATTACAACACTTCTAATGTGTGACATAATTTACATTGTTGCTTTTGCGGTGTATCTGCTTTATATCTGCACAGTTTTTCTGAATTCTTCTGGAAAGCAAAACATGTTTTAGTAGTAACTTTTGTGGTATAGCAACAATGAGACAGCCTTTTTCGTGGCACAACAATACGTTACTGTACAGTACTTTCTTCATCACGCCAATAAGCATAATAACTACGATATCTATATGCAAAGCATTTCACTTTTGTTTATCATGAGGTAAGTACAGTGGCTTCTGCAGAACTTAGCTTTCGGAGGAAAATAACTATGACACTTCCACAGAGATTATCTTACAACAAGATGCACATTTAGCGCTACAGGACACCCATTTCAGTGATTAATTTTGTACTTAAAACATTTATTTTTAAAGATATTTGGAGTACAATGATACAAAAGTTTTCCGTGATACATTTCATTCCATTGCTGTAATCTGTAACACCTGAGGGTATAATTACATTAATCCTCAGGGGGATACACGCTTACTTTGTGTACCATGTGTGTGGCAACCACAAGGAACCCTAGCTAATATGGTATTTGCTTATACAACTTTACACATCGGTACCATATTTCTCTAACACACAAATTACACAGCTATCTGATCATTTAACTGAGAGATAAACATTTTTTTACTACATCAGTGACACATGTTTACGCAGTACACAGTTGGGTAACTTCACACTTATGAAACTGTATTTTGTCTGTACTTTGTAAACTGTTCATATTTTTTCGGACCCATTGTGATACTATGAGAGCTTTGAATGATGTATTTGGTATGAGATCATGATTTTTAAAGTACGTTTGAGGTAGGTGACACTATTTAAATGAGCAGAGAATTCTTTTTAGGTTTTGAAATTATTGGAGGAAGCTACGACGATTTTGAGATTTGACTGAGGTGTTATGATATTATTACGACGACGATGTGTACTATGCTGTTGAGATACGTTTATGATCAATAAGATGATGCTACCGTATATGAGGAATAAGAAGTATGTTGGAAACCAAGAATCGTACTTTAAGAGTTATGAAATGTGCGTAAATGTGTGACTGTATCACAATGCTGACGAATATTTTATTTGGACACTTATATTTATAGAATTTTCTTTCTACAGATTTGCAACGCTAATTCTTGACCTGTGAAATATTTTTATGCGAGACTGTCACTGTAGCGGAAACTGCTGTCGTAAATATTTCCATAAGAAAGTTAAGTGACCACCTGCACGTAATGCGTCGCGGGCACCCACCTGGGCGACAGCCGCCCGAAAAAAAGCCATTAGCCTTTCAGCGGCACAGGTAGAAAAAAAAAAAGGGGAGGCCATTCTCCTCGCTATTGACGTTCCTTTGTAGAAAGCATTGTAAATACGACACCCTCAAACTTGAAAACATGGTTACACTGTATAGTTCTTAATTTATGACATTTACTGAAATGAAATGATGAGAAACATTTTATGTCTATTGTCTTGCTAATTGAAAAATGGTTTACTGCATTATGAAATGCCATATGGCTAGTGAATGACGTTTGACGCCTTGCTTTGCCTATTTTGTTTAATATTTAGTTCCTAGCTGCACTGCAGCATTGGTTATTATAAAATTTAATATATGTACTAATATCACTATTTTCTGTCTACAGACCCAGTAAAGAATACGTTTATGATATACTTTCTTAGAAAAGAGAGCACAAATAGACATTTCCTTTCACAGAAATTGCATAAATAATTTTTTTATTGACTTGGTAATTTTCTTGCAGAGTAAGTTTTTGTGATGCATCACTCTAGTGTTAAGATGTGACATAGGTATTAGACATGGCCATTTTTAGTGTAATATTTTTCTGCTTCAGCTATGTCATGTTTAGATACAAGCTGCTGTTTGCCAGGCATAGTGCTACTGAACTTTAATTTGTGTTACTCTGCTAAGCCAGATTTGTTTTTTTTTTTTTTTGTTTGCTGCGCATTGCCTCATATTAGTTGTAATGTTGAATTGCTTGGTAATTTAGATTTACTGTAGCTTGCTTTGCGATTTTCCATTTTTTTTCATTGCTGTTTATATTAATTGTTTTATGTGATGCTGCATTGCCTCGTCCCTTAGTTTAGCATCTGAGCTCAGTAGATTTAAGTTGGCTTAAGAGGGGGTAGCCTCTAAGAGAATGAGTTGCGATGAATTGGAAGAAATGCATTGAGAAGTTATACAAAAAAAAGTACAGAAAACAGGTTTAGGTAGGATTTTCTTGGAAATAAATGTTGAGGTAAGAAATGTGTGAACATATAAATACAGAAAGCATGCTTAGATAGAATTTTTTTGGTGGAAACAAAGGATGAAATAAGAGGAAAGATATATGAAGTTTTGGGTTGGACTGCAGTACCAAATGTTACACTGAAAACGAACCCTGTCCTTTCCTATTGGTGTTATCCCACTATGTGTTTGTGTACCCTTGTGTATTTGTTTTCTTCCTGTCTCTGTGTAGTTTCATAGAATTTTTTCTTCTTTTAATATTAAGCTACATTCACTATGATGAGGAATACTGTTATCCTCGAATATAATTGGCATTAATAATGTGTTATTTACTTTGTAAAGATGTTTAGACATTATTTATTTGGTTTTGTGTTAATGCTCATGTGTGAAGTTGATGTTTCGAAAGTTATTCTGATCTTTTATGTATGTACTCATGTCATAATTCCTGTAACACTGACGTATATGTCTATTTCTATTTTTTTGTAACGCCTGTTTTACTACAAATGTTATCTGTATTGTTATGTTTTTAATGATGTATTTTGTACCTTTGTAATTGTATTCTCGTGTTATAAAATTGTAATTGACACCAGTTCATCTTATTATTAACTTGCAAGTTACATTTCACTGCACACGTTTCTGTTGGTCATAGTATATGGACAATATGTGAGAAGTAGGGACTGTTAGTGTTTGCACGTGTGTTAATAATTCAGCAAGGGACTGGATAACAGCATTGTTGGTTCTAAGGACAGTTCCGAAAACTTTGTGAGTGCACAAGTGGTGGTTTATGGACTTGCTATATTATCCGCAAGACTCTTCAATGGTGATTGTGCACCTGCACAGTCACAACAGATAGCTGCTGGCCGTCTCTACATGGACTACAGTGGGTCTGCACCTTCGATGGCTCACCAATACCATTATTTCTACAAGGACTGCAGTGGGTCTGCACCTCTGGTGGCCCACCAATACCGTAATCTCTACAAGGACTACAGTGGGTCTACTCTGTGATGATCTACCTACCAATATTCTTCCAAACTACGACTGACTCTGCTGTGGGTTTGCTCTGTTGTGGCCCATTACCTGTATGCATGTCAAGAGTCAGCACTGTCTTTCCGTTGGAAGGACAACACTACTTCTTCAAGACTGCATGGAAATCCACTACTTCTGTGTGCATTTTCTTTTACTGCTCAGACTTTGAGAAAAACTCTGCATTTTTATTGTGATGAACAATCTGGACTGTCTTTATGGACTGTGAGAAATTTTTAGCTTTTGACCAACATTGTATCAATAAGTGTGTGCATTTGATTTCTTTGTTATTGTAATTATGAAAAATTTTTTTCAAATCTGTATTGGCCACTGCCCAATCCAATTTGTAAAATTTTTTGTGGGGAGCATGGGGGCTATGTAAGTAGGCTGTTTAGGTTTTTTATTGGTAACACCACCTCTGCATGAAAATCACTGGCTGTGCTGTGTGCAGTCTGTGGCTGCTTTGCATTGTTGTAATACTCGCCATTGTAGTGTTAGGCAGCTGGATGTGAACAGCGCGTAGCGTTGCGCAGTTGGAGGTGAGCCGCCAGCAGTGGTGGATGTGGGGAGAGAGATGGCAGAGTTTTGAAATTTGACATGAACTGCTATATTTATATATGATAATGTCAAGGTAAATACATTGTTTGTTCTCTATTAATATCTTTCATTTGCTAACTATCCCTATCAGTAGTTAGTGCTTTCCATAGTTTGAATCTTTTATTTAGCTGGCAGTAGTGGCGCTCGCTGTATTGCAGTAGCTTGAGCAGCGAAGATTTTTGTGAGGTAAGTGATTTGTGAAAGGTATAGTTTAATGTTAGTCAGGGCCATTCTTTTGTAGGGAATTTTGAAAGTCAGATTGCGTTGCGCTAACAAAATATTGTGTGTCAGTTTAAGCACAGTCATGTATAATTTTTCAAAGGGGACGTTTCATGTAGACAAATAGCTTGAACATACTTTGACGAACCCGCTGCAAGCTACTTAATTGTGAATTGCAGGATAATAATGTAGATGTAGATATAAATGACGACTGAAAGTTGCTATGTAACATGCAGCCTTCAGACTCTTAAAATTACCTTCATACCTGTAGATTTTGTGAGATTCCCTGATTAACGCGCAAGACAGGATAGGTAGTTGTGAAAATGGGCCAAAATAAACGGCTGTCAGTTATACTCGAGCATACAACTTTATTTATTTGACCAAATATTACAAGAGCAACGAAATGAAAAAAAAAGCATTAATTTACTGGCTGAATGCGCCATACAGTCTCATGCCTTAAGGTCAGGACCACTTTAATTTAAAATCGGCTGAAAGCCAATAATTAAAGACTCAGACCAAAATCAGAAATTTAACAGGCCGAAGGCCTTATCTTAAGTCAGTTCATTCAATTAGGCTGAAGGCCTAAACAATCTCACACCTTAAGAGCAAAACAACTTTAATTTAAAAATCGGTTTCTGTGCCTCGTGATGACTGGGTGTTGTGTGATGTCCTTAGGTTAGTTAGGTTTAAGTATTTCTAAGTTCTAGGGGACTGATGACCGTAGATGTTAAGTCCCATAGTGCTCAGAGCCATTTTTTTTAAATCGGCTGAAGACGCATCACTTAAGACTCAAACCAAAATAAAATTTTAGAAGGCCAAGGCCTTACCCTAAAACAGTTCTTTAAATTAGGTTGAAGGCCCAAACAATCCTACGCCTTAAGGGCAAAAAACCTTAATTTCAAAATCGGCTAGAAGCAGTACAAATATAAACAACAAGAACAAATAACAACAGGCAGTACACCCAACGGCGCTCAGAAGTTTCCGAGGGTCGGCCTGGAATTCAGACACTAACTCTCGCTTAGGTGAGGCAGGCAGTCGGCCCAACCATTCTCGATCCCACGACAACCCAACCGGCAGACAGTCAACGGACCCACCGACAAGATAACTTCCGCTCCACCCGACCACCACGCAACAGGGAGTTCAATGGAACAACGTAGAAGGTATTGGCGCCCACAACCAATTAAACACTGAGCTGTCAAACTACACACCGTGCTGCACAACGACAACATGATGAGGAAAATACACTGCCTGATTTTACGTCAACAGCCAGGGCAGGTAACCGAAACATTAACGGCCACATGGCAGAAGATTCCGCTGGTGCACTTCAATTCAAAATAACCGAGTACAGTTAAACGCTACCGGAGGGTGGCTAAAATTTGCCAACTTGAAAACACACGTTGTTGCTCGTGGGAATGTCCCAACTGCCGACAACGAACTCCAAACGATACAGTGTAAACAGGCGTGACTTGCAGGTACATTAAGACAAAACTCAACTTTCGTGTCCAGAATCGGAGAGCCACGGACCTCGTAGCAATGGAAACAGCACAACACACTCCGACCGCGCGTGGACGCCGACAGCGGCCAAACCACGCGCTGTAGAGATTTCCTCGCTGCTCCACGCCAGCCGACCAACTCTTCCCACACTGCACAGCCAGAAACTATCAGCGCCAGGCCAAAGATAGTACAAGGTGCGAATGTCGATACCGACCGCTGCTGCCACTCACGGAGAGAGAGGATAACAGCATAATCGCCATAAACGCAGGAGACTAAACACAGAATAGCAATCAAGGTTTAATCTAACGCATAACATGAGCCAGCCACGGCTCATTTTGTACCGTCAGTGACAACTTGTTGAGCTTTAACTGGTAAGCGGTCTCGAATTCAGACAGTAGTTCCCTCGTCGTACGTGGGTCGGGAAATACATTTGTTCGCTCCTCCTTGCAGAGCAGTTAAACCTTTCTACAAGTGGAGTTCAGTGAGTTATGGAACACATTTTGTTTATGAAACCAAGTTGGTTTAATTCAAGACTTCAATATTCGAGTCTTCTGACTGATTTGATGCGGCCCGCCACGAATTTCTCTCCTGTGCCAACACCTTCATCTCAGAGTAGCACTTGCAACCTACATCCTCAATTATCTGCTGGATGTATTCCAATCTCTGTTTTCCTTTACAGTTTTTGCCCTCTGGTGCCATGCAAGTCAGTTCGTGATGTCTTAACAGGTGTCCCAACATCCTGTTGCTTCACCTTGCGAGTGTTTTCCACATATTCCTTTCATCACCGATTCTGCGCAGAACCTCCTCATTTCTTACCTTACAAGTCCACCTAATTTTCAACATTTCCGTGTAGCATCAAATCTCACATGCTTCAATTCTCTTCTGTTCTGGTTTTCCCACAGTCCATGTTCCATTAGCATACAATGCTGTGCTCCAAACGTACATTCTCAGAAATTTCTTTTTCAAATTATTGCTCTTTGTTTGATACTAGAGGCTTCTCTTGGCCAGGAATGCCCTTTTCGCCAGTGCTAGGTTGATTTTGATATCCTCCTTGCTCCGTCTGTCGTTGCTTATTTTGCTGTCTAGCTAGCAGAATTCCTTAACTTCATATACTTCATGACAATCAGTTCTGATGTTAGGTTTCTCCCTGTTATTAATTTCGTTTTTTTTTTTCGATTTACTCTCCATCCATACTCTATACTCATTACACTGTCCATTCCATTCAGCAGATCATGCAGTTCTTCTTAACTTTCACTCAGGACAGCAATGTCATCAGCGAATCGTATCACTGACTTTCTTTCACCTTGAATTTTAATTCCACTCCTGAACCTTTCTTTTACGAGCGGAAAGTCAGGAACGATCGGTCGCGAAATGAAAATCACAGTGAAAATCAAAACTGTTTTCTTTGCACATATAGCTACAGCTTCCAGGTACATCTCTACATAGTCGCCGCTCCGACTTAGACATTTGTCGGAGCGTTATACCAAATTTCCATCACCATCGTCATAGAAGGCAGCCGTCTGTGATTTCCGATAATTCTGTACACTTATCTATAAAGAGTAGCCTGCGCCCAAGTGTTGTCTTCGTATCCAGCGTTTCATGTGAACAGAGATGATACTCAGGATGAGCCAATTAGGGTTGTGCTCTGGACAATCGAACACTTCCAATCGAGAAGGCTGCAGGAGCGTCTTCACTGCCCCTGCAGAGTGCGGCTGAGAATTGCCGTGAAGAAGGAAGTGCGTGGCAGTTGTGTTATGTGGGCTGCATTCATTAAGGCGAAGCCTCTCAGCAGGGCCTTCAACTTAGCGGGAGACATCGTTGTTCTAGGCACCTTTACTCGCTCACAGTGCGCTCACAACTGAAAAGAGCGTCTTTGTGCGATCGACGGGCATACTAAACACACTGCCCAACACATCTGTGAAAAGCCTCATCGGATTTTCGCAGTGGTTTCCATTCGCTATCGATCGTTCCTCTCTTTCCGAATAGCCCTCGCATTTCCAGTATTGCTTCTTTGATGCACAGATGGAACAGATAGGGCAAAAATCCCTTTCTTACATTCTCTTTAATCAGAGCACTTCGTACATGGTCGGCCACTTTTAATATTCCCTCTTGGTTCTTGTAGATATTGTACACTACTGGCCATTAAAATTGCTACGCCACCAAGATGACGTGCTACAGACGCGAAATATAGCCGACAGCAAGAAGATGCTGTGATATACAAATTATTAGCTTGTCAGAGCATTCACACAAGGCTGGTGCCGGTGGCGACACCTACAACGTGCTGACATGAGAAAAGTTTCCAACCGGTTCTCATACACAAACAGCAGTTGACCGGCGTTGCCTGGTGAAGCGTTGTTGTGATACTCGTGTAAGGAGGAGAAATGCGTACCATCACGTTTCCGACTTTGATAAAGGTCGAAATGTAGCCTATCGCGATTGCGGTTTATCGTATCGCGACATTGCTGCTCACGTTGGTCGAGATCCAATGACTGTTAGCAGAAAATGAAATCGGTGGGTTCAGGAGGGTAATACGGAACGCCGAGCTGGATCTCAACGGCCTTGTATCACTAGCTGTCGAGATGACAGGCATCTTACCTGCATGACTGTGACGGATCGTGCAGCCACGTCTCGATCCCTGAGTCAACAGAGGGGGACGTTCGCAAGACAACAACCATCTCCACAAACAGTTCGACGACGTTTGCAGCAGCATGGACTATCAGCTCGGAGACCATGGCTTCGGTTACCCTTGACGCTGCATCACAGACAGGAGCGCCTGCGATGGTGTACTCAACGACGAACCTGGGTGCACGAATGGAAAAACGTCATTTTTTCGGATGAATCCAGGTTCTGTTTACAACATCGTGATGGTCGCATCCGTGTGTGGCGACATCGCGGTGAACGCACATTGGAAGTGTGTATTCGTCATCGCCATACTGGCGTATCACCAGGTTTGATGGTATGGGGTGCCATTGGTTACACGTCTCGGTCACCTCCTGTTCGGAATGACGGCACTTTGAACAGTGGACGTTACGTTTCAGATGTGTTACGACCTGTGGCTCTACCCTTCATTCCATCTTTGCGGTACCCTACATTTCAGCAGGATAATGCACGACCGCATGTTGCAGGTCCTGCACGGGCTTTTGTGGATACAGAAAATGTTCGACTGCTGCCCTGGCCAGCACATTCTCCAGATCTCTCACCAACTGAAAACGTCTGGTCAATGGTGGCCGATCAACTGGCTCATTACAATATGTCAGTCACTACTCTTGATGAACTGTGGTATCGTGTTGAAGCTGCATGGGCAGCTGTACCTGTACACGCTATCCAAGCTCTGTTTGACTCAATGCCCAGGCGTATCAAGGCCGTTATTACGGCCAGAGGTGGGTGTTCTGGGTACTGGTTTCTCTGGATGTATGCACCCAAATTGCGTGAAAATGTAATCACATGTCAGTTCTAGTATAATACCCGTTTATCATCTGCATTTCTTCTTTATGTAGCAATTTTAATGGCCAGTAGTGTATATTACCCGTGTCTCCCTATGGTTTACCCCTATTTTTCTTGCACCATTTTAATTTGTCGAACGCCTTTTCTATGTCGACAAATCGTATGAATGTGTCTCGATTTTTCTTTAGTCTCGCTTCCCTTGTCAACTGCAAAGGCAGAATGGCCTCTCTGGTGCCGTTACCTTTCTTATAGCCAGACTGATCATCATCTGTCATTTTAAAGTCTGCGAACATTGCCTCCACCTGTCAGAACTTCATGATGCTATAATGGCTGAAGCGGGAATAGTCCACGATGTCCCACAACGGATTCCGGATTTTTTAACCGAAATTGGCTCAGAAAAAAAGTGTGTCGCAGTACTACAAGCTGGCGTGTAAGGTGTTGAGGAGCCAGATCCACCTGCCGCCGCTGTGGCCACAGGCGGCGCCCGCCCTTGGAACAGCCACGGCCATCGCCAGTGACGCTGGCGCCGTCAGGCTGACGAAACGGCAGCAGGGTGGCGGGGGGGGGGGGGGGGGGGACGCGACACAATGGGACGCGAATAGACGGCGGCAATCGGCCGCAGCGGGGCGTCCGAAGCGTCGAAGCCGGGCGCCGGACGCGCGTGTTTACGTCTGCGTCGGCTCTGTGATGCCAGCGAATCCGTCTGCGTGTGTGTGAGTGTCGCTCAGTTCTGGCGTCAGGAGCAGCCCCCGAACTAATTGATTTGTCCTTCAGCGACCAAAAAAAGAAATGGGAGTCGAAAAGGTTCGTTCGAGCAGTTGCCAGAGAGCTACATTCAAGCGTTATAAAACAGGCGTTACTGCGCAGCTACGATGACGAATTTACTCTGTGCTCGGTATCTATTTTGAAGGAACGCTTCTCCTCGCATTTCTGTTTGGAATATCGTGCGTACTGGGACATCACGTGCCCAAGTGAAGCACTGTGGGAAATTGTTATATATCAGCCAGACATCAAGATGTCAGACAGTCTGATCGATACCGAAGGTTCAAAAATGGTTCAAATGGCTTTGAGCACTATGGGACTTGTGTGTGTGTGTTGTCCTTAGGTTAGCTAGGTTTAAGTAGTTCTAAGTTCTAGGGGACCGATGAGCTCAGATGTTGAGTCCCATAGTATCAGAGCCATTTGAACAATTTTTTTGAGCTAAGCTATCTTTGCTTTTCGCGTTACTCATCTTCCGGGTTGGTGGGCGAAGCGTGTTGGTTCTCAGCCTTCTACGGGTAACCCTCGAGATCTCGTGACATTCACTGGGAGACGACTGTCAACGGCTGCCGAAGGAGCGTAATGACCGTTACATGTTGTGGTGTGAAATTGGTTGGGAATTTTGGCGACATGGACACCTTGGAAGTAAAAGTTCTGTGACCCCGCTGAGAACAAAATTTGAAGTGAAGCGGTGAAACAGTGGAACCCGCTCCCTGGTATTGTGTACCTGATATGGAGTAAGTGGCCGTAATTGTGTTTTGTTGACCGACACACTCAGACACATTTAAACTTTATTATTGTGACGAGACTTTCATAGTCGAATTTAAGATGATGTGGAAGAGTTCAGTTGGCCTAGTTAAATGGTAGCCGTCATTTGAAAGTTTTCTCAGAGGTTTTACTAGTGCTCTGTGTTTCTTGTAATCAAATGATTTTATGTTGGCGTTTTCAAAGCCTGCACTCTGTTAATACAGTTGTCCATGGTAGAATACTTAAGGTGAAAGTTGCGATTTTGTCAATCGTCTTCCTTTACACGTTTACCCATATACCGAGTCAAAGGATCTGCGGAGTGTTTCTATGTTTCAGAGTTATTAGAATGTCTTTGTGATTCGGGCAGAAACTTTTGGTCATACCAGCGCCTTGTCATCCGAGGTCTAGGCCTGGCAGTGTTTGGCTCAAATGGCTGTAAGCACTATGCGACTTAACTTCTAAGGTCATCAGTCGCCTATAACTTAGAACTAATTAAACCTAACGAACCTAAGGACATCACACACATCCATGCCCGAGGCAGGATTCCAACCTACGACCGTAGCGGTCACGCGGTTCCAGACTGAAGCGCCTTTAACCGCACGGCCACACCGGCCGGCCGGCAGTGTTTCAGAATCTGGCCACTACTGGGAGTTATTCACATACCGCCACCCAAAGTTTAGTATTTATCTCCCTTCCACCAAGGCGGGTGAAGTTGGTAGATATTAAAATATATATTGTACGTAACTTGTTCGTATATGAACCTGTTTCCTTAAATATTACGGATTGGCAACAAACTAAAGATGCATAGTATCCGCTGAGTTCCTTGTGCAGCTCCTTCTAGTAGTTTTTTATTATCACGTCTGAGCACGTGAACATATACTTTTAAAGATCAGTGTTTCTGTTGCAGTTTTTTTAATTAAGTGGTTCTATCACGTTATGTAATTGGATCGTAGCTTCGCACTAGCGTTCAAGTGTCTTTAAGGCACCCTTTACTGGTATTTCTTTCTATTATATGTATTTTCAGCGAAATCCTGTATGGGAGTTTGAATTTCTGAAGTTTGTCAGTAATTCTAGTTTCTTAATAAGGGACTGTTTATTTGACTACCGAGTACGTTGGTTTTCTAACTGTATTTCCAGAGGTTTATCTAGTGGCTCGTCCACAATTTGTAATTCTCAAATTCCTTAAAAGGCGTAATGTCAATAAGTTGTGACTACCAACCATGATTCCATCCCGCTTCCTCTTTATGGTATTTAAGATATGGTGTGTAAGTGTGGTATGATTAAGGAAATCACGTGCCACCCTTTCAAAGGAATCATCATGGCATTTGCCTGAGGCGATTTAGGGAAGTCATGGAATACCTAAATCAGGAAGGAGGGACGCGGGTTTGAATCGTCGTCCCGAATGCGAAACCAGTGTGCTAACCACTGCCCGGCTATCCGCGCGGTCGCCATGCCGGTCCCCGGCGGATTAGTGTGGAGGTCCGGTGTGCCGGCCGGCCTGTGGTGTTCAGGCAGTTTTCCATCGTCCTCGGCGAATGAGGGCTAGTTTCCCTTATTCCGCCTCAGTTATACTATGTCCGCGATTGCTGTTCATACACTATCTCCAAGTATGCGTACAACCTACACCATAATTAACACGCTAACATTTGGGGTTACACTCGTCTGGTATGAGACATTCCGGGGAGAAGAGGGGGAGGGGGGGGAGGGGGGCATGGTCCAGTGGGGACCGAACCGTGCAATAATCCTGGGTTCGGTTTGGGGCGGCGGTGGGGTGGGTGGACTGCTGTGGCCTGTTGTGGGGTTGTGAACCACTGAGGGCTTGGTGGGACAAAGCCTCTCCGTCGTTTTTAGGTCCTCAGTTTAATACATAATACACACACACACACACACACACACACACAGTGCAAACCACTGCTCCACATCGCTCGGTCCTGGCATGTAAAATGTTGAAAATTCCTGACAGATTAAAACTGTGTGCCGGACCGAGACTCGAACTCGGGACCTTTGCCTTTCACGGGCAACTGTTGCACCGACTGAGCTACCCGACTGACACGAGTCGTCCTCACAGCTTCAGTTTTGCCGGTACCGCGTCTCCAACCTTCCAAACTTCACAGAAGCTCCTCTGCGAACCTTGCAGAACATCCCCCAGGCTGTGGGTAAGCCATCTGATCGCAATATCCTTTCTTCCAGGAGTGCTAGTTCTGCAAGGTTCAAATGGTTCAAATGGCTCTGAGCATTATGGGACTTAACATCTATGGTCATCAGTCGCCTAGAACTTAGAACTACTTAAACCTAACTAACCTAAGGACAGCACACAACACTCAGCCATCACGAGGCAGAGAAAATCCCTGACCCCGCCGGGAATCGAACCCGGGAACCCGGGCGTGGTAAGCGAGAACGCTACCGCACGACCACGAGATGCGGGCCCTGCAAGGTTCGCATGGGAGTTTATGTGAATTTTTTTATTGCAAACTTTTTCGAATTTCTCCCAGTGTTTTACTTCCATGTAAAATCACAAAGACTCTGACTATTAATGAAATGATGGTGACATCATCATGAACCTGACATATAAAACTATATGTAAAACAAAAATGATATTTTTAATCGAATCGTTTCCTTAAAGTCATTCGCGAAAGACTGCAGATGATGTACCTCGATTCTGTCGTCGCCGACAGGGCGAAAGGTGGGAAACACTGTCGGCCACTCCTACTGCACAAACGAATGAATTCGCCCGGCGCTCTGTTCGAAAACTGGTCACTGCGCATTCCTCATCATATCCTGTGCAGACTCTACTCTACGAGTCAATCTTGTCTGGAAGATCCTTAATGTGCAACATGAACAGCAAGGATCTCATCACAGTCGCTGCAGACAAACCCGAAGTTACTTCTACATCTGTTGATGACTCTTCATCCAAGATAACTTTCTGCGACAACCCAACCAAAAAATCCTCACTCAAGTCACAAATTGCGCCTGATACCCAATACGATCATACTCTTGATAACTGGACGGTTGATCGGTTCGAATGCACACGCGCACGAAATTTCAACGCTGATGGTCGGCAGAGGTTCGTGTGATTAGAAGCTGCTACTGTTGAGTAATGTTGTTGTTGTTGTTGTCTTCTGTCCTGAGACTGGTTTGATGCAGCTCTCCATGCTATTCTATCCTGTGCATGTTTCTTCATCTCCCAGTACTTATTGCAACCTACATCCTTCTGAATCTGCTTAGTGTATTCATCACGTGGTCTCCCTCTACGATTTTTACCCTCCACGCTGCCCTCCAATGCTAAATTTGTGATCCCTTGATGCCTGAGAACATGTCCTACCAACCGGTCCCTTCTTCTTGTCAAGTTGTGCCACAAACTCCTCTTCTCCCCAATTCTCCTCATTAGTTATGTGATCTACACATCTAATCTTCAGCATTCTTCTGTAGCACCACATTTCGAAAACTTCTATTCTCTTCTTATCCAAACTATTTATCGTCCATGTTTCACTTCCATATATGGCTACACTCCACACAAATACTTTCAGAAACGATTTCCTGAATCTATACTCGATGTTAACAAATTTCTCTTCTTCATAAACGCTTTCCTTGCCATTACCAGTCTACATTTTATATCCTCTCTACTTCGACCATCATCAGTTATTTTGTTCCCCAAATAGCAAAACTCCTTTACTACTTTAAGTGTCTCATTTCCTAACCTAATTCCCTCAGCATCACCCGACTTAATTCAACTACATTCCATTATCCTCGTTTTGCTTTTGTTGATGTTCATCTTATATTCTCCTTTCAAGACACTGTCCATTCCGTTCAACTGCTCTTCCAAGGCCTTTGCTGTCTCTGACAGAATTACAATGTCATCGGCGAACCTCAACGTTTTTATTTCTTCACCATGGACTTTAATACCTACTCCGAATTTTTCTTTTGTTTCCTTTACTGCTTGCTCAATATACCAATTGAATTACATCGGGGACAGGCTAAAACCCTGTCTCACTCCATTCCCAACCGCTGCTTTCCTTTCGTACCCCTCCACTCATAACTGTCATCTGGTTTTTGTACAAATTGTAAATAGCCTTTCGCTCCCTGTATTTTACCCCCGCCACCTTTAGAATTTGAAAAAGAGTATCTGTCAAAAGCTTTCTCTAAGTCCACAAATGCTAGAAATGTAGGTTTCCCTTTCCTAAATCTATTTTCTAAGATAAGTCGTAGGGTCAGTATTGCCTCACGTGTTCCAGCATTTCTGCGGAATCCAAACTGATCTTTGCCGACGTCGGCTTCTACCAATTTTTCCATTCGTCTGTAAAGAATTCGCGTTAGTTTTTTGCAGCTGTGACTTATTAAACTGATATTTCGGTAATTTTCACATCTGTCAACATCTGCTTTCTTTGGGATTGCAATTATTATATTCTTCTTGAAGTCTGAGGGTATTACGCCTGTCTCATACATCTTGCTCACCAGATGGTAGAGTTTTGTCAGGACTGGCTCTCCCAAGGCCGTCAGTAGTTCCAATGGAATGTTGTCTACTCCCAGGGCCTTGTTTAGACTCAGGTCTTTCAGTGAACAAACTCTTCACGCAGTGTCGTATCTCCCAGTTCATCTTCATCTACATCCTCTTCCATTTCCATAATATTGTCCTCAAGTACATCGCCCTTGTATAGACCCTCTATTTACTCCTTTCACCTTTCTGCTTTCCCTTCTTTGCTTAGAACTGGGTTTCCATCTGAGACCTTGATATTCATACAAGTGGTTCTCTTTTCTCCAAAGGTCTCTTTCATTTTCCTATAGGCATTATCTATCTTACCCCTAGTGAGATAAGCCTCTACATCCATACATTTGTCCTCTAGCCATTCCTGCTTAGCCATTTTCCACTTCATGTCGATCTCATTTTTGAAACGTTTGTATTCCCTTTTGCCTGCTTCATTTATTGCGTTTTTGTATTTTCTCCTTTCATCAATTCAATATTTCTTCTGTTACCCAAGGATTTCTACTAGCCCTCGTGTTTTTACCTACTTGATCCTCTGCTGCCTTCACTACTTCATCCCTCAGAGCTACCCATTCTTCTTCTACTGTATTTCTTTCCACAATTCCTGTCAATTGCTCCCTTATGCTGTCCCTGAAACTCTGTACAACCTCTGGTTTAGTCAGTTTATCCAGGTCCCATCTCCTCCTTTTTGCAGTTTCTTCAGTTTTAATCTACAGTTCATAACCAATAGATTGTGGTCAGAGTCCACATCTGCCCCTTGAAATGTCTTACAATTTAAAACCTGATTCCCAAATATCTGTCTTACCATTATATAATCTATCTGATACCTTTTAGTATCTCCAGGGTTCTTCCATGTATACAGCCTTCTTCCATGATTCCTGAACCAAATGTTAGCTTTGATTAATTTATGCTCTGTGCAAAATTCCTCTTTCATTTCTTACACCCAATCCACATTCACCTACTATGTTTCCTTCTCTCCCTTTTCCTACCCTCGAATTCCAGTCACCCATGACTATTAAATTTTCGTCTCCCTTCATTACCTGAATAATTTCTTTTATCTCATCACACATTTCATCAATTTCTTCATGATCTGCAGAGCTCGTTGGCACATAAACTTGTACTACTGTAGTAGGCGTGGGCTTCGTGTCTATCTTGGCCACAATAATGCGTTCACTGTGCTGTTTGTAGTAGCTTACCAGCACTCCTATTTTTTTATTCATTATCAAACCTACTCCTGCATTACCCCTATTTCATTTTGTATTTATAACCCTGTATTCACGTGACCAAAAGTCTTGTTCCTCCTGCCACCGAACTTCACTAATTTCCACTATATCTAACTTTAACCTATCCATTTCCCTTTTTAAATTTTCTAACCTACCTGCCCGATTAAGGGAACTGACATTCCACGCTTCGATCCGTAGGACGCCAGTTTTCTTTCTCCTGATGTCGACGTCCTCTTGAGTAGTCCCTGCTCGGGGATCCCAATAGGGGACTATTTTACTTCCGGAATATTTTACCGAAGAGGACGCCATCATCATTTAACCATACAATAAAGCTGCATGCCCTCGGGAAAAATTACGGCTGTAGTTTCCCTTTGCTTTCAGCCGTTCGTAGTACCAGCACAGCAAGGCCGTTTTGGTTAGTGTTGCAAGGCCAGATCAGTCAATCATCCAGACTGTTGCCCCTGCAACTACTGAAAAGACTGCTGCCCCTCTTGAGGAACCACACGTTTGTCTGGCCTCTCAACAGATACCCCTCCGTTGTGGTTGCACCTACGGTACGACTATCTGTATCGCTGAGGCACGCAAGCCTTCCCACCAACGACAAGGTCCATGGTTGATAGGGGTAGGTGTTGAGTAATATTCAAGTATAACTGAAGTCGGGGTCTGTCCTTCATTCCCAGATCTCGTGCTATAAGGGAGTGCATATTTTCTAGTTCAAATTGCGTGGGTTGGTGTAGTGGTATTTGTAGAATTTTCAGAACGTTAGTGAGCACTTATCTTTGTTGAGATGGTACATTCCTTATTTGGTGACATGGGTGACTTTGGAAGTATTGTACAGAATCGGGTTTATAGTAACCCATCTGAATGTTAGGGCATTTGAAATCATCACATCCCCATTTAGTGAGCTTTTCTCAGCACTTTCTGACGCATATGAATTTCTCTTTAGTTAAATGTTCCACGTGTTTTATGCACGCATTTTGTGTGGCTCATGGTAGTCATAATTATCTCAAATGAAATTACACTATTGGCCATTAAAATTGCTACACCAAGAAGAAATGCAGATGATAAATGGGTATTCATTGGACAAATATATTATACTAGAACTGACTTGTGATTACATTTTCACGTAATTTGGGTGCATAGATCCTGAGAAATCAGTACCCACAACAACCACCTCTGGCCGTAATAACAGCCTTGATACGCCTCGGCATTGAGTCAAACAGAGCTTGGATGGCGTGTACAGGTACAGCTGCCCATGCAACTTCAACACGATACCACAGTTCACCAACGGTAGTGACTGGCGTATGGTGACGAGCCAGTTGCTCGGCCACCATTGACCAGACGTTTTCAATTAGTGAGAGATCTGAAGAATGTGCTCGCCAGGGCCCAGGGCAGCAGACGAATATTTTCTGTATCCAGAAAGGCCCGTACAGGACTTGCAACATGAGGTCGTGCATTATCCTGTTGAAATATACGTAGGTTTTCGCAACGATCGAATGAAGGGTAGAGCCACGAGTCGTAACACATCTGAAATGTAACGACGACTGTTCAAAGTGCCGTCAATGCGAACAAGAGGTGACCGAGACCAGTAACCAATGGCACCCCATACCATCACGTCAGGTGATACGCCAGTATGGCGAAGACAGATACACGCTTCCAATGTGCGTTAACAGCGATGTCGCCAAACACGGATGCGACCATCATGATGCTGTAAACAGAACCTGGATTCATCCGAAAAAATAACCTTTAGCCATTCGTGAGCCCAGGTTCGTCGATGAGTATACCATCGCAGGCGCTCCCGTATATTATGCAGCGTCAAGGGTAACCTCAGCCATGGTCTCTGAGCTGATAGTCCATGCTTCTGCAAACGTCGTCGAACTGTTCGTGCATATGGTTGTTGTCTTGCAAACGTCCCCATCTGTTGACTCAGGGATCATCGAAACGTGGGTGCACGATCGGTTACAGCCATGCGGACAAGATGCCTGTCATCTCGACTGCTAGTGATACAAGGCCGTTGGGATCCAGCACGGCGTTCCGTATTACCCTCCTAAACCCACCGATTCCATATTCTGCTAACAGTCATTGGATCTCGATCAACGCGAGCAGAAATGTTGCGATACGATAAACCGCAATAGCGATAGGCTACAATCCGACCTTTATCAAAGTTGGAAACGTGATGGTACGCATTTCTCCTCCTTACACGAGGCATCACAACAACGTTTCAGCCGGCCGATGGTGGCCGAGCGGTTCTGGCGCTACAGTCTGGAACCGCGCGACCGGTACGGTCGCAGGTTCGAATCCTGCCTCGGGCATGGATGTGTGTGTTGTCCTTAGGTTAGTTAGGTTTAAGTAGTTCTATGTTCTAGGGGACTTATGACCTCAGCAGTTGAGTCCCATAGTGCTCAGAGCCATTTTGAACAACGTTTCACAAGGCAACGCCAGACCAATTATGTGATTGGATTGAAGAGTTCCTAGATAACAGAACGCAGCATCTCATTCTCAATGGAGAGAGAATGACCTTGTGGATAACATCGGAAGTTCACTGAGGCTTTTTGCGGATGATGCTGTAGTTTATCGAGAGGTTGTAACAATGGAAAATTGTACTTAAATGCAGGACGAATCGACGCATGGTGCAGGGAATGGCAATTGAATATCAATGTAGACAAGTGTAATGCGCTTTGAATACATAGAAAGAAAGATCCTTTATCATTTAGCTACAATATAGCAGGTCAGCAACTGGAAGCAGTTAATTCCATAAATTAACTGGGAGTGCGCATTAGGAGTGATTTAAAATGGAATCATCGTATAAAGTTGATCGTCGGTAAAGCAGATGCCAGACAGATTCATTGGAAGAATCCTAAGCAAATGCAATCCGAAAACAAAGGAAGTAGGTTTACAGTACGCTTGTTCGCCCAGTGCCTGAATACTGGTCCGCAGTGTGGGATCCGTACCAGATAGTGTTGATAGAAGAGATAGAGAAGATCCAACGGAGAGCAGTGCGCTTCGTTACAGGATCATTTGATAATCGCGAAAGCGTTACGGAAATGATAGATAAACTCCAGTGGAAGACTCTGCAGGAGAGACGCTCAATAGCTCGGAACGGGCTTTTGTTGAAGTTTCGAGAACATACCATCACCGAGGAGTCAAGCAGTATATTGCTCCCTCCTACGTATATCTCGCGAAGAGACCATGAGGATAAAATCAGAGAGATTAGAGCCCAGACAGAGGCATTCTGACAATCTTTCTTTCCACCACAATACGAGACTGGAATAGAAGGGAGAGCCGATAGAGGTACTCAAGGTACCCTCCGCCACACACCGTCAGGCGGCTTGCGTAGTATGGATGTAGATATAGATGTATATGTAGACATAATTTGCTAATGACATTGCCATCTTGATTTGTTAAATGCCGACGGTGTTAATAATTGAAAGTGCAGATGAAAGAAGCATAGTCCACAATGAGCACTTGCCACACAATGACAAAGGTCTCAGGTTCGAATTCCGGTTCAGCGCACAGTTTTAATGTGCCAGGAAGTTTCAAGAAGCATATTAATTATGGAATTCAGGAGCAGATAATATAATGAGAAACTCTTAGCGAAACAAATCGAAAGTTCAGCGGCTCCAATTTTTAATCTCAACTCCTTGATTTAAGAGTCAGTAAATTTCAGAGGAAATATTCCAGAGTGACTGCAACCACAATTAAATTAGTGTTGTAAACATATTGGCGTCAGCGTCCATTGGTGAGTGGTCGGCGTGGCAGAATGCCATGCGAGGGGCCTGTATTCGATTTTCGGCCGGGTTGGAGGTTTTCCCTGCTCAGGATCTGGGCGTTGTGTTGTGTTGTCTACATCATCGTTTCATTCTCATCGTCACACAATTCGCCAAAGTGGCGTCAACTAGAAAGATTGGCACCATGTTACAGACCTACCTCACCAGAGTCCCTAGCACACACATTCATTCATGAAATCGGCATATGTGAGTGCGAATGGAAGTATTGTTAGGTTTAAAAATGGTTCAAATGGCTCTGGGTACTATGGGACTTAACATCTATGGTCATGAGTCCCCTAGAACTTAGAACTACTGAAACCTAACTAACCTAAGGACAGCACACAACACCCAGTCACCACGAGGCAGAGAAAATCCCTGACCCCACCGGGAATCGAACTCGGGAACCCGGGCACGGGAACCGAGAATGTTAGGTTTAAACTGTCGTCTAAGAACAAGTGACTTTAACTGAGAGTACTTCTTAGTAGCCATTAACTATAACAAAGGACGGTATATTGTAAATGATGCCAACGGTATCATTCGTATCAGCCTTCCATTTTATTAAAGTTTCTCATAATATGAAAATAGAAGGAGACATGTGTATTTACTTTAAAGAAAATTTTTATTGCCAAGATTTTTTATAGTTGAGATAGTTTTAAAAGTGTTTTTGACGATAAAAAATATCTTCCGTTCCTGTCTTTATAGCTGTTAAAGATGTGAGTCTTGCACAATAGGCAATTTAGATATTATCTTTCATCTTAAAATGTAATTTATATTGTTACTATTTTGTGAATAAAGCTGTCTACCTCACTTACTAAACTTCTTTATAACACCTTTTCGGCTACTGCCATTGTCAGACATCAAAAACTGAGAACTCGTAAAAACAAAGTTCAATGTCAGTATTAAAAATCTTTTCCTAATAAAATATTTTTTTTTTTTTCGTACTGGCACAACCTTGTTTTATAATTGCTTAGTTTCTGATATTTGATAATGGCAGTAGCCAAACTGGTGCAATAAAGAAATGTATTAGACGATTTGAACTACTTTATTCACAAAATATTCATAATGATAGCGGCTCACACAGGAAACTTATTTCCTTTATTGATGATTTTCTCACATTACACCTGCTGCCCTTGAACGAGATGATTTCACATAAAAGTGCGTTCCTATGACGAAAAGTTTCTGTTTTCTGAAATCTTACAGAAGCATTTCGTAACAGGGTTTCTAGAGAAAGGAATGTGATGTGAAAAAGGAGTATAGCCTACAGAGGCGTATCTAAATACATAGTGTAGTTGCACGATAAAACACGAATGTTTATGCCAGAATACGCAGTTTATCACACCCTCTGTCTATTCAACTGTTTACTGCTCTTAAATGGAAACGCTTTAACTACGGTCCTAACATTAATTTACTAACGCTGCTCTCGCTTCCATACGTTTTCCGATCGCAGAGCTGCGCTGTTTGCTAATCAGAAACTTCTGGTCCACAATAGGGGTACTGCACAAGTTGTGACTCAGTGTGTTGCGTTCAGCGATCATGTCATTATTTTCAACAGACTTCTGGAAGGCAGAGCAATTCACTTGATGAATAATTCATGCCGCAGAGGTCCCAAATGTAATTACCACGGACCCAATCCTTCGCCTGTGAGCGTATTCAGAGCGCGAGCCACAGGAGTCAAAAAAGCAGATTTCTCCCCTCTGCATACGGAGGGGTGGGGGTATAATTAACTACATATGTGCTCAGTTTAAAGGAAAACAAATAACTGCATCGCTGATAGCACAGAAAAGTGTTTGTAATTGG